>NC_137857.1:23387784-23915284 GCF_948465745.1 Chenopodium album | reverse complement strand
TTTCCTAAACAAACTAAAAATAAAGGTGTTAAGGTACCTTCGATTCAATTAGGTTAGGTTAGGTTAGGTTGATCGGGTTTATTTTAGGGTAGAGTCTAGATATTTTATTGTGTCCATATAAGAATAGAAATTTGAATTAGGTTTTTTTCGAATCAAATCAGTTTTTAACACCTCTAGTTATTTTACATGATAAGCCACAAACACAAAGTATATATATAACAGTGAAAGGATTAAAACCTATAATTTGAATCATATCATTTTACAGTTAGATCAGTATTCATAAATAACTTGGGCCTTGATTGGTTGCATTCAAATTATGGGGAAAATATAAATTCATAGAAATTCTTTAATTTGTAGTTGTTTGTTTGGTTAGCATACAAAAGTAAAAATGTGGAAATTCAAATTCCTTGAAAATTTGGAATTCTTATAAAATTTTGAAATTAATTCGCACCTCTAAGGGCCTGTTCATATTTACTAAACTAGGCTGAACTGAACTGAACTGAACTGATTGGAGCTGAACTGAACTGAACTGATTGGAACTGAATTGAACTGAACTGAACTGAATTGAGCTGAAATGAATATTTTATGTGAGAGGGAAATTAAGAGCTGAACTGAACTGAACTGATTGGAACTGAACTGAACCGAACTGAACTGATTGGAGCTGAACTGAACTGAACTGAACTGAAATTAAGTAAATATGAACAGGCCCTAACTTGATCACTCTAACTTCCCACGTTAATTTATATTGAATGAAATTACATTATTATCCTAAAATATTGGGTCATTATGAGATAGGTCAATTTGGGCCCCAAGTCTAGAAATGCTCAACCTTTACCCAATATATAATAGATCAAAATAATATTATTTAATTTTTTAGCTATAAATACTACCCATCCGGGTTACATTAAGCTTTATTTTTTTGCTATGTATATTTTCAAATTTTTTTGATTGAACATTTCACCAATATTGATTTAAGGTCGGGTAAGGTTCGATTTGGGTCAAAATTGACCGGCAAATTTACGGGTTAAACAAGTTCAAGTTAAATCAAGTTTCGAGTCTAAAAGAATATATTCAAATCCACAAAACAGGTCGTGTTGAGAGTGAGGGATAGCTCAAGTGGTTAGAGCTTCTCTCCCGGTTCCAGGAGATCATGGGATCGATTCTAATCCCTGCCCTTTGTGGGTTAAAAATTGACAGGTCTACTTCCAATATATTGTAATTTCTCATGAGTATTTAATTCTCATTTTTAATTAAAATAAGGCCTTAAGATGTAGATGATTTTCTCTTCGTTTTTTCAAAACACAACAATTTGATTTTCACACTATACTATTCATGTACTAACTTTAACTTGAATTTTCAACATTCTATATATTTTTATAATATACAATTACAGAAGTTGACGATTAATAATTTCATTCCATAGGTAAGAAATTATGTCCCGATGAACATGCCAGTTAAACTGTTGGATTTATTTAAAAATAATAATACTTAAGAAAAAAAATAAAGTGGTAGTCATTGTAGTATAAAATATCTTGTGATCTCACTTCTCGAGTATAATGTATACACTTTGAAATATTAACAGTGTGTTTGGATAGATTAGCGGGAGGGAGAAGGGGTGGGGAGGGGAGGGAATAATGAAGAGTTTTCCTTCCAAATCTCTCTTCATTATTGGAGAGATCAATTTCTTTCAATTTGATCCCTTTATTTCTTTCCCCTTCAATTCTCTTTATTCCTCATTTGTTATCCGAATGAGAGATTATATATCCCTCAATCTCTCTCCCCTTTCTTTCCTTCAATCCAAACAAAGCGTAAATACACCATGAGTTTACACGGAAGTAATTTTCTCTTAAAATGATCCATTTATTCCTTTCAAACTACACTATTTTTTATTCAACAAGTTAAAACTTGTACAAATATCTTTTTTTTTTTTTTTTCTTTTTTTTCATTCATATAGAGGAACTCCGTCGTTAGGTGGGGTAAGCACTCTAACTTGAACATCTCATTTCCAATGTAGACACAAATGTGAGACTCGAACTTGTGAATTTGTGATGTAAAGGTCTAGTGTTTGCTAATCTTACTTGGTTTAGTTGGTTAAACACTTTTTTTTTCGTGGTGCACACAAAATCATTTAATTGATTATTTAGATTAGACTTGTCAAATAATTGTATGCACTTACATATAAGCAATTCGGGTATTTGGGTCCAATTCGGTAAGATCAGATCAGGTAGGGTATATTTGAAAATTAAGTCATGCTAAATTGTTGTATATCCATACGAGTTAAGATCTGAATTAAGATTTTTCAGCTCAGATTGATTCTAGTCGATCACCTCAATAGTAATGCTAACATTTACAATCAACATGAAAAAATGCAGATAAATTTAGCTATACTATCAGCTGGAACAAACTCTGCTGTGTTCATGGCACAATTAGCGAGGCATGGGAATACTCATGCACAATGGAACAAAGTATGTGACAAATTTGATACCTTTTGTAGCCGTGGTGGTGGTGCCATTCTCGCTTCATACATTGGCCTTGCAATTTTTCTTATTGTGATTCTCATCTCAACTTTCAAACTTCATCAATCAGTTGACAAGGAGAATAATAATACTCATGCTTCTGTAGAAATGTAACATTTAAATTCATGTATACGAGCTTTTCACTATGCTATTAAGTTATGATATGTTATCCTTTGTATTGATCTCGTGGGTTATTTCAATTGAATGAATATGATTTTAATGTTCTAGCAGTTTAATTAATAATATTAAAAAAATAGTTCAAATTTAATTTGTTAACTAGTGTGTGGCCAAAGGGTTCCCTCTAGGTTTTCTCCTTGGGAGGGTTTTTTGGTTCCCTCTAGGGTTTCTTCCTTGGGAGGGTTTTTCTAGCCTCCATTGCTAGATTTTTCTTCTTTTTTTGAAGGTTTTCCTTCAATCTTCTCCTTCTCTCTCTTTCTTTTCCATCTCTTTTCTTCTGATCTCAATTGTAAATTTTTGTAGGGGCTTCCATCGGTATTTTTACCGGTGGTAAGCCCCAAAAAAACTTTTTATTTGCTTTCAATAAAAGATCACATCTTTATGATGGAGTTTGATCTACTATTAGGTTTAATTTATTTGTTTGTTCGTCTGTCAAAGTTTGAAGATTTAGGGTTTCACAATCTCCAAAAGTGTCTAGAAGGCCATATGAGTTTTTTCACCCAAACAGCTATTCATATATGGATCTCAAGCCGAATTAGTGCTACCTCACAGATTGTATTGCTTCAGATGAAGATTTTTATAAAGGCGATCGTTGATCAAATCTGCTATGTAACTAGTTCTAAGGTGAATTGTATTTGTATTGGAATTTTAGATTTCCTCGGAATTGTTTGTAAGTGCCGTTTGGCTATCTTTCATTAACGAAATCCTTTCTCTTCTTGTCAAAAAAAAAACTAGTGTGTGGCCAGGCTCTGATTTTTTTTCTTTTAAACACTTGTAATTGAATAGACAATTTCATTCTTTATTATTTATTTATTCGTTATTGTTTATAATTTATAATAGTTATTCAGCAGACCTTTGAATAAATTATTTATGAAACAACGATTGATTAAATATACAAACATGTTCCTGTCAAAAAAATTATATAAACATGTCCTTTGTTTATATTTTATAATATAATGAAAATAAAGACATAATTATTATCAAAATAATTAAATAACTATAATTAATTTATAACAATAGTTAATTTTTCTTGCTTGTATGTATTACCTCGATTAGTATAATTAGCAAATAATAGGATCGATTTTTTTTTTTTTAAAAAAAAAAAATTCAGTTATTAGATGTTCAGATTTCCATCCAATCCATATACTTATATATTTATGAGTGGAATATTAAAACATGAATAATATATGGATGAGATGGTAAGACACCTAATGCATATTTTTGTGGTTATGAGTTCGAATCTCATGATAGACATTTATATTAGAATATGCTAATAGTTGAAAGATGACATGGTGATGATGCCACGTGGTACATAAAAGTTTTTTGAACAACCAAGTAAATTGAATTGACTTGAATGATTGAACTAAATGTAGTTGAGTAAGTTGACAATATTTATAATAATATAATACTAGATTATTGCCTGTGCAATGCACGGATTTACCAGTAATATATCTTGGGATTTTTGTAAATTTTTTTGAGTTTACAATATTCATAAGTTCAATTTAATTGACCTTTAATTATACTAACAACTCCTATAAAGACTCTAACAACCTAATATGAACATAAATTACCAAAATAATATGTACTTATTTTAAATTAATTACCTAAATAATAGCTACTATAAATCTGTTTAAAATTTAATAGCATTTTTTTTCAAAATAAAATAAATAGCATTTGAGCGGGAAATCTTTTAATAAAATAGCGCCACGTGTACAACTTTGAAAAAAAGATGACATCAGCAGTTGTTACTTTAGTATTAATTATAGATTATAGATTGTATAATAATAGTAAATTCAATTCAATTATTTATAACCCAAGCAATTCTCTCTTTACATAGATGACCGTTGTATCTTAGGCCATCAAATTATACATCCTGCAATTCCCTAACGAGCTGATGTGACTAACAATTATATCATTAACAAATAATCCAAATCTAATATATATATACATATATATATATATATATATATATAAAAGAGAGTTTTTTCCCGAGATTTTAGAGCGTCACGTAGGATTTTTATTTTTTAAAAATTATTAGAGCGCCACATATATATGATTAATGTTTTTAAAAAGCTACGATAGGATTATGTCACATAAAATAAGTTAACGTGCCACGTAGGATTATAAATTATAGCTATATCCAATAAATAATTCAAGTGCCACATAAGCATAATTGACCAATGAGATTTTAATAGTTACATTAATTAAATACGAAATATTATCTTTTGAGATTAGGTTTTTTATCTAATAATTTAAAACAAATACGGAGAAAATGATATATTCGTACAACTAATAAAATAATAAATGTAATCACATAAATATAAAAAACATTTTTATGAAAAAAAATAGATCGACCCGTGCATCGCACGGGCTTCATCTAGTTATCTCTTTAAAGAGACGATCACCGTTGTCTCTTAGCCCATCAAACTTATCCATCCCGCAATTCCTTAACGAACTGATGTGACTAACAATTGTATAATTAACAAATGTCAAAGCTCATTAGAGAGTTTCAGAATGTTTAAAGCGCGTAAAACAACCATATAAACGGATAAAATCATTAAAAAAAATACTTAAATTATAAAAAATATAATGTTTCCACATTCTACATGATTGGCGCTCTAGGTCTTGCTGTATCGCACCAATTTTTAGCGCATCGAGCCAGGATATTGTGTGCCGCTCCAGCTTTCCCGAATAATCTATCTTTTCTATGAACTTCAACCTTACAAATACCGTAGCATTTTGAAGGTTACGAGTACCGGTGTCTGCTCTTGTATTCTATCTCTTCTAATTTTTCATCTTTCTAAACAGTTCCTCCTCCAAGAGTACCTAAACATTAATACTCTACTTGAAGCTCTATTTTGGCAGTCCACGACGCGAAAGTTGAATAATCCGAGGCTTTGAAATCTAAACTTTATTTCAATTAATTTATTTACCTTAATTCATAAATTTAGAAAAATAGATTTGAATAATCTGAACTTTGCTACATCTGCCCAAAATAAATCCAACTTTGAATTATTATATATATAATCATCAAACTCTGATTAAGGAAAATAATATATCTTTGAAAAGCTCTAGAGTCTTCTTTCCAACCCAATTAGAATCAAGTCAATATCTTTTCTAAATCAAAATATTTGGTCAAAATAGTGCAAGAGTTCAGTGTCAACTTTAAATAGAGTTTGGTATTTCATTCATATCATTTTCGTTATAGCTCGGAATTGTGCTTATTATACATCATTACAAAGCTTATTTCAAGGGCTATCCAACCATGTAAGATTTTGATAAAAATTTATAAGGCACAAAAATCAGATTTGTTGACTGTAGTTATGAAAAGGGAAAATTGGGCTAAAATATAATGTCTAGGCTATTGTAATGGCTATAATGCTGTATGAAATGTTAGCAAAAGGAAATGACATGGATTTCTAAGCAATAATCAAGTAATCTTTTCTTTCAATACTCTACTTGAACCAAATGACGATGAAGGATTTTAAACATCATCGACTTTTGTGGGGAGACATTTTTAGGTATCTATAACTAGCTTGACCCCACCTGATAACCCAACCTGAAGTTACCGAGAGAAACCCGATCCCGACTTGAACCAAACCCAAACAACTCGAATTCGACTTGATTTGACCCAAATATCATATTTTATAAAAATAATACATCCTCCGTTTATTTAATAGTTGCAATAATTTTTTTCACAATAATTAAGAAATGTGGGTTTCACATGATATAATACACTTTAAAATGAGGTGACTAATTGTTAGGAGTGTAATTTAGTGGCCATGTGCTTTAAATAAGGGAAATAATACATCTTTTCCCTAAATAATTTTCCATTTATAATGTGTTGCAAGTATTAAGACATTTCCTTTTTTAGAAAGTGTTGCAAGTATTAAAAAACGGAGGAAGTAACCTTTAAACTATTTGTAATTGCTTTAAACACAACCCAAAATCAACTCGAACATAACATGTGTTGTGCAAATTCTTAAATGGACCTGGTTCACACTAATTTATTGTGGACCACTAACATTAGAGAATTTGTGATTGTTTTATTTATATAAAAAAAAGGATCATTATAATTATAAAAAAGGTCACTATGTTGAAATGATAATATATAGGCCTAAGTGGTTAGTTTTTTTAATGAAATATTTTATATACTGGTCAATAAGAATAATAGAGGCCACTATGTTAAAATTAGGGTAATAGCATCGTATTTCAAGTTCACAATATTATAAAATGTTATACTAGTTTTAATAAAGGTTACTATGTGAAAAATAAGTTTAGTATGTTAAAAATAAGGGTCATTATGTTCAATATAATTGCGTGTGTATAAATTTCGGGTCCACAATAATATTATTGTGGACCAAGTCCACACAAGTATTTCTGAACCTGTTGACTTAAATTGCCACCCCGTACGGTTGTACCTAACTAAACCCATTCTACGGAATACCTAAATTGATACCTCTATAGTCATACACTCATATAGTCATACTCGATGTCTGTCCAATAAGACACTGACCAGATAGTAACGCCACGGATCAGGCACTCAGCGCAACAGTGCGAGAAAGAGAGAGATTGTGGAGCGAAAGACTAAGAAAGAGAGAGAGTGTGTGTGTAAAATGGTGGAAACCCTAGCTATGTCGTCAATCCAATCTCTATTACCAACTCCTTCCTCCATGGAAGAACCTCGAAACTGGTTAGAATTACCGCGCGATGTAACGCTGATGATATTGATGAAATTGGAGGCCATTGAAATCCTTGAAACCGCTCAATTTGTGTGTAAATTGTGGTACAACCTTTGCAAAGATCCATCAATGTGGCGTTCGATTGTGATGTTAAATTTGGATGAACTTGAATTGGCGGAAAAATACCAGAAAATGTTGTACAGTGCTGTTGATCGTAGTTCTGGTGGTTTGATCAATCTCAATATCGAGGGTTTTGGTTGTGATGAACTTGTTAAGCATATTGCGGAAAGGTATGTTCTGATTATTCATCATTTTTGCAATTTTAATTCTATTTTCCATGATTTTATATTTGATTAATTGATTATTGATTTAATTGATGATTGTCTTTCGTTTTGTTTTAATGTAGTTTTTAATGCTTATTGCAAATTATTTTGTTAATTTGTGATTTGTTTATGTTTATGGGGAATTTTATGAAATGGGGATGATTATCGTATATAAGACTTGTTGGTTTGTTGATGTTTCTTAAGGGTATTACTCTTTCAATTATGTTCTAGTCTCAGGTGATTTTTGCTATTTTAGTCGGGAATTAACGGATTCCTTAGTTTGTATTAAATTTAGCTGCAAGATAGGCAACCAGTTCATAATTCACGGTCAATTTGGCTATGAAAAGAGTGTAGGTACAATTTGGAACTCTATTATGAAATTGTTTATCGGTTATAATGATGCATAAAATCACACATTTCTGCTTTATTTGTTCGATTTGATGATGTGCAATCAAGACTGCTCCTCGCCTCCTCCTATGTAGAGCAAAACGGAAAGGAAACTGGGTTTGGGAGTTTCATAATCATCTTTTTTGCTAGCTCGCTGGAGTTCTTTTCCTGCTCTAGTATGATTAGTTTGTAACTGTGTTCACTAAATTGTTTCGAAGCTTGCATTGCTCCAGACTTCTGCTTGTGTTTAAGGGATCATGAGTTCAGAAGCATGCTGGAATTGTTGCTTATGTGCACTAGCATGACCTGCATATTCTGATTTAGAGGGCTGCTCGTTTATAACAGTGTTACTAGTTCTGAATTTTGAAAATCCCTGACTTCTCTTTAGGAGTGTGTTCAGCATTAGCGTTTTAGGTAGCTGTTAAAGGTTTGAACAGATTATATATCTAGTTGAATAGAAAATGGTTTCGTCCTTCCCTCAATCTCTCTTTACTCCCCAATCTTGTTGACCTCTTTTTTCTAAACTGTTTTTGACATGTTTTCCATTCCATGGTAGGTTATCTAGAAGAAAGGCAAAATAATAATACATTTTACTCGTACATTTTCACTCCTTTTTTTACTAATTACTTCCTCCGTTTTTTTTTTGTTGACACGTATTCCTTTTTGGGGAAGTTTCTTTTTTTTAGTTGACACGTATCCTTTTTGGGAAAACTTTGTATTGTTAAATGATAATTTAACCCTCTGTTTGCTTTACTTTCATCCCCACAATTGACCCAATCTCTCTCCTCCATTATCCTTCCTCTGTCCTCTGTCATGACACAACCAATTCACCGTGGATAGCATCTCAGTTTCTCTTTTCTCTTCCACCCTCCAACTATTGATGAGTCGTACAATCACTATGAAGACCACCGAAATCGGCGTCCCATGAGGAGCAATCAATGATGTCTTCCGGTCCAATTAATTTCACTCACATTGCCTGAAATTAAACTTTGTATGAGCACCTTGATTGTCTAAGAATTCGATTTACGACACCACCACCATGACTTGGTGGCTTTTGATCTGGTTGTGGCGGTGGTGGAGCGCCACTGCGAGGACAAGGAGTGGGAGTAGATGTATTTCCAGTAGCTTCACCTAGGAGAACGCCAAACATGAGGAAGTCCGGAAGAGAGAGAAAGTGCGCATCAACACGGCCAGAGTTGTGTAGCCGGAGTTGATAGTGGTGGTGGCGGTAGGTTAGACGACGAAAGCTTGTGGTGGTACGGTGGTAGGACTTGGTCATTGGTTCAGTTACTTGGGCAAGGAGAAGGGTAGGTAGGATAAGGTTGGGTAAGGGTATATGGGTCTTTTGCTTTTCTCTGTCACTCTTCCTTAATATACAGGCCAAAATGAAACGCGTCAACTAATAAGAAACGTAGGAAGTATTATTTTACTTAGCTGCAACTATAATCATCTTACCTATTTTTTTGGCCACTGTATTACAAAGTATTATAAAATTGTTTTCCCCATTTTAGGTCAATTAGTAGAGATTATGGCTAAATTTTTCATCCTCGCATGCTGCTTGCAAATTGAATGAAGTTCCTGACAAACACCTACAGGAAAATAGATACTACAGGTAGATGGGGACAAGTAGTCTTCAGAGATCTATGATTTGAATGCTCCGATTTTTGTTGGTTTATGATGTTTATTAAAGTGCAATATAGTGGACATCATTTTGTACCTGTCATGAATAAGGTTTAACCAACTATATTCTGGAATTTTAACTACCTTTCCCCCGTTAGAGGATGCTATAGGTAAATAAACTAGTAAGAACAAGAATCCATTGGTCACAATTTGATCAGTCATCTTATCTTTTGTGTAAGCTACATGTTATGGGATACTGTGTCAAGCCAATTCTTTATCACTCTTATTATAATTGATGCATCTTCTGTGTGTTTGCTCATTGTTGAGTCCATGATATCAATCTCTTCCTTTATTCCATTTCAATATTTTGCATTTTGGCAGTGGATTAAGTAGGTCATGAACATCTTTACTCTTATCAGGGAAGGTGTTTCAGATCTTGACTAGGTTGGAAAGTACTTTGCAGTAACTATATTTGCATTTTTGAATAGGAATGTTTGATACAGGGAATTAATTGGTTTGAATATACTAGCCATAATATTAGGCTTGGTTATCTCATTAGTGTCATTATTATATGTTTGCTGATTATAATTGAGATCTGAATCACAGATCAAAGTTATTTGACACTGCAATTAATTAAGCACTGTACCTCGGTTAGCATTGAAAGCCTGTTTTAATTATATAAGCGGAGATTATAGTTTTGTTATTGATCTGTTTCACACGTTATAGTGTTTGTTGGCTTGTGTACTTTGGTGATTTTAGACGCTGGTTCAATTAGACATGCAGATGTTTATTGACCATTATATCTGGGTGCAGATCAAGTCTTCTAAAACACCTTCGCCTTGCATGCTGCTATAAAATATCCGCTGATGCACTGATTGAAGCATTTGAAAAGTTTCCTTTACTGGAGGAGCTTGAGCTTACTCTGGTCTCGTTCTCAGGAGAGCAAATTCTAAACATTATTCGTCGTTGCCCCTTCCTTAAAACTTTCAAATTGAATCAGCAAGGATCTAGAAACCCAAGTTTAGCTTGTGATGATGAGGCACTGGCAATTGCAGCAAGCATGCGTGAATTGCGCCACCTTCAGCTCATTGGAAATAGCATGACAAATGATGGTTTGCAAGCCATTCTTGATAATTGTCCTCATCTTCAGTCTCTTGACCTGCGTGCATGTTTTCACGTGCATCTTGATGGCACTTTGGTGAAGAGATGTTCTGAAAAGATCAAGGACTTGCGTCGTCCCAATGATTCCACTGATGACTACAACTATCTTACCACAGATTATGATAGTGATTTCGATGAAATCTACGCAGATGAATATGATGACATGGACTACATTTCTGATGATGATCATTATGAATTCTCAGATGATAATGAACTCCCCTACTATGCAGATGTGTATGATTAATCGTGTGTTCAGCCACAAGTTCAAAGGAAAGCCATACTTGGTAAGCTCTTAAATTCTCATTGACACTAGACTTGCATTTGCTTTCTCATGATTAGTACTCGTAGTACCTTTGTCACCTTTTTTTTTTAACTCTTTTTTCTCTTATTTCTTTTAGGGGCAATGCAAGAGTATGAACGAGTAAAAAACCAGAGAAATGATTTGATCTTTGGAGGGTTGTAGAACAGTTTATGTAGTTTTCAAAACTTATTGCTCTGCTACTTACTGTTAAAGATGTTAGAATGTTAGTTTATGCTTGTATTAATGTGAATATCGTTTGAAGATGGTGTCTGCTTGTGTGTAAAAAGAGCTGTTGTCAACGGTATATGATGATGATTAACCAAAATCCTATGTGGACTTTGATCAAAACCTCATATTGCATATTTTCCCACCTACTGGAGGTTGGTATGCAATTTTAAATCAAAAAAAAAAGGTTATCCCTTCTTCTAGTACTGTATGTAGACCGTAGACATGCATTCTTGCCCTTCATATCAGGTTCAGGTGGATCCATTTGAATCGGGTCTTGTCCTTCATATCAGGTTCAGGTGGATCCATTTGAATCGGGGGAACCATTTGAATTGGGTCAATTTGGACTGGGTTTCGGATTAGTTCGGGACCATTTAATTTTCAAGTTGGATTTGGTGCTATGAAATATTGTTCAATATAAATCAAGTTATTTTGGATCCAGTCAATTTGGTTTGGGTGATTATGAAGTTGGATAACTTGGTTTAAGCATAATTATTTTTGAAAAGGAATTATTACTTTGTATTATTTTTTGTTAGAGCAACTCTAACAATTGTATTTAGGGGCTTTTTTGCATTTTGAATAGTATCTAGCTACTAGCTTGACCATTGAAGCTATACTATACCATTAGCTTGGTCAAGTAAATCAGCTGTACTAAGCTAATTCGCTTGAAAAAAAAACTTGCTAAAAGTAAATTAGTAATTAAGATGAAAATAATAATTTAATAATTTAATAGTAAGCTAATAGCTAACCATCGTGACTCAAACTAGCTAGAAATTTTTTTTTTTTTTTCATATTAGTTGTAAATTTAGAGTATTTTATATCTCACAAAAAATACAAAAAAGTTTTAAATTATATGAAACGGATGTAGTAATTAGCTTAAATGATTATGATGTGACATGCCAAGCTAATTTGTTCATTGGAGTTGCTCTTAGATCCTCTTTTTTTTCGCGTTCAAAAAATAACAGTAGATGAAAATTATTTAAAATCATTTAAAATAAGGTATGATTATTTAAAAAAAGTTAAATTTAATAAAAAAAAAAATTCATTTTTTAAGAATCTATACACAATTACCAAGAAAATACTTTGGGTTTATTAATTTTATTGGACTTGAAGTGAACTAAACTAAACTCAATATTATATTAAAGCAGGAAATTAAGATAAGAACAGAACTGAAATGAACAGAATATATTGGAGCTGAATTGAACGGAATTAAACTGAAAATAAACTGATGAAAACAAGCCATTTCTCTGTTTTCTAATACTTGCAACACTTCCTTAAAATGAAAATGTCACAATACTTGCAACACACTATAAATGGAAAGTTATTTTAGAGAAATAATATACTATTTTCCTTACTTAAAGCATATGACCCACTAAATTACACTATTAATAACCACTCACCTTATTTTAAAGTGTATTGTATCATACCTGAATAAGTATGTGTTACAACTATTAAAAAGCGGAGAAAGTATAATATTAGTGATAACAAAAATAATGTAATATCAAATCAATAAAATAATTTCTAGTACTATAGTGGTTGGCATTTTGAATTTGTGACCTTAAATAACTTGGTCAAATCTCCACACGCCTTTCGTTCTTACTACCAACTTTTTTTAGAGTGAGGGATAGCTTAGGTATACAAGCTTTCCTCCCGCTTATCGATTCTCACCCCGTCTTGTGGCTCTCTAAACATCATTTTTTTGGTTTGAAGAAACTTACTACCAACATCTGCCGAAACAAGAGAGGTTATCAATATCATACTACCTCCGTTTTATTAGTTGACACGTTTTGACTTTAGCACTATTTACACACCTTCCTTTGACCATGTTTTGTGATTTATACGTAAGGAAAAATATAGTCAAGTGGGATCTTGTTAGATTCATCATAATGTATATTTTCAAAATATAAACTTTTTATAATTTTTGCTTATCGGTAATTAAAGATAATAATAATTTAATTTGTGCATTGGCAAACGTGACTAAAGAAACGTGTCAACTAAAAAGAAATGGACGAAGTATTCATTTGATGATCGCATTTTGTCTCTTATTCCCGCCTTATTTTAGTCGTTTTATTATTTTTTTCAATTGACTATCTTTTGTTCTCCTTTTCTACCAACTTCATTTGTTTTAACAATAAATACTCCGTTTTATGACGGAAAATTCAAGTTCATCTTCATGATTTTTTCATTTGTTCATATAGGGTTAGTGTCGTCATTTCGCCTACATTACTGAAGGGTGAGATGGTCATTTTACGGCTACGTTGTCACAATGACTTGTGTACACTTCCACATAGACAATTAGGGGACGCACTATTGTTTGTACGTAGGTATGGGAATTTTAGGGGCAGTTTTGTCCAGAGTTTTTAGCGAGCCACATAGGTTCTAATTTTTTAGTTGGCCATGTAGGATTATAAATCTTCGTAGTAGCCAACTAAATACGAGATTATAAAATTACTTAAAACTTAATTAGTTCAAATGTGACATTAGCAAAAATGGGTGATTGAGTATTTGAATTTCAAATTAAGTCTACATTAGGATTGTTATCTACATATGTAACAAAATTTGGGCCATAAATAAAAAATTAAAAAAACAAAAGTGAACTAAATATTATCATTTATAAATATTATCATTTAACATTAGGATTGTTATCGAACGGATCAATCACAATATAATTCATTTCGTCATTAGATGATAACATATTTCATAAAGAATCAATGTAATTTGATTGCAGAATTTGGTACAATGATTTTGATTATCATGTTTGTATGAGTAGTCATTTCTGTAAACGTTCAGACAAATACAACTACACTTGTGTCTTCCATTTGGTCTTGTACTTGTATTTGCATTTAATCACTTTAGATTATGTGACATTAAATAATATATATAAATATAATTCTACACAAGGCATTAAAGAGACACAAGATATTGTTTATGCTAAGAGTATTCCTTGTTGCACTTGGATTAACATCGTGTGATACGTGGCAATTTTCATTGCTTTTGATTTCTTGTAGGCCAAGTCACTCATTCCTTTTATAAAACCCCGAATCCACTAGTTAAGTTTGTTCATCATCCATCTTAATTACTCTCCACTCTACCCCCACATCAAATTTTCATTCCTAACAAAAAAAGAGACTACAAAAAAAAAAAAAAATGGCAAGACGTGCTCGCACTCGTAATGGAGGCCTGGCCTTGTTGTTCTTTGCTCCCCCTACCGGCCTTAGCTTGTTTCGGAAATGGACTTCCCTTCCTTTGAATACTTACTCAAAGATAATGCATATCCAAACAATTTTACTGTCATTTCTCGTGAAACCATTGCTTCCCTAATCTTTAATCCCAGTAACCCTGAACATAATCGTCTAAACAACCTCTTGATGCGTAGGTCTGTAGGTAACGGAGTTATGTTACAAGCCCATCTTCCAAACGCCAATGACATTTACCCCCTAAGAAGCGAATTTCATATTTTCTTGAAATGGTGCCTTGGCCAATCTTTTAATCCCACCAATATTGCCCCTGCACTTCATGTGCTTGACCCAAAGCCAATCATACCCTTTACCGAGGCTTTGGTCCTAGAACATCCTAGAATAAGGCTATGTATTGGCACGTACACCGACGCATTTCAGGTTATCAAACTACCACCTTTCCCACACGTGTTACATGTATGGGTTGGGTTTGAAGCTGAAACTGACATCGTTCCTGGGTACCATAAAGTTGACTTTACTCTCTTTCAGGGCGCAACTGTTGTTAAGGCCCCTTGTATTTCCATGCCTAGTGACACGTCTATATGTATATGGAATGTTAGAGGTCTTGCTAGACCATCTTTTGTGGAACATTTCCAACACCTCTATGACTTATATAAGCCTGGTATAGTCGTGTTGTTGGAGGCGCGCCAGAGCATGGAGAATGTCCAAGTAATTGTAACCAGGCTACGTGGTAGTTACAACTGTTTGTTTTATCCCCCTCAAGGGCTATGTGGAGGCTTGGTCATTTTGTGGAGGAATGGCATTATTGCTGCTGATCAAAGGATAATACATTCTTCTTTTGTGAAAGGAGATGTTTACTTCAAGGTATATTTGCCCCAAGTAACCAATATTAGGACCATAATAAAATTAATGATCTATTTGATCCCTATCCCATCGTATTGAAAGTTGAAACATACATTTATTTTGTTTTTGCAGGGCCATCCGGCTGCGAGGCGTCAACTTTTCTGAAGGTGTCGCTGAAGGTGAACTCCGGGAGGAACAAGCTGAATGTGTCTAGAAATACCGTCTGTGTTTATGCTTTTACGTTATGTATGGTTTGAAGGACTTATTGAATAATTAGTTTCTTATTGTTGTTTTAATTTCATATTGTGTAACAATGGATGTTGTTGATGTTATCAATTAATTTCCCTTTTATTATATGTACTTTTTGGAAAAATTAGAAAAAATAATCCCAACTTTCATCAATTTTGGTGGAATAATCCCAACTTTCATCAATTTTGGTGGAATAATCCCAACTTTCATTTATTCTGGAATAATCCGAACTTTGGAGGGTGTTCTTTTTCTTCAATCCCAAACCGGTCAAAGAAAGTCAATGACTTGTTATAGCAAGTTATGTGCCACGTGTCGAGCTTCAATTGGTCCAAAAAAAAAGAAAAAAAAATAATAATTAAAAAAAAAAACAGAAAAACCCTTATATCCCCTACCTGAACACCGTAACCCCCACCACCACCACCACTTGCCACTGTCGACAGCGCGTACCCAGCCCTTCCCTTGCCCCAACAATGCGCCACTATCCCCCCAAACCCCTGGTGCTGCCATTGCGACCCACCTCCACCCCCATTCCCCCATGAAACCACCAATTAAACCCCTCGAAAATTCCAGATCGTTCCTCCAACCACCTCGAAACCCTTGCGGCTGGGGTTTTCAATGGTGGTGGAGGCGTTTTTGGTGGTTTTCGAGAGTGGGGGAGGTGGTTTTAAGGGTGTTTTGAACGGAGGTAGTGGTTTGAAGGGTTTTTGGGTGCCGCCGGAAAACGAGAAAACGAAAAAGAAAGGAAGGGGAATCAGTGGCAAAAGGGGAGGGGGATTAATTTTTGGCCGTTTTCGAGGGTGGGGGAAGGGGAGGGGACTTTTTACGGGGTGGGGGAAGGGAGGGGGAGGGGTTTACGGGGTGGGGGAAGGGGAGGGGGGAGGGTTTCGTGAGTGGGGGAAGGGAGGGGGAGGTGATTCAGCTAGGGTGGGGGTGTTTTCGGGGTGGGGGAGGTTTTTCGGTTGGGGTGGGGGTGTTTACAGGGTGGGGGCTGGGGAGGGGTTGGTGGGAGGGGGTGGTTTGGGTGGGGGGCTGGTGGTTTAGGGGGAAGGGGGGTGGGTTTGTGTTTTGTTTTGTTTTGTTTTTTTTTTTTTTAAATTTTCAAAGTTTTTTTTTTAATTTTGGGCAAATCATGTGCTGACACGTGGCTTTAAAAAAACATAAAAAAAAATTAACCTTCTTAACAGGTAACCGGTCATTAGGACTGAAGAAAATGAAGACCCCCCAAAGTTCGGATTATTTCAGAATAATCCAAAGTTGGGATTATTGTACCAAAATTGATGAAAGTTGGGATTATTTTTTCTAATTTTTCCTACTTTTTAATATGTTTGCTATGTACTTCCGGTAATGTTGTATTCAAAGTATAAAATTGGTTGTTTGATCTAAGCCTATGATCCATTTAACAATAAACTATATGTATTAGATTGCTCATAACTTTGTATGAACATACAAGTTTGGTTTTCGAAATTTCCATCTACTCATAAAGAATTAACATCTTAAATTCTTAATATGTCGCACTTGCCCTCGATTTGTTATGTAAATCATAATTTGATTGAATTTCTTAGTGAACTTTCTTATTTTTAATTTAATCCAAAAAACAATTTAATGTATTACCCACGTTAATACATATTATTTATAACACTTTCAATTTTATACACGAATTAGAGCGTACAGTGCTACGACAATAACTAAAAAAATTAACACTAGGTTGTTCCTAGATGCTAATGTCATGTTGGTGTTACATAATGTCTCATTCAATTTCACAACTCTTTCTAATTCTTGTCGAAGTTGTGTGTTTTCCCTAGCCAACTCTTCATTCAGGCGTTGCAAATGCGCGATTTTGTCCTCGACGCCTACATTTTCTCCTGCACCTAGGTCTTCCCACACAAAGAACTTACAATCCCTTGTAGGATCCTGTTATTATATTACAAAATCAAGGCACTCAAATTAGTAATGAGATTTATTTCTTAAAATATGTAGTCACTGGTTTTAATATGCATAACTTCCAAAAAGGACATCCAAAAAAACGCTTTCCTATATTGCTTCCCTTACGAACGGTAGACAACCTTGCAAAAACATCGTGGTTGCATTTCACTTGATTAGCGTTTGAAGAGGACGCTGTTGTCTGTGAAGCCATAGCTACGGTTTATAGGGTTATTAATTTATTATGTGTCTAATACTTGGCTCTTGTTGCACAAACGTAGAATTTATCATATAAGGTTGCTTGAGTCACAAGTATAATTAGAAAACTTGGTTCACAAGACTTAAGACGTGTTCCCATAATTTTTTTTTTTGAGGGAATCGGCAGAGAAATATTATTAAAGGAGATCAATTTCCGCAAGAGTCAACAAACTCTGTGGAAAAGGACCAAAACACACAAATTCATCACAGTTTCTAGTATCCCACCTAGCTACCATATGAGCTAGAGTAGTCCCTGCCCGATTAACATGCGAAATGGAATTATCATCGAATTGAAATGTATGACAAGTTCATCTTACAAGTCTAAATGAATATGTTCATTACTTCATAAGTAATTGAATTTCCATTTTTGTGTAGAATTTGTATATTCATATGATCCTAAATCAACGAATTGCATTCGAATTTCAATTGCCACTTATGCGTCAGTAATAAATTGTTAGGTTTAGGCAAAGCCATTTAGGAGTTTATTTTTATTTTTTTTAATTTTTGGTTGCAAAATAAACGTAAAATAATTACTTATGTATTATTTCATATTTGCATGCATTGTAACAAATGTAAACGTGCGAAGAACGCTACTACTTGAATTCACCATAATTATTGTAATCTTTTATCCACAATTCTGCAGAGTTGACTTCAGAGACTCTACCTATTAGAATTAATATAATTGGTACAATTCTTTTCTACATCTATATAGCTTACGACTCAAGAAACTAGAATTCGATTTGATTCGTGCATGGTAAGCTTACATATTGCATTAGCGTGGTGTCATTGAAGCCTCGTATGCACTTCACTTGACCATGTTTAATTAAGATACATCAGTATTGAGTTGTTGTTGCTGAAATGGAAATACCGTAGCCAATCTAATACCACAATTACAATGACTTGGGTGTTAAGTTTTATAAATGTTGCACCATAAATTGTTGAGAATCCCTGGCCTGAGCATTTCAATTGGAATTGTGTCACTACGTAAAAGACATGCACATGGGATAAGGAATAGTTGCAAGGTGTACATTAGGACAACTAGGTTTGGTTGAAAAATAAATAGTACAACGTATCAAACTTAACAACGAAGATTTATATTTGTTTGATTTCCATAAGGGTTTTGGCCCTCCTTTGCATTAAAAAAAAAGGAAAAACCTCGTACATAGTCAATGACATTGCAGTAAAAGTCATACAATTTTATTTATGTTTGATTTCCCACACTGCTAAGCTGGATTAACATAGAGAAGGTGATATCAATGACATTGCAGTAAAAGTCATAGGATTTTATACTATCTTAAAGCATACCAAACCTAAGTGCGAAGTTATCTAAAGTATTGATACCATAATACTGATTTATTTAATTTACTTATTTTTTTTAAACAAACATACCATGATTTAGCATGGTGACTGTTGTGGATTAGCATAGTGACTGTAATAATTAGTAGAAGTTATAGATTGATGTTCTAAATTTTATTCGTTTTTTAAAATCAAAATTAGTAAGTAAAATCTTCAATTTTGGCAAACAAGGTTTCAAGTAATGATAACTAGCAACTGAATTGACTATTAGTTGCGTTTTTTTTTATTGATAGATCAGTATATGGATTGATATCACTAGACTTCAATAAAAGTTACATGTTGTCATACAAAATGAACTTTTAAATTTTCACTACACATATGGAATTAAACATGGACAATGGATGTGCTTATTTCAAATATTGAGTAAAGGAGATATTTGTATTTTGTAATTGAGATTATTTTCATGTAGTAGTGTCTTACACTATCTTTTGCATCTTTACTGAATGGCATCTCTACTCATTTGTTCATGGCAAATGATAAAGGAGAAGTAGCAATTTAATAGTGACAAGTTGATCGCTACGCAAAAATGAACTAATTCGAAGAGGTGACAAAATAATTTTCTTAATGATAAAGTAGATAAAATGAGTACATACTACTGATTACAAAAATTAAAAAGCATATTCAACTTACTGTAAGCTTAAAAGACAATAGTATTGCTTAACAACGACATAAATTATCCGACACGGGGGCTCCAACCACTATAAATCTATTTAGAGGTAAATCAAGGGTGTAATGAAAAACAGCGGGGGCACGACATCACCATAGAACTCTATGGTCAGACCTTGACCTGCTTGAATGAAGTTACATGCAATCATCTGCCTAACTCCGCCCTTGAGGAAACATAGCACAATGTTTTTAGTTTCATCATACTTGATATTCAAGAGACCATCGTAAACATTTCTTCCCATGACCATTTGAATGTTGGTTAGCTCCGGATAACCATTTAGGTTCTCCCTCGCAATATTGACAGGTACATACTGAAAAGTGTATAAAATTAATGATTCAATTCGTGACAAGAAGTACATAAGTTGCTTAAATTAAACATTTGGATTTAAATGTCATGAAGGCACTAGAGTCACTTGCAAGAGGCCTTGCTCTAATGTAATGCTTGGTAATTTTAGCAACAAAGAATGGTGGATCGTTCGTTATATCGTCTGTAACATGTCCATTTCCACACGCTTCATCATTCGATGAATCCATTCCATATCCACACACTCTAGCCATAAAACAAAATCTCCGTATGTAATACATCACCACCGTGTCACCATCCTTAATGTCATTTTCATCTAGGAAGTTTGTTCAACCTTGTTCAATGTAGCATCTCCAAACTGGTCCAACGACAACAAGTCTAACATGTACCGGATATGGGGTATTATTTCGCACCGTTGATATGAAGAATTGGCCATTCCTAGATTCAAGCAAGTCCCTAATTCTTTCTGGAACATACTGCGTCAATTTAAAAAGTAAACCACTACATAAATAAATAGAACAACACAATGTATCACAATAAACTAATTAAAAAGCACAGTTTTATTAAACTAAATTATGTTTGTATTGCTAAACCTTACCAATCGATGCCTTGTTGTCTCATTCACTCTGAATTGGAACCAAGGATGAGACGATCCATCCATGCGATTAGCTGTGTATATGGAGTGCACAACAAATACGTCTAATATGTGAGGTTTTATGCTTATTAAGAATTGTAATTTGAAGTGCAGATGATACATAAATTATGCGTCAAAAGGTAACATCCATCTGCTGTTATAGCCCAAGTTGATTAATTCAACACGTTCAAATAAATTAAATCGATCCATAATATTAAACTAAGAATCATAATCCAAGAATTAAGTAAAATCGATCCAAAATATAAAAAGAAGAATCATAATCCAAGTGTTCTAATACTCACTAAAAATTATTAAAGGGGTAGTGACCTTAATGCATTAATCCAACACAGTCGTGAATTTTTAAAGCAATGGCATTCAAATATTGAAGTTGTAAGTCGTAGTCCACTCAATCAAATATTGTAGTGAATTTTGTTAATATCTAAAACAAACGGCGATATATTATTATTTTATATAATAACGCACCGAAAATTTAAACAACCAAAAATTAACAAAAAAAAAGCATGGAATATATGTTGTAAGTAAATTACCTTGAGCCAAATTCTCTTATTGAGGGACTTGGAACAATCCTTTTGATGCCAATTACGAAAGTGTAGAGCTCATGCAGATTTGTATACGTAGATGTCACTTTATATAAAGTGTTTGTAAATTTAAATTTTTTATTTTTATTTTTTTCGACTTAAATTGAATTGATTTAGTTGGTATATAGAGCAGTGGGTGGCGTAGCGTAGTTAAATATAATGTTACATAATTTTTATGTGGAATACTCGATTGCTTAAGGCGTTATGGGTGTATAAAATTATTTTGTAATGGGCCTGAAGGCCCAAAAGGTGAAAAACAAAAGTTAAGAACTCATTGTGTCAGTTAGGTTTTATGGAAAAAACATACTCTCTGGTTATTTAAATAAATAAAGCGTATTTTATAACATTTTAAAAAAAATATTTATAAGCTAATCCAAGACTAACACGCGAATAAAAATCACGGTGTGATTGTGCTTCGGAAAACATATCAGGTTTCCAAAATTTAAAATAGATTAAAAATTCTGATAAAATAACCATTTTATGACTGATTTCAATAACCACAACTGTCTAATACAAACACATGCTATGAAACCAAATTTATCAGGTTAATATCCCAAAATGATGGAAAATTTATTTAAAGAAAATAATACAGTACAAGAAAAAAAAATAATACGAGTATTTAGAACTTTCAGTATGCTTCTGTCACATAACATCGAGTATGGCCTTTGGAAAAAAAAATGATAGCACGTAATGTAGTTAAGAAATTGAAATATAAACTTTTTGGGTCAATTGGTTGTTTAATATTCTAGTTTAGTACGTCAACAACAGACGATAAACGTAATTCCACGGGTATGTCTATTCCGTATGAACTTACTAAGAGAATAATATATTTAGTTATTATACTTTACATGTGAAGTTGTAATTTAAATACATCTTTTCACAATGATATCTAATTTGATATAACTCTCATAACGTTATATCACGATACGATCCTATCCGAGTCCCCTCTGTCAAGTGGAAGTTGTAGTTCCCCCGATTTTAATATATTTAGGTAGTGCACCGTAATTGTAAGGATATTATTTAAGTTCATCTTTTAGAAATATTGTTTCTTATGTTATGTTGTTAGGTTTTGTATACATACCCTAACGACTGATTAGAAGTACACCGATATGGTTTATCTTAAAAAAATTATCCGAACGAATTAAGATAAAGCTTTTAGGTTGAATAGCGTTTTGAATGTAGAGCAACCTGTAAATGAACTTTTATAAGCCTATAAATCAGTAATCCTATTTTTCACTTTAATAATTGTATTGTCTATTTATACCTTAGGTTATATTTATTGAATATTAAAATTAAAATTGGTACACGTTTTAAAAAATGAATAACTAATCTAAAAAAATTACAAATTAAACCTTTATGCATTGCTCGAACCACATGTTGGCTAAAATAAAGCTCAAAAGTACAAGCTAGGTTGTTGATAACAAAAGCTCATTAAACAAACCTTTAGTCATTCTCTCCTATGATGAGTGTGATTATTGAAAATAATAACGCATAACAAGGCACATATCCCAGATTCCCAGTACATGGGCAATTTTCCATGGCATTTAGGAGACTATATCTTATTAATAGATAAAATTAAAAAGATAAATTTACAAATAAGAAAATAAAATTAACATTTTACAAAAATATCCTTATGAATCCACATCACTCCATTTATCGGCTACTATTACACGATATCGTGGCTTAATTTCATCTGCTGCGCCAAACAAGACGAAGTACATTTTCCTTTGTGCTTTGGTGTCCTTAAGCTATAGTGCTTTACTACTTGTTATTTCAAGGCCATCACTAAGTAATGGATGTGAAATGTAGTTGACCTTTGCGCCATGATTAAGCAATTCCCACATGCAACAGATTATCAAAATCATATTAAGGACACAGTGTATTTTTAATTTTTTCTTTAAAAAATTCTATGATAATCAAAGTCATATGGTAATAAAATTAGAGAAGTTAAGTCGATCCAATTTCAATACGAACTAGTCATCTACACCTTAAATAAGTAATATAACATTATTAATCTCAATTAAAAAAAATAATTATAGCTAATTAGAGTTCAATAATATAATAGAAAGTAGAAAAGGCTATTCACATCACATTTAGATATATGAGTGAATGTAGAACACGATGGAGTGGTAAAAAATTTATAACAACAACCTACTAAATAGAGTCCCGATTGGTGCATGCAATCATATGTTATTAGGTTTGTTTTGCCACTTATAGCATACATATGTTTCAAACATTCAGTGCAACAAATACTATCCAATCTCCATACTTGAAATGGTTATTAAGACAATAGCATGGACTCATGGAGGCCTCAAAAGATTCTTGATTTAATACACCAAATTTACTTCCAAATGGTTACCCCTGCATCATTTTAATTATGTTGACTATGAAGACATATCTGGTTTACCCAAAAGAGGCCAAGACAATAGGTACTAGCTGTCCTACTTATTAACATCTATGTAGGGGTACTTGAGTGCTAAAACTTTTATTAGGTATCCTCAAAAGTATAACTATGGCCAAAATTAGAAATTTACAAGGTGCAATTTTTCTTTGTTGGTTGTACATCCATTTATGGTATTAGTGCATTACTTATTTACCTTCCCATCTAATTGTGACAGCTTAACTTACATCCTTTAATTTTCTATTTTTATAAGTGTATATAGTGTTGGTCTATTGGAAGAATAATGTAAACATTGAACCACAATTTTTTTATTTTTATTTTTTTTTTATTTTTATTTTATTATTATTTTTTTTTATCCAGACTATGAAGAGCTAGTGCATTCTTTTTTTTTTTTTTTTTTTTTTTTTTTTTTTGACACAAACCGAGCATAGCATTTTATTAATCAAACAAAAGTTTCTAATCATCCATTACAAAATTAGAGATGCCCAAGGGGACCTCTTCCATCCAAACTCTAAGATCATCAAAAGAGAAACTTAATTTTGCTAGCGAAGAGATAGTGCATTCTAAATGCTTTATGCGTATAATAAGACAATTCACCATGAATTGGTGATTATAACAAACTTTTAGAGACATCCTTGTAAAAAAAGAATTCCAGCTAATTTACAAAATAAGACAATTCACCATGAATTGGTGATTATAACAGACGGTAATAAATCCAGCTAATTTACAAAATACGGACAGGGTCCTCGACACAAGGATACAAAATTTTGTTTTGTTTGTTTTAAAGTTTAATTAATAATATCCTATAACGCGTAGTTCTTAAGTTCATTAGCGACAAATGTATATTCACAACTAGAATTGTAATTAAGTGTCTTTTGAGAAATATACATGGGTGTGCTTATTATTATTATTATTATTATTATTATTATTATTATTATTATTATTATTACTAATACTATTAATATTATTATTGATATAATTAGTATGATTATTATTTTCAGTGTTACAAACTCAAGAATAAGGGAGACTATTTTTTACATATGGGTGGTAAATTTTTTTTATTTATCATTTTGAACAGTATATTATTAAACTGACATCGAAAAATTGATAAATAGATGATATACCACTGCTGTAGTGCAAAAAATTAAAAAAATTTAACCTAAATCTAATCAAAACTGGACCTACGGAAATTTTACAAATAAGCAAAACATATATTATGTAGTAAGAAAATTAGTAAAAACTTGGAAAAAATAATAAAATACAAGGGAAATAAAAGTAGTCTGCACAATTGTTGCTCACTTGGCAGTATTTCTACTCTGATGTACCGCGATGTACAGGGGTGCAACAGGCTTTTGACTATTAAGCAACATAGGTTTAATGGCGATGAACAAATTAGAGTCGAGACTTATACAAAAAATAAATTCAACTACCCAACATTTATAGTTAGCCTTAGTGTTACCCAATAAAGAAATTACACGTCATTCCCAAAGTAAGGTGCTAACCTTCCTTTTTCTACAAGTGTGGAAGCACCTTTAGCGGCATTTCTTCCTTGGAAAAGTATTTGTACTATGAGAGCCAAATAGAGTGACGTGTTAACTCCCTAGTGGGTATAAAATGACTTTTACTATAAGCTTTAGAATTACATCTGCGGTACTTCATATTACATGGTCTGACACCCCAAAAATTCTATCACATCATTCGTCAGTTATAAATAAGGTTGTTGAGCATTTTATTTAATTCCTACTCCTACACTCTGAATCATCAGCATCCAAAATGAAGTTTGGAAATATTTTGAAGTGTCTTCATCTTTTACGTATAAACTCATAGTATCTGATTAAAGCTACTAATTATTATTGTTTGTAATGGTATCTTAAATTAAGTAACTCGTAGCTTATTTATTGCTAGGCACTGGGGAGTAATTAACTATTATGTTTTAGTAATAATTCCTGTAATACACTAATTTACTTTTACGGTTAATGTGTTTTTATTTGGAAAAGTATATGGGATATTTTTTTGGCAATATGGACACTTATATGAGATAATTTGGACACTTATATGAGATAATTTTCCGGCGTGCCTACTAAGATGTTTAAAAAAATATAATATATACCCATATAACTTTGAATAGATTCAATTACCACTTATTTCATGCTATCTAGGGGGTTGGACCTTGTCTCTCGAAAGACCGATAAACTCAAATAGTTCAATCTTGTACAAGAAATTGAAATCTGAAAGGACAAAATATTAAAGGATAGTATGAAAATCACATATGTAAATATTTGAATCTCAATAGATGTAGGTAAAATAGCATCTCTTTCGTGACTTGATTAAATTCGAAAACTGAGGAGCATGATATGAGAAAACCTGTCCTCGTGATCTATTAATTTAAGTTAAATCGCGCTTGGGATCCTCTCAAGAAACCATTAATAAAAAGTCAAAATATGATAGATTTCAAAATAATACATACTGATATAAGTGACCATATAACTCATGTAAGGTGTCTCACCAAACATGTTGCACAAATGCATCTACACATAAGTACTCATGAGATACTTTTAAATTCCAAGTGTAACTTAATATTTAAACACCAAATAAATAAATTATTTAAAAACTATTATGTATTGCCTAAAACAATTTTTTTATTAATATAGAACAAATGTCTGGGTTTTACCATTGTATTTTAGTTAATCCTACACAAATTTTATAAAGACCATGCTAGCTGTAAAAAATTAAAAAATGACCTTATGTCACTGTGTATGTTATTCTAGAAGCTTTGAAGGAGTATTTTTCCTTATTATTTTTATCTTCCCTTTCCAATATGGTCCCTATATCATGACACTGTGCTAGTGTATGTAGTCTTACATTCATACTCGGTTTAATTATATTACATGTATATAATTAGCCACTGATGATTCTATTTATAAAAGGTCGAGATTATCAAAATTGCAAGATGATTCTATTTATAAAAGGTCAAGATTATCAAAATTGCAAGCAAACTGTTTCATTAATTATAATAATGAGTCGAGGTTTATTATTATAATTAATTTTTTCTTTTTTAAAAAACAAAGTAAGAGGTAAAAACTTATTATTATGTAGGATAAAGGAGGTGATTTTGTATTTTTTTAACAAGGTTTAAGAACGTAATCGGATAGGATTTAGAAATTGTACACCGAATGCAGCAAACCCAGACCCGAACGCGAAATCCAACATCGTAACTAAGATAATAGACACAATTACTAACACACGACTATGCTACTATTATTATTTTATTATGTTAAAAGGTTAAATTACTATGAATTTTTGGGAAATTCTCAATGGTAACACTTAACTTTTTAATTTTCTCAGTGGTAAATTGCAAAAATTTTTATTATCCTTGGTAAACTTTAATTTATTATAATTTTCAATGGTGAACTTAATGATAAATTTTAACTTAATGTTTAACTATAGTTAGTTTTTATTTTATTTATATTTTTTTACATTTATTTTAGATTTTTTTCCTTAAAAAAATACCCATCCCTAACAATCAGCCACTTCTCCCCCGCCCCACTCATGCGACGCTTAGCCTCCCTTTCGTCGGTGCACTGACCTCCCCCTACCGCACCTCTCTATTCCCCCTAAATCGCTAGCCCCTCACATAACTGAGTGAAATCAACACCCTCAGCCCTAAAACCCCCTCCTTGATATCCCAAATTCTAGATCAATCTCTCATCCCTAAATGAAATCAGATAATTGGGTCTTCGGATGGTCGAAAATCATGGGTTTCTCCAATTCTCGAAGCTTTAGGTGCAGGAGGGGTGGGGAATCGCTACAATTGGTTGCGGAATCGCTGTTTGCGGTGGCGAATTGGTGATTGTGGGATGTAGAGGTGCGATTGGTGTTGCGGGCTATTGGAGTGAGAATTGGTGGCTGTTCGAAGGTGTGGTTTGGTGGCGAATCAATGTAATTGACGGTGTCGTTGGTGGGCAAAGCGGCGGTGAATTGGGTGAAGGTGGTAGTTGTGGTTGGTGGTTGTTGTATCTTTCGGTGGCTGATATTGTAGTGGCTGAATGGTGGCTGCTTTTTGTTGTTGTTATCGTGGGTTGTTGTTGGCAGGTGCGGTGGGTTGTTGTTAGCAGGTGCGGTGGTGGCAGTTCAAAGGTTGTTTGGTGGTGTACCGTGAATGTGCAACAAGGTGTGGCAGGTGGTTAATTGTGGTGGTTGAAATGGTGGTTGTTCGGTGTTTGTGTTCTTGTTGGAAAGGTGAAGAGGAAGAAAGAGATGATGAAGATGATGATCTTGATGACGATATGTTGAGTTTGAGTGAGGTGATGACATTTTAGGGATTTGAGTATATTAAGTGAGAATATTTTAGGAATTTTTATTTTTTTATTATAAAGATGTTAACCATGGTTTAATATTAACTGAATTGGTTCATTAAGTTCACCATTGAAAATTATAATAAATTAAAGTTTACCAAGGATAATAAATTTTTTTGTAATTTACCACTAAGAAAATTAAAAAGTTTAGTGTTACCACTGAGAATTTCCTTGAATTTTTTTGTACACTATTTTTTGCCCTTCCTAAAATGTCCAACTCACTCTTTAATTTTTTGCTATAAATAGATGAGTAGCTATTGCTGAAAATGTCACAAAAGCAAACAATAACCCTAAGACACTCATTGACTCCACTCTCCAAAAATATCAGCCAAGTCCCCCCTTGTTTTGTCATCCTCACCATCCCTTCCATCCATCTGCAGCCCTATGGCGGGAGGGTCATCCTCCCAACAACGTCTTGCAAGGCGTAAGTCTGATCATTTTTTAACCACAAGCTCCTACTTGGAGCGTGTGAGGTCCACCCGGACTGGAAGTTTGATCGGGAGAACCTTAGCTCGTCTAAGGAAGTCCCGTGCCAGATGTCGCTCTAATAGGGTCAACCCTCGAGACCAAGTTGTACCTAACTTGAACCTCCCCCCCACAACAACCACATGGTCAAAATTTGCCTCCACCTCAGTTAGGATTTGCCGCTCTTGCGCTTGTTCCACCCCCAAACATGCATCCGCAAAACCCAGTTCCACCCCCACCTATGTATCCTAATGGCGAGCCTGATCCAAACAATGGAAACCTTATGCCTGTGTATACTATCACGGTGCGAAGCCTAGCACTCAACGACGCAGGTGTGTTCTATTATGTGCGTGCCGATGAAACCTTCCAACGTGTGTACTATGACTACGCGGCAAAGCTAGATCGCTATGTGCACGAAATTATGGTAATGAACAATGGTTCTTTCATCGACATGGGTAATACTCTCTTTGGAATTGGAATTAGCAACGGTGATACCCTTTATGTTATTTCACAGGTATTAAACTTTACGTTTATTCTTCCATTTTTTTTTGATCGGATATTTTTTATAAAAAATGTATGTAATTGTTGTTTGGTTATACTTTATGAATAATATTTGTGGGGTTTGTGTCGAAAAAATAGTACAATAATAATGATAATAACAATAATAATAATAGTAATAATAATTAAAATAATAATAATAATAGTAATAATAATAATAATAGTAGTAATAATAATAATAATAATAGTAGTAGTAATAATAATAATAATAATAATAATAATAATAATAATAATAATAATAATAATAAGGGTATTGTATTTTGATTTGAAGCTTTTTGGTTTTTGTTAAAGAAAGGTTCATTTAATATTTTTAAAAGGCAGCATAAATGCTTCGTACACAATTGTCGTGATTGTTATTATATTTTAATTTAATTTTGTTCACTAATTTTAAAATGTTTTTTATATGAAGTTTTTATTTTTAGTAGCACTTACATATTTTTGGCGGGTAATTATTTAGTATAGCTTATGATTAACTTATTACATATTTGGTAACACATTCTTAATTGTAATTGCACAGAACCCGGATTTCAACCTCAACACTAGGGAGAAACACTTCTACATACGGGATCATAGGACAACACCCCTAAGGCTCAAGGTAAGGGGTTAGTTGGTTGCACCACTAGAGGG
This sequence comes from Chenopodium album, assembly GCF_948465745.1. Taxonomy (NCBI): domain Eukaryota; kingdom Viridiplantae; phylum Streptophyta; class Magnoliopsida; order Caryophyllales; family Amaranthaceae; genus Chenopodium; species Chenopodium album. Next base: position 23,885,460 of record NC_137857.1, on the reverse strand, counting down.
GCTATATGCATTATGAGGTGAAGCCGTGAATGAAGATCCTGATAGGCTCATAGTCAGCTACGACAACCAAATTCTGACCACATTTCACACGGTGGCTGATGCTAACATAAAGAATGAGCATGAGGTGTTCGTGTTGCCTTTGTTGAACCATGCTGGTTTTGGTAACTAAGACTGTGTGGTCAATATAGAAGTTTTCCCTTGTTAGGGTTGATATTTTATGCGGCTATGGCAAATAATGTGTTCTATGATGTGTGTATTTTGCTTAGGTTGAATGTTAATTAGGGTTGGCAGAAATTCCTATGTAGGGTTAGGGTAATTATTAATGAAAGATGATTAGGTGGGAGTTATGAATTATGTTTGTGTTAATTAGATCCTTTAGTAGAAGGTTTAATGCCGTAATGTGGAATATTAATTGTACTGTTGTTTATGTCCTCTAATTGAAAGTGATGTTAAATAATTGTGAAGCAGTGCGTGTTTTTAGGACATGGCTTGTGAGTATGTCTTAATTTTAAAAATGTTTTAAACATATAATTACGTTGCAGCTTATTAAATTTAGATAAGGAGCATTATTTTCTCAATTAATATTACATACTTTTGCGTATTAATTCTCCCAGTCAACAAACATAATAGTCAATTACCTTTATTTTATGTATACATTATTGTTGGAAATAAATGATAAAGCAAATATGCCTCTAACAATAAGGTAATTTTAATTACAAAATAATGCAATTACATCAGAAAAATCAATGATTTTAGAACATCTTAGTATTTACTTAGTCACGCCTTTAATGTAGTCATTGGTATTTTAAGTAACCGACTGTTGATTTCATTGCATATTATCAAGGATTAATGATCAAGAGACATACAATAGGGACATACAATACACTATGGTGTTATATGGTGTAGCAGTAGAATTATGTAATTGAATTAAATTGGAAAAAATTTAAGAACCTAAAAAATTAAATAACTGATACACAAATATTAGAGTCCTATATATTCAGGACAATTTATTAAAAATTGGAAAAAAAAACCTAACTTGATCCTAGTAACTTGGTGAGTTATAAGGTGCGAGACAAGGAGACATTGCAATTTGCAACCATAGTTTACGTGATACTTCATTATATAATTTAAAATTTTTAATGAATAAGCTTTAAAAACGTGACCTAATTAACCCAGAATAATGGAATTGGATATACTTAGTGTAGTGTGTTGGTGATAAAATAAGAAAATCAACAAGTATTCAAATCGAGTTAAGTATAAAATACGAATCCCAAGAATGATTAAGTCCGTTGTTAAAAATCGAGTCCCCTCGTTATTGCCATGATCAAACTAGACAAATGCAATCCCTCCATTAATCATTCCTACTGATTGTTTTAAAAATATAGCCGTGCGAAATTAAGAAAGTACAGCAGCAATACAAAGGTATTTGTGTATAAATTTTTAATGTTTTGTTATTCGTTAAAGTAATTCTTTTGATAATAATAAGTAAAAGACAAAAGTTGTTATTCAACTCTCTGTTTTGGCTTATTAATCCTACATTTGTAGCAAAAGTACACTTTACAATTTTGGTGAAGAATGGTAGGGCTCTATTTTTTTTGGTGTTTTTAATTATACAATAGAAAAAAATAAAAAGAACACGACAAAAACATATTATATGTTTATATGTGTGTATTGCAATAATAGGCCGTTACGGAGAGTTTCTAAGATCTGCATCCTTTTATGAGATTCCTAATCTGGCTAAACTATAAACAAGTGCATTTAGTTGAGATTATATTAAGTGATAGATGTGTTGACTTTGCGCTTGAATCAGAGTTAGCGTATGAGATTGTCAAGATTTTAAAAACAAGTTTGGAGTCGAAAGTTTGAGGATGTAAATAAGAAAATAGAGAAAAGATAAATCCAAAGACAAATAAGAATGGACTATATATTTGATTGGTGTTAAATTAAAATATTTATAAAAATAAAAAAATGTACCAAAATGATGTGGGAAAATTAGGTCGTTGGACTAATCCTCCTAAGCCAAACAAAATTTATAAACACTCAACAAACCTAAATACAAGTATAGAGGTAAGTTAAGGGTCGAACCCAAAGGAACGGTAATGTCTAAATGCTTTCAATTATGTGCCTAAGCTAGGTCGAAGACTAAGGGTAAAAGAGGACACTAACAACTACTAAGACAAAGAAACCAAACAAGTAAAGTGCTAGGGATTAGGATTCACTTATAATAGAAATGAACAATGCAAATTGGTTTAGGAAGTTGACTAAGTCAAGCAATGTGAGGGAAGATCAATTATGCAACCAAAAGAGCATATCAAGCTATTCTCCTAGAGGTCTAACTAGCGTCAACTACGATAAACTCTAGCTAGGAAACATCAATTCAATTAACCAATTTAATCACATCATCAACTCCATTAAAATCCCCAATCTACATCAATCCATTACATAATACAAGCTTCACCAAATCCCTAACCAAACAACTACTCTAGCAACATCATCAATTCAACAAACAACTAAGAAATCAACAATCTACAATCAAAGAATCAACAATCAAAGAAGAATAATAACTCTAATCAAACATCAACCATCAAATCATCAAAATCTAATCAAAATCAAACAATCTAAACATGAATACTAAACAAAACAATAAATGAGATAGAGTTTAGAAATGCTCATTGATAATAGAGTAGATCTCCAATACAATTGTCACCATTGGATCTTCAATCTCTCAGTCACCATTGGATCTTCAATCTCTCAATCACCATTGAAATTCTTCACTTTCTCTCTCTAAAATCTACTCCAAAAACTAACCCCTAAATCTAGAGAGAGAAGCTCTCAACTAAGCTAAGAATATGATCTAATTCTATTATGAAACTTCTTTCCACAAAAATGGAAGGAAATAACTATATATACAAAGGAGAAGGTCGGTTTTGACGCCCAAGAATAGACCCACGCAGGTGCGGGCGCTCGGAGGAGAGAGAGAAGTGCGCACGGGACACACCCAGAAAGGTGCGCCCGCACACACCCCATGTGCGGCCGCACACGACATATGTGCGGCTGCACACTCCCCGAGTGCGCCCGCACATATCTGGCAACCTCCTCTTCTTCTCTTCGTCCTAGCTCATGGGGTGCACACATCCTAGATGATGATGATGGAGGACAAGGTAGGCAGCAACTTCCTTGGAATTCTTGAAGAATATAAGTCATGAAAAGAGCATATACAAGGCCTTGAAGCATGCTCCTCGGATCCCCCTTTGACTTGAAACTCTATGCACAAGCACTAGGCATGAAAAACAATGAAAGACCATGGAGAGGAAGCTCGGGAATCCTTGGACAATCAATCACAACCTACAAATAAAGGATAAAAAGCAAGTAAAAGGGAAAAATAACAAGTAAACTAGAAAATGCACAAAATAGAGAAACTAACCATGAAAAGCATAAAATGAAGAATAAAACTAAGGAAAACTAAAGAAACGAGTAATAAAATGAAATGAAATTCATCCAAAAAGAGATCAAATGAGTGCCATAAATGTCACTCATCAAATTCCCCCAAGCTAAACTTTTGCTCGTCCTCGAGCAAAACAAAGCAAGGAAGAGCAAGGATGAAAATTTATTGAAAAATAAAAATAAAAAAAAAGAAAGACTCAAGATAAGAATATACACTAAGACTCAATGTCGTAGGAATCATGTTTGCTTTTAGCTACAACAAGCCCTTTAAACCCCAAAGTCGCCTATGAGGACAAGTGAGGTCTCGTAAGGGTATCCTAAGAGTTTGACCCATAACTCTCATAATAATACAAACAAGGCAAAGCATGAAAAAGAAAACAAAATACAAGAAAAGTAAACAAATGTTCATGAAAGGACCTTTTGCAAATGTACAAGCACAAGTGGATGCAAATCTTTCTAAACAAGTAAGGGAGTGCACGTTCCAAGATACCCAAGGTTGATCGAAACATAAATATGTTAAGCATAGGAACTAGCTTTCACAATCCACTTTCATCCCAAACGATCTTACCGCGTTCTTCCTAATAGCTTCAAATCGACCTCAAATGAGCATCCCAATGATTCCACGAAGGAACCAGAAAAAGAGAATTTTTTTAGGCTACTCGACATCTTGACTTTTGCATCCCCTCTCCCTATTCCTAAAACTCACATTCCTCTCCACCGATGAGTGACTCAACCATTTAGGTCAAAAGGTCTTTCCCCAAGGTTGTAACGTAAGGCAATAAGGGTGAAGGTAGGCTAAAAATTTGAAATTTGGTGGTTTTCCTAAAAGTGAAGCAAAGAGGGCGCCTTTCTTTAGAAACCCAATCAAGTAATCACCAAACAAAAACAAACTAACACCCCCAAGCTTATTTAAAGCCATAAACCACAAACATATACACAAAAAGCGTGAGAACGCTTCCCCCCCAAGCTTAAATGGAGCATTGTCCTCAATGCTAAAAAGGGAGAAAACTCACATCAAGATATTTTTGAATTTTTTCTTTTTTTACTTTTTTTTTCTTTTTTTTTTATTTTCAATAATGCTTTGTCCTCGCCTCTTTTAACTTTGGACGGCTTTTTCGATTTTGCACTTATTTGTCCATGCCTTTTATAATGTAGGACGGCTTTTACTCATACTCATTTGCCATTATTCACAAAAAAATCATAACACAATCTTGCTTTCATAAGAACCAAACATTGCAACTTCTCCACCACAAACTCCATCAAGAATGATCAATTGCTTCACAAAAACCAAGAAAAGAAAATGAAACAAAAGTCCAAAGATCTAAAGATGTGGCTTGAAAAGAAGGTATAAGGCTCAAATGGTTACAAGAAGGCAAATGTAAACCCAAAAATAAACAATATGAATAAAACTATCCTAAAAATAGAAAAATACCACCCCGAAAAAGGTGCCTTTGTCCTCCCTAAATGGTTCGGTCTCGGATTCAAGATCTATGAGTCAAGTTTCAAGATTGGTTTGCAAGAAGTCAAGGATCCATGCCGCTCATGCAAGTATAGGTAGAAGGCTTGAAAAACAAAGAACTCACACGGATGTAGCAAATACTCACTATTGGCGTCGAATCGACTATAGGAACCAACTACCAAACATGCCACAATCAAGTAGAATCCGGCTTCAAGTTCCCACTAGTTCTAACCAACTACCTTAGCATGCTTTATCCTAGAATCAACCAAGCGTACTCTCAAACCGTGCACACCACTACCATTTAGGAAGAAAAGCATTCAACTATACAAGTCCAAATGTTATTATGTCCAAAGCAAGAACAAAACAAAATACATTGCAAATTTGCCTTGATAGAAACAAAAATCTTTTTGGAGTTTTTTCAAAATATAAGAAACATGGAAAAGCATATACAAAGGTGCATAACACATAAGAATCAACATTCCACCAAAAATGATAGAATACCCTCCCCTAAGCTTAAATGAGACAATACACTCAAACATAAATCATATAATCCATGGGAGGGGAAAACAAGGAGATTAATCCAACAAACCAACATATGTCCAACAAGTCTCCAACCAATAGAGAAAGAGCAAGGAAAGATATTACCGGATTTGGGGTGGGTGTAAATACCCGCAAATGACCCAATTTAAACCTTTCAAAGCTAATTTCTCAAGAATTAAACCTTGTCTCCATATGCTCGCAAAAATAGGAGTCAACCTTCCTTGATTCTTGATCCAAATCAAAGCACCAAAGTATATCAAGTCATGTACCTAGCAAAAGGCACACAAAAATTTCCATGAGAGAAAAATCTATTCTAAAAAGGAAAGGAAAATCTAATCTAAAACACGGGTTATTTCCCGAGAAAGGCTTGTTTAAGGTCCAAGCTTGACCGCTCTAGTAAAATAATATTGCAACGATCGCAAGAGCTTGTCAAATGCATTACTACACATTTCATATGAGAGCAACTATGCACATGACAAAAATAAGGCATGCAACAAGTATAGTGCATACCTATGGAGTTGAGAAGAAGTATGCGAAGAAGAAGGAGGAGAGAATGGAAAAACAAGGATATAAGAAAAAGGAAGAGAAATTAAAGAAAAAGAAGAAGGCATACTCTACCCAACAAAATATTTTTGGTTGAAAATCCCACCATCATCCTCAAAAGTCATCAAATGAGGCACTTGAGGGACTAAAGGCTTTTCAAGAGGAGGGGATATGAGAAAAGAAGGTAATGATATGGGATAAGAGGGAACAAGATCAAGCTTTCTTGAAAATGAGGTGTAAGGTGAAGGAATAGGAATTGGTTGCTCACTTACTCCACTATCCATTGAAACACAAGCTCTCTCATCCAATGAACTCACATCCAAAGGGCTCTCCTCCAACTCATCATCATTCAAATCAAGCTCATTCTCAATCACATCCTCCTCATAAACTTCACACCCTAAGAGAGCTCTCAAAAGCTTTAAATCACGATCAAGGTTCAAAGGAAGCTCATCAAAGGGTTGAGGGTCAAACTTGGGAGGTAGCTCAAAATAATCATGAGAAGTACAATCTCCCTCTAAAAAGGCCTCATCCATCTCAATGGTGAAAAATGTAGAAGAGAAAGGGTCATCAAAGGTGAAAGAGGAGGGCAATGGTTGAAAATTTGAGATAGGAGTTGGAGATTCAACCTCACCAAACACTTCACTCTCATCTTCATAATCGTCTAAAGTAGGTTCTACCTCCTCAACCTTATCACATGGAACCTGTTCTTCATCAAAATTAATCTAAGCTCAAGGCCTCACCCTCAAAGAAACCATGGTCATCATACAAAGGAGATGGAGTGGAAGAAGGTTGGTCTTCAAAATTGAGGAATGGGGGAATGAAATTGCAATCAAGGGAGGTGGGTGGGGAAATGGACTCTTCAATTGATTTTTCAACACTCAAAACCTCTTGGTTCTCATCACCCTCAAACATCCAATCTCCCATGGAAACTCTTCATCTTTCTCATCCTCACTCTCTCTCCTCACAACTTCTCCACGCTTAAAAAATTGCAATGTCTCATCCTTCTTAACTTGAATTAACGTTTCCTCAAAATTAAGAGAAATCAACCATTTTAGTTTCTCTTCAACTCCATCTAAAGGGTCAATGGAACGAAATTCAAATTGGGAAGGAGGTTCAAAATGCAAACTCTCTCTTGGAACATCCATCTCTACACCCTTTTCCTCACTCCTAGGATCTCTAATGTCCTCCTCACAAACCTTAGGCCTCTCAAAACAATCATCATCATCATCTTCCACATCTACCAAAGTAGTAGAAACTTCATTTACATTCAATATTGATGATAATTGACTCTCTATCTCCTCATTCTTTCTAAAAACAACCTCATTGTTCTCTTCCAACTTTTTCAACAATTCCATTTGGCTTCTTACAATCTCCAAATATCTCATCTCATTTGGTTCCAAATTAGAATTCATCTCCAATTTTCTCAAAGAACCACCAATTTGATTATAAGAAGACTCAATGTTAGGCTCCACGGTTTTCAAAGGTGAAGAGAGTTGAGGAGCATAATGAGGAAAAGAATTATGAGCAAGCATGTGATGAGGATCAACACTAGAGATATGAGTGGCATCATTAATATGGGGGATGGGGGCACAAGAAGGCATGCAAGATTCATTATGACAAACTTTTAAATAAATCGGGTGTACAATAAATATTGAACATCCGTTATAAAGTTACCCCTAAAATGAACAAAAGTTACCCTAATATGAATAAAAGTTACCCTGACATAAATAAAAGTTACGAAGTATTTATGCTTTACTGATAGAAGTTACCCAAAAAATTGTAAAAGTGACCCTAAAATTAATAAAAAGTGACCCCCGATGTACAGTAAATTACTGTACACCGGATGTATACAAAAGTTATTCATTCATTATTCCTGGAACATGGATTATAACAATCATCAATAGAAGCATTTGAACAACCATGCCCACGATTATAACTATCTCTAGCAAACCATACATAAAAATCCCAAGCATCATCATTTGACAATGCCCAAAATCTACCATTAAACATGCTTTCAACAATGTCTCTAGTTTGCTTAGTCAAATTATGATAACAAATCCCGCAAGCCTCCCAAAGATCATAACCATGGTAACTAATGAAGTCCTCTAATCTATTAAAGTACACCCAAAATGGCTCATTCTCAAATTGAGGAAACGAGGTATTTCCCATTTTTATATAAAACAAGCAAAAATCAAATAAAAGAAAAGTATACACAAAGACCTAGACTCAAGCAATAAAAAACACTCAAACATAGACACCGTTCCCCGGCAACGGCGCCATTTTGACGTGGGAAAATTAGGTCGTTGGACTAATCCTCCTAAGCCAAACAAAATTTATAAACACTCAACAAACCTAAATACAAGTATAGAGGTAAGTTAAGGGTCGAACCCAAAGGAACGGTAATGTCTAAATGCTTTCAATTATGTGCCTAAGCTAGGTCGAAGACTAAGGGTAAAAGAGGACACTAACAACTACTAAGACAAAGAAACCAAACAAGTAAAGTGCTAGGGATTAGGATTCACTTATAATAGCAATGAACAATGCAAATTGGTTTAGTAAGTTGACTAAGTCAAGTAATGTGAGGGAAGATCAATTATGCAACCAAAAGAGCATATCAAGCTATTCTCCTAGAGGTCTAACTAGCGTCAACTACGATAAACTCTAGCTAGGAAACATCACAAGACACCTCAATCGTGTAAATGCAAGCCACAAATCAATGGTCCGTATCAATGTGAACTTACAATGCAATCTAATGTGAATAACTAGGGTGATTAAGCCTAAATCAAACACACACATGCACATAATCAATTAACCAATTTAATCACATCATCAACTCCATCAAAATCCCCAATCTACATCAATCCATTACATAATACAAGCTTCACCAAATCCCTAACCAAACAACTACTCTAGCAACATCATCAATTCAACAAACAACTAAGAAATCAACAATCTACAATCAAAGAATTAACAATCAAAGAAGAACAATAACTTTAATCAAACATCAACCATCAAATCATCAAAATCTAATCAAAATCAAACAATCTAAACATGAATACTAAACAAAACAATATATATATGAGATAGAGTTTAGAAATGCTCATTGATAATAGAGTAGATCTCCAATACAATTGTCACCATTGGATCTTCAATCTCTCAATCACCATTGAAATTCTTCACTTTCTCTCTCTAAAATCTACTCCTAAAACTAACCCCTAAATCTAGAGAGAGAAGCTCTCAACTAAGCTAAGAATATGATCTAATTCTATTATGAAACTTCTTTCCACAAAAATGGAAGGAAATAACTATATATACAAAGGAGAAGGTCGGTTTTGACGCCCAAGAATAGACCCACGCAGGTGCGGGCGCTCGGAGGAGAGAGAGAAGTGCGCACGGGACACACCCAGAAAGGTGCGCCCGCACACACCCCATGTGCGGCCGCACACGACATATGTGCGGCCGCACACTCCCGGAGTGCGCCCGCACATATCTGGCAACCTCCTCTTCTTCTCTTCGTCCTAGCTCATGGGGTGCACACATCCTAGATGATGATGATGGAGGACAAGGTAGGCAGCAACTTCCTTGGAATTCTTGAAGAATATAAGCCATGAAAAGAGCATATACAAGGCCTTGAAGCATGCTCCTCGGATCCCCCTTTGACTTGAAACTCTATGCACAAGCACTAGGCATGAAAAACAATGAAAGACCATGGAGAGGAAGCTCGGGAATCCTTGGACAATCAATCACAACCTACAAATAAAGTATAAAAATCAAGTAAAAGGGAAAAATAACAAGTAAACTAGAAAATGCACAAAATAGAGAAACTAACCATGAAAAGCATAAAATGAAGAAATTAAGAATAAAACTAAGGAAAAACTAAAGAAAAGAGTAATAAAATGAAATGAAATTCATCCAAAAAGAGATCAAATGAGTGCCATAAATGTCACTCATCACAAAATAAAAAACACCCTCCTTTTTGTAGTTGACCAATGGGACTCCCATGTATAACCATATTTTGTAAGAATTAATTCCTTTGTTTTATACATAACTCTAGCCAAATCCAAGTACGACTTAAAATCGTAATGAATAGGTGGGACATTCTAATTGGTACAACCGTGGCTTGGGCTTTTCTATTGAAACACTATTAAGTTTTTTGTCTTCCCAAGGCAACACTCGTGGTTTGGTATTTTTTCCTTCCGTGACTAACGCCCTTACAAAATATTTCAATCGGGAAATATAATTAAGTAAAGACCATAATACCCATTTGAAACATCTAATGTCTAGATATATGTCTTGAAAATTTTTCGTGTAAAGGTGTGGGAGTCAAGTTAGTTCCAAAGGATCCAACTTTACCTCGAAATTAGCAAAAAAAATAACGCGATAGTCTCTTATGCATGTCAATAAATGTCTGGATGTGTGGGAGAGTACTTGTTTTTTGAAAGTTACTTTTCGGTTAAGTTTTGAGGGTCAGTTGACTCGTTAAGGATGTAAATCGAACTCTAAATTGTTACAAATTTAACGAACATGTCTCGTAGTAAGTTGAAAGTAATTAACATTTGGCGAACATATGGAAGGTAAGATGAAGCCCGTAATCGAAATATTCGGGGGTCGAGGTAAATTAATTAGAAAACTAGTCTCCTAAAACCATATCAAAATTCATGTAAGTGTGCCCGAGTAAAAAGCAATAAGATGTAAACCGGCGGCAACGCATCTTATTGTAAACTCAGACAGTTTTTGGTGATAGAATTTGAATACGATAAAGTGGACACAAGTAGTATTTTACCACAATTATCTAGCCTAATTTGTTGAAATGAATGGTGATGATAACTAACGTTTTGATTCAATAATAATAATAATTTCTAAATCTATAATATGGTAAGTCCTGTTTTATTTGTAATTAACAATATATACACCATACTTTAAGTAATTATAGTTGTGTTAAATCAAATTGTACTTTATTCTTTAGGTCAATTTTATTGTAAATGAGGGATCCTTATTTCCCTTTCATTTTAAGGCACTACCATGACACACAGAGTAAATCTATCACTCTTACCCCTCCCTCATAAATTAAGCAAATTTAACTCCTACTTTTGGAAAGTAAATTGACCTCAACCACCTCACTTGTCATACAATAAATTATACCCTCTCCCTCATTTTCCTCTTTTATTTTCCCTCAAGCCTCATCCCTGCAACTTCTGTCACTTGAGTTAGCCAAAAACAAAAAAAAAAAAAAATTTAATACACTGCTACTGCGCTCTGTCAATATTTCAGCGTCTTACAACCACCATGTTCAGCACACGCAAAGGTAAGGCGGCGAAGAAAATTAGCTCCGGAAGGTGGAACTCCGGCACTTATATCTGGGAGAAGATAGTCCGGCGTTCTAATGGTCGATTTCGAGTCCCCGATCTAGATGAATTTGACCTCTTTTTCTCGAATTACCTATTCGGACCAGCTTGGGGTTCAAATCCGTCTTCCCCTGACTTTGATAGGTATATTAATCTGAATTTTTACAATTATCTTACAATTGTTGTGTAGAAATGTGTTTTTTTTTTAGTTAGATATGATAAGGTACATCCAATTCTAATATAAGGCCTGTTTTGGTAAATCTGATATGATGATCCAAATCCATGGCCGTGACGATGTCTGGCCTTCGAGGAAGATTATCAACAAGAAGGTTAAGAAAAGAGAACCGAGCTTCTCTTTCCCCATCCTCACACCTAGTGTGTTCACATCCATGGGTATCCCTGAGACGCAACATACCCCGCCACATTCTAGATGCGGCTCAGATAATATTTAGACCATCCAAACACTAGGGGAGCTGATATTGGCAGAGCGAGTCAATTCAGTCACAAAGGTGGGCGAATCTTGCATGGGTGAACTTGGAGTTGTCCCTGGTGTAGCTGAGCAAGTCGAGGAGTGCAAGGGGCGTAAGGAAGGGTTTCTCTGGAAGGTTGGCTTTATTTTCAAATGTTTCGTGATGCCATAGTGCCTTGGTGCTTGGTTTGGTCTTTAGTCTAGCTCTTAAACTGAAATTAGGGCTAAGTATAATATTAACAAAATTATCTTAACTTCATAAAATATATATAGTAGTACTGTTATGCTTATAATTAATTAACTTAAATTTAATATTAATTTTAAAAAATATGAAGTTTTTATAAATTACTAACTAGTTTAAGAGTCTTTATGTATAAATTAGTTTATAAAAGTACCTAAAAGATATATATTTTCTCTAAAAAAAGGCATATTTTCATTTGATATTTAAATTTTTTGTTGATTTTAAAAATCCCTGCTATGAATTTAGTGATAATTTAAATTTTTTGCATATAACTAAATTCAACTGGATTAGGGGTGTTTCTGGTTTCGTACTTGGTAAATGTTAAAAGGATTGTTTTGTTAAATTTGCATATGTGGTATCTTATGTGGTATTGTAACCGAACATTATTATGTGTACTAAACTTTGTATGTGGATTAAATTATGTGCTTAAATATGTCAACTTGTTTGCGTAATATATATGTTCTAGAGGTTTTTACTTTGTTACCATTTTATATATGTTCAACGGGTTTTTCCTTTGTTAGCAAATAAGTAGTCCAGACATTAATTGATGTGTTATTTTGGTGTTTGAGTTTTAGGTGAGTTGAGATATTGTGAATGGATTCCTAGTCTCATAGGCTGTTTATGGGTACAATTAAAAGTAAGGAGTAGAATTATTAAAATGGTTTGTTCGTAAGAGAATACAAATTTGTAAACTATTGTATGACTTAGTGACTATAATTTTGTAAAAGATTGTGTGCGTAACTGGCTAAAATTTTTTGATTAAATGTGATGGATAGGACTCTATGAGTGAGTATGCTAGAATAATAGGTTTTGCACTTGGAGTCGTTGAACATAGTGGTACTCAATTTAGAGCCCAAATTAATTAGTTTGATTTGGTAGAAGGTCAAAGATTAAATGAATATAGCTCCAACTTCACAGTAAGTGTTTAACTCATAAATCAATATACGTAATAGTATATTGCAAATTTAAAATAGGTCCAAACATAACATATTAGCCCACTCAAAGTCAGCCCAGTACAATTGTGGTCTTTGAAGTGTATTTGGTAAAAGAGTTATGGCAAGACATGTAAACCTTTTGTTTTTTTTTTCAAAAATTAGGGTTATTTATAATTCTGTGATTAAAATCAGTATAGTGTATTGCTCCTTTAAAATAACTACAAGCATAACATTTTAGCCCACTTCAAATTTGGAATGTTCCAATTAAATGTTGTGGTTAATTATATGACTATAAACATAACATTTTAAAATAGCTACAAGCATAACATTTCAGCCCACTTCAAAGTTGACCCAGTCCAATTAAAGTATTGTAAGTGTATGTGCTAGACGTGTACGTAGGCCAAAACATCTAATTTTTTTTCTAAATTTTTTATTTTAGAATTCTTTCCAATCTGTAAGTAGAGTATAATTTATAATTCTATGAGGTGAATTCATTAAAGTTTCTTGTTCATTTTAAATAGCTCCAATGCCTCAAAATATAACAACTTAGCCCACTCCAAAGTTGGCCCAGTCGAATTGTGGTCTTTGTGGTGTTAGAAAAGGTTTAAAGTTTTATTAAAATCATTAGTGTGAAATCACACATCTTAGCCCACTCCAAATTTCAAAAATAACTTCATTGAATTTTTTTTTTTAATTTTTTTTTAATTTTTCCCAATCACCATCTAAAGTTAGTGTAATTTATATTTGTTTAAATAAAATTGGTATAGTATATTGCTCCCTTAAAATAGGTCCAAACATAACATTATTAGCCCACTCCAAAGTTGGCCCACTCCAAACACCCGTCATGAAGTGTATAAAGATTATGTAGGCCAAGAGGCCCAAGACATCTAATACATATATATGTTTTTTGGGTTTTTGGTTTTTAAATTTTCCCAACATCATATCTTAATTTATTCTATTTATAATTCTATGCTTAGAATCAGTCAGAAAATTTTGCTGAACAGACTATTTGTACTACACCGTGGAAGTTTGTGTATATATTATGGTAAAAATAATTAAGTTAAATCATATATTTGATCCAAAGTGATCAGTGCGATGTGCAATTGTGGTGTTGTAAGCTTAATGTCGAAAACTATTGAAAATATTGAATCATTATGTCAACAATAGTATGGAGGTTATTACACTGCCTAAAACTTTTGTACACATGCATTAAGGATTTCGGGCCCAATTAATCTAAGCCCAAATATCTTGGGTCACAAAAGATACTAAAACAAAGCAAACGGGCATCTTATACACTTGAATGAAATGTAGGTATGTAACTAAAAAATTAAATGTTTATTACGTCTAATTATGTATAAAGAACGACCATAGGGTATAATCTTTTTTATGAAATCATGTAAGAAAAACAAGTAAGGAAATTGGGAGAAGGAAGAGTGGGAAATATTTGGTTGTAGAAAGCATAGGAAAGCACCAACTAGGATGTATTTTCCCTAACAATAATCAAGGTGGATCAAAATCATTTTTACTTGTACTTTTTAACTACACCAAAGTACTTTGTTACACTTACATAAGTCTTTATTTAAATATGCTTCATCTAATTTTAGAGAAAGACTAACACATACGTGTTACGAAAAAGAATTATAAAATCCAATGGTGTGCGCGCGTTAAAAAACCAACTTATAACATAAGTAATTCATAATAACCATACGGATTTTTGTTTATAGTAACCATATGGAGTCCTAAGGTCCAATACCAAATAGAAATGAAATGCAACAACATTTGCGGACCAACGCACAAATCAAGAAAGAGTTTTCACAGCAAACAGACATATAATACGACTTCACATAAAACGCAAGGGTAGTACTAGAGTAATGCACGACGTTTGATGATATCCAACTCCTTAGCTTCCCCTCATCTTAGTCGCTTCTGAGCCTTGGTAGGTGTTGTGTTGTGAACATCAGTCGATGCCTTTTGCTTGTTCTGTAAACATGAAGACAAAGACATTACCACTACATTATTAAAGGATAATCAATGACATTAACACCAGTGTACCGTCATATAACCATACCTTGTATTTGCCGCCATCCGGAACCAAAGGCACCAAATCATTCAGCAATTTCAACTTAGGGACCTGCGAATAGAAACATTATTACAATTATGATCAATCAATTCCACAATTAATGGAACAAAACCACTTGGTTTTACCTTTTCCCTTGTTCCCATCATTGTCTTTCCTTGGTTGAATGTAGTGTCTTTTTTGTTGGTTTTACTGTCTGGTTTCTTAGGCAACTTCTTCTTGTTTCTCCTCCCTTGGTCATCGTTGGTTACTTTATTTTTCTCCTTACATGTACTCTTCCCACGGCCGTTCTTGGTGTCCTTCAATGTGGTAGACATTTGTGCACCTGCTCTCTTCCCTTTTGTGCCAGCGTTGGTCACTCCCTTATCTTGTTGATTTTTTTTGTTTACTGGTTTCTTGAACCCCATCTCAGCTAGCGTTTTATTCCTAGAACCCTTAGGCCTTCCCCGTCGTTTTTTATTCACCTTAGGATCTTTTATGGATAAATCGCAGCTAGGAGGACATAATTCTGAACCTTGTCTATGTATATCATCCTGTTGTGAGTTCTCGAAACAAACCTCAACTGATGTCCTGTTTCCATTTTCGAAAATAAGCAATCCAGAATCATGTGGCTCATTCGGATATGACATGTCCACACTCTCCTCTAGCTGTTTACGCCTGCATTGCTCAACTTCTACCCTTAGCTTAGATAATGTTGTGGACACCAAGTGCACAGCCTCATCATTCACCGTTGTAGCTTCATCGCACAACGCCTCGAAGTCAACAATGAGCTGATTATACCGAGTTAGCTCAGCAGTGGCACTTGCATCGTCGTGAGACACACGCACTAGTGTGTGCTTTCTTATGATGTCCTTTCGCCAGCGGTTAACAATGTAATATTTTGGTATGTGAACCACCATATTCTGATCAAGTATCCTCATAATATGCTTGCACAGTATGCCATCGGTTACAAATTTCCGACATTCACACAAAACCTCCTTTGTGACCTTGTTAAACGTTGCTGAATATTACCTTCTTTGATCCGTAATTACTTCCTCACTCTTTCCTTCAGGAACAATCCACACTCGGTCTTCAACCACATACTCAATTGTGTTTTCATTCAACATCTTTTCCTCCTTACAGTAGTAATACATCATTATTCTAGAGCATTCATATTGTATCTCCTGAAACTTGGTGTCAGTATACAGCCGTTGGAAAACCATTTTGGCTTTGAACCCAGTGACTAAGCGCCTAACATATTTGGCGCAATTCGTGTCCGCATCTGTCTCGTCGCGCAACCGTTTCTCCAGAGCCTTAGCAAACTTTTGGGGAAACTCATAAAGCTTAGTGTTTCCATTAACAAAACCGTCAAAGAAACTATTAATGCTCTCCACACGCTGCGTCGTCTTCATCCTTGCCCAGAAATAATCTTTCATGTAAGCCGGAATCCACATATGTCGCTCGTTATAGAGGCTACTCAACTAATCATTACAATCCAGCTTATATTCAGCAATAAAAGCATTCCATCGACTCTCAAACTCTGCCACTGTCAGACTCTCATACACTACTGCCTTCAAAACGCCCTTGAAGTCTTGGTACCTACAACATCAAGAATTACATATTAAATGATTTTCGATTACAACGCATAAAAATAAATATTAAAATGGGCGGTCTTCATGTTACCTTTGACATTTTCCTAATTTTTCTGGAATTTTCCTCATTATGTGCCAAATGCACCACCGATGTCGCGTATGTGGCATGACCTCCTCTATGGGCTTACGCATTGCTGCGGCTTGGTCGGTTAGAATGGCGTTAGGAGCCCGATTATTCATACAGTACAACCATTCTTGGAAAATCCATTTGAAGGTGTCATAGTCTTCATGGGAAACTAATGCACAACCCAACAAAATAGATTGTCCGTGATGATTTACTCCCACAAAATTCACAAAAGGGAGTTCATACTCATTTGTGAGATAAGTGGCATCAAAACATACGACGTCGCCAAATTCTTCATAGGCAACACGACTACAAGCATCAACCCAAATTACATCTTTCAGCCTTCCTTTTGCGTCCAAGCGTTTTGCATGATAAAAGTTTGGGTTTGATGCTTGCATTTTTTGAAAATAGGACATCATTGCGGCTGAATCACCACCTACCATTCTCATCCTCCGTGCCTTATACACCTCATGCGACAAATCTTTAACAGATAGTTGAGCTTTTTCCTTGCCTCTAATTTCTATAGCCAAACAACCATGAATTTGCGACACAGGAACACCTTCATCAAAGAAGTGAAGCAATTTCCTCCAAACTCTTTTAGTTAGCCCCCCCTTCATATGATATTCCTTGACCAAATTGGCCTTGCGTGGTGTTGGTGTATGATTAGAGTGCTCTAATTCCACTCCCCGCACCACCCATTCGCCCTGTCGATTAACACTCGCATACACCTTTGCCATACACTCGCATTTTTTAGACTTTCGCTTACACTGACTCAGTTCATCAGCACAAACAACACCATTGACTGCTCCCCCTGAACCAGACACATCCATAGCCCTAGCCCTCCTTCGTGCTTCCCGCACCGCCCTCATGTCTGGTCTGCCCCAACAATCACACCTCCAAGTAGTCGATATACGATCTCTTCCCTCACCTTTAGAGTAAACTCCTTGTGCCCTTGTGACTCCAAAACCCTATTGCTGGGCATATACTTTGTAGCAAGCCTCTACATCTTGCCACGTCTTAAAAACCATTCCTACCTTTGGGGGCTCAATAGAGGATGCGACACTCAGCTGATTACTAGCAACGACTGTACCTACTGTATCCATTGTGTTAATTGGGGATTGGAATTGTAGGCCATTCGGATCATCACCCACCTGGGTCGTCGGTGATTTTTCACCCTCCCCAGGACCAGAATTTTCTGTGATCGGACCATCAACACCGTCGCTCAATATGTCTTGCACATCCATATTCAACAATCTTCACAAACACTTCTCAACACTTTTGTGGTAGAATGTAAAACCTGATATACATAATAACATGTCATAATATTGTATTGCTCAGTGGTTTGACCAAAATTTGAATACTATAATAGAATCGGACCCATGTCAAACAACTACAACAAACATCACTGCACATTGATAAGTCTACTGCAAAATTTTTGGATTGTTAAGCTCAGTCACAAAACTCACAATGTATTATGTAATTTATATTTAATATTAGCACTTAGTACTCATGTTCTCATTTTTTTAAGCACGAATTTACAAAAACAGCAACATATTTAATAATTTAGAAGTGTTATTGACACAAAATAATGGAATACAAATTCGTATTTACGATAGATCGGACAATTTCAAATGACTAAACACAGTCTTAGGCTACCTACGAAAGGTGTGAACATTGAAATTACATACACCTTTAAACTCATCGTTATTAGGTCGAAATTATTTCTTTTGCGGAAAAATCATCATGAGTTAAAAACCATACACAACGCACGTGCTACACAGGGTCCTAGATTATGCTCAATTAACAAAAAATCATCAACATAATCAATTGTAAACTATAAAATACCAGCACTTTATAGCATATTCTAAAGGTAATTACACACAAAATTACATTCCATGATCATGATAATTCCGGATAGTGTCAAACAAGATGCACTACATATTGCACTAACCTTTTTATTGAAAGCGCCAAAAACGTGATCGGATCGGATTTTAAGGTTCACTCCGTGCTTGATCCTCAACTACAATTCTGGCAATATCCGATTACAAATCACCCTTCAAGAGTTCAAGAGTTTAAAGGAATTTTTTTTTTTGTTTCCCTTCCTCAATATCCAAACTTGTTACCCAAGGTAGGTGTTGTGGAACACAAAATAGACATCAAGGCTTTTTAATTTACCAGCCACACATTTAATTAAATACTTAAAAAAGTTCAAAATTCAGCTTATTCATCAAGGAAGACAACTACAATAGCAAACGGCCGTTAACGGCAAATTAGTTCAAAGTTGAAGAGTTTTTGACATCCGTGATCATTCTCATCAATTGACTCAGCAAGGCATAATGACAACAGCTGAGATGGTGAGACAAGTCATCGTCCAATGTAGACAGGAGCTGAGTTGGAGCAAAAGATTAACAAAGTGAAAAAATCATAAAGATGAACCGGGCACCCCTCGTTTTATAATTATTATAATCCTGTAAAAACTCAAGCATTTAAGCTTAAGCCTGCTTGGAACAAGAGAGCACAACTTCAACCGAAAGACGAGACAAAGACTACGGTATATATTATATACGTAGAGCCCATAACTATGTTGTCTAGAAACTGGTTAGAATTGCCTGTCGAAATAACGATGATGATACTAATGAAAATGGATGCAGTTGAAATCCTTGACTCTGCTCAATTTGTTTGTTTTGTTTGTTTAATCGGAAGCTGTTGAGTGATTGCTTCTGTGTGCTGTCTCTTATTAAGACTTTGACTGCTTGGTTAATTTTGTTCTGAAGTGGTATTCTGTAGATAATATTGTGAGGTAATTTCTTGGTTATTAGGGTCTTCACTCTTGATTGCAGAAAACTATACATATCTGGTTTATTGCTATGATCGGGTAGCGAATAATGCTTTTATAATTATCAAAATTGAAATATTCTAAGGAGACTAGGATAGGGGGATTCAGGGATAAGAGTATCTTATTTGGGTTTGCATTAAATCACACGGTTAGATTTTTTAGTATGACTTGGAACTATAAAATTGCAAGGGAGAGCGAGTTGGGAAAATTTTGTAGATTTAACAGCTTCCTGCAATTGTTGCTATCACTGGATATGGTGGTTTTAGATCACATATGCTGCTATTCAATAACGTCTGATGGACTTTTAGTTGCTTTTGGAAAGCTTCCTTTACTAAAAGAGCTTGAGCTTACTACCTGGCTTTTCCCAAGAGAGGAAAAAATTGAGATTATTACTGGTTCTCCCTCCCTCAAAACTTTTAAATTGAATGAACAAGGATCTAAAAACCCTGACTGGGCATGTGACTCTGAGGCACTCGCGATTACAGAATTCATGCCTGAACTGAACCACCTTCAGCTGATTGGAATTAGCATGACAAATGTAGGTCTGAAAGCAATTCTTGATAGAATCCATAATCTTCAGTCCCTTGACCTGCGCACATGTTACCATGTGAGATTTGTTGGGAATTTGGCATAGAGATGTGAACAGATTAAGAATTTACGGCGGCCTAATGACTCCACTGATTACTGCTATCCTATATATGTTGAGGATCAATATGATAAGTATGGAAATTTATGGGATTACTTGGACTAAAGGGTTTATTCAGAATGAGAATATTAAAAAAAATTACAAAATTTCTGAGGTACGAGTACCATTTATATTATTCACATCTTGTAATCTTCTATGTAATTTACAAGAATTGAACTGATGCACGTACAGTTGCACACTTGTTAAACTTATTGTATATTCTAATCCATTAATGATACTGTATGTTTGATGAATTGTTTATAAATTAATATGCAGCTATAAGGCCTATAACCAAGTATTAATCCAAAATCTAGGGTGTTGAATTGAAAATTCTGAGTAGTTCAACTACTGACCAAGTTCACAGTAGCAGCTTGTGGTTTCACTACATTTATGTAGCTTTTAAAGTCTTATGAGGATTATAAAGGTGTTGTGATTTGTTAGATTTATGTAATTTTTGCGCTCTAGCTAACCAGCATACTTCTTACTATCAGACATCTCTTAGCTAGCACAGAAAGATTGGTAATCTATGAAACCAGCTATCAGACACCTTTATTGTATGATTTCACAAAAAAAAAAAAATTAAATAAATAAATAAATAAATGTTAAGGAAGATTGGTATTCCAAAATTTCATCCAAGAATCTAATTATTCTTAGTTATCTAAGCTCAAAATTAAAAATAAAAAAAGGAATATATTTAATTTTGATTTATTAATCTTAATTTAACTGTTTATCTTGCTTGTTAGTTTAATGGTTATTTGTTTCCATGCTTTTTTATTTGCTTATTATGTGGACTATGGTTTTAACTTATGAAATAGGATGATTTGTAATAATGAGCTAAGTTTGATTAGTGAGTAGTTGGTAGGGAGATTGATTGGTTAATGATGTAGATTAGCTAAAGGTAGGGAGATGGACTGGTGAATAATGTAGTTTAGCTAAAGGTAGCTAGGAAATAGACTGGTTAATGATTCACTAGCATGAGGGATAGTATTTACATTTTTAATAATTAAACTCTTTCCTTGCTTGATTGCTTCGATGCATTAATATGTTTGCACTTTTTTTTTAATATATCAAACAATCAAAGCCTTTTATTTTTTATTTTTTTGTTTTTATTTTATTTTACAATAGCGGAAAATGAATAAACAAACTAGCTATACACATATAATTAGTGAGAGTAATACGACATTGTCTTGCAATGTCATGTGCTCTTTGAACCTAGTCTCTCCGAACCTTTATAATGGCACATCTGTAGAAGGTCTCTCCCACTTTTTTGATATCTGTGATTGTCCAAGCAATCGAAACGTCCTTGCCCATATTATCTTGAAGGTTGTTGATGAGTGCTACCGAGTCAAAACGGATCAAAATCCCTTGCTCCCCTTTTTGCTTTGGCCCATTTTAACACTATAAAAGAGCGGGATGTAATGTTGGATCTACATTTTGAATAAATTAAACCCAAGAGACTGGGAGAAAATAACCGGGGATCCATTCTCCCATACTTCCTTTGCTAGATTACACAAACGAAATAGGTGTTGGTTATCTTCTATTTTCACCCCACAATAGTCACAAGCTTCATTATCTAACTGTAACACCATCATGAAAGAGCCTCCACAATAATAACTTCCATTTTGGCTGGATATTCAACCTTCAAATTAGCTTCACAAAGTCTTGGTCTATAGTAGCAATTTTATTCCTTTCCAATCCTTGTTTCTCGGAAAGAAAATAATATTATGTTTTCACGGTGTATTCCCTTAGGGATGATACTTCCGATAAATTTAATCATTGTAGAAGACCGTTGCTTGAATTTGGAAAAGTTCAACCGACGTAGCATATTGGGCATCGTCATGATCTAGAGTCACGTTCATAAGGCTCTTGATGTTGTGACAAAGCCGGGTGGAGAAGGCTGTTTTGGGAGGAGAAGGAGGAGGAGGGGGGTATTGTTGTCATCGTCATTGGCCATTGAGAGAAATAGGTGCGGCTAGGAGAAGGCGGTAGGTGCGGTGAGAGGATGGTGGACGGCTATGGAGGTCCAAGAGATCGTTTAGGGTTTGTGAGAAGAGAGAGAAGAGAAACCCTAGAAAGAATCTGATATCATGTAGAATAGTGTAATTCTCCTAAGTCGGAGTATTCTCATTAATCAAATATATATAGGTATGTACAACCTTAATCATGAGAACCCTAATTACACATGATATATCTTTACATAATATAAACAAGATAATATTAACCTATTATCTATCAATCATCATCATCCAATCTTTGTGGAAGCTCCATAGGCAAAATATTCTTTGCACTTATCAATATGTTGTACTATTTTGGCTAACCAATTGTTTCATGGGAGCTGTGTAAATTTGATTAGCAATGCATGAGATTGTGGTCTATAAGGGTCTATGAATTGACCAATACTCCTCGTTCTTATAAATATGTAGATGCTAGTTTATCTTGTACATAATTTTTTTTTAGTTATATCTATTTTTAATAATTTTTACTACTAGTACACTAGTTGATAATTAAACATACATATTGTGTTAAAGATAAACATTGACATATGTGTAAATTTGTCAAGTCTAATTAAGGGTCTGTTCTTATTGACTGAACTTAGCTGAAATGAACTCAACTGAATTGAACTGAACTTTAGAACTGAACTAAACTAAACTGAATTGAATTGAACTGAACAAAACTTATTAGAGCTGAACTGAACTGAATATTTTATAAGAGAGGGAAATTAGGAGCTGAACTAAAATGAACTGAACTTATTAGAGCTGAACAGAACAGAACTGAAAATAAACGTATGAGAACAGGCCATAACTGTTGCAAATTATTTGAAACAAATATGAAAGGTACGTGTCATTTATCTCAATTCTTAGATGGAAGTATACTTTGTATAGAATACGTGTTACATGGAAAATTCTACTATGGTCCATTTCAAATGGACTACCACTATACTTTAATCTCATTGGTTGATTTTATCTTTTTTTTTTAAAGCATGGTCAAACCTTAAATTAGGTAATTCTTTTTTTTAATTCTTCTTTTTATTCTTTTTTGATTTTCCAAAATTTAATTACTGTATTCTGAAATTTTATTTTATAATTTTCGAAATTTATTTATTAAATTCAGTTTTTAATTAAATAAGAAAAAAGATTAAATTAAAAAAAAAATAAAAAAAAATTTCATCAAAGTTCTTCGTAGTACTTCGTAGTTCATCAATGTTCATCGACATTCTTCAATGTCCTTCAAATTTGTGCAACAATCGATGAATTTCTCAACGAAATTAAGAGTTACAGTCGTGCATCGATGAAGAAACAGATTGAGAAGACCGGCATTTGTGTGTGGATGGAGAAAACGAAATAAGATATACAATCCCGATTCACAGAGGCGTTAATTATAAAAAAAATGTACCATATAAATCATCGGATGCAAAAACATCGAATTTATGTATTCGATAAAAAAAAATTGATTTATTTCGTTGATCTAGGTTATTCAAGAAAACCAGTTAAGAAACGGTATATTTTTTCTTCATAATGCTGTTTGATCCAAAATATTTGAAGATCGAATTACAATTCGTGTTTGTGCGTAAGGAATTCCCGTACAAATTAGACATTACCTATTATGTATATCTTAAATATTAAATGGTTATGCCCCTACGTTATGTTGGACATTACTATTTAATTTAAATTAATGTGCGACCATTTTTTAAAAATTTTACCTATACATGTACAAAATTAAATTCAATCTTGTCAAAAAAAAAGAAAAAAAGAATTTAATTCAATCTTTTAGGATATCTTTTAACATTAGATATATTATTTAAAAACATTTCAATCACCAATTATAAAAAGGATAGTTTCTAACAATTATTTTTTTTATTTTTATTGTACGTACTCCCCCCTTGTTTATGGATTGATTATATACCTTATTTATGGAAAAGGAATTCACCAAACATCAAATATGGATTTACTTGCGATAACAAATTAAACAATTGTTGGATAGGGTCATAACATGTTTTGGACATCACCAATTCATAGTTTATAATTTCTGATATCTTTGTAATAAAGTTAATGTGCTAGTTCAAAATTGAAATAAGTCCATTATTTTGTTCCCTACTTAGGACATTACCAATTTTTAGATTATAATTTGCACAAATGGGTAGTTGCTTGGTTTTTATTATAATGAACCGTAGTTTTTATTTATTCATACATGGTTTGGCCCAAATTGGCTTTTACTTGTAAATTTTTTTTAAATACAAGTAGGTAATGATGATAAGTTAATAAATATGCTAATTATTAAATAATAAGTTTAGTACTTGTAAAGAGCTACGCGGTTAAATCATAAATTGAAATTTTCAAATTAATTGGAATTCAAAATTGAAAAATGAACGCCCATGACTTTCGGTTGTCAGTTACAAAACTACAATTTATATCCTTGACCTAATTCTATAAACATAACCATAAAAAGGAAAAAAAATCAAAAAAATCATTAAAAAAAAGGGGGATTCACTACACTCTGGAGGTTCATCTACAAGTTTTGGCGGATTCATGATGAAATGTGGATGTGGTGTTCCCTCTAAGATTCGAATAGTGACCAAGCATAACCACATCAGAGGAAGGAAATTTCGTGGATGTGGAAAATTTCCAGTAAAATTTCTAAATCCTTTCGATCATCTGTTAAATGGTATGGAGATTGGATAGTTATTTAAATAATTTATCTAATGAATGGGAGTACATGTAATATTCTGTTCATTAGGGTTCTAATTACGAATTAGGGTTTTTTTAATTTGTGTGAATCGCAGGATGCTGATTGTGGATTTTTCAAATGGTTGTACGATGATGTCGGTGGATGTGTAAAGTGTGAGATGATGTCAAAGAGGTTGGATGCAATTGAGAAGGAAGTTGAATCTCTTACTATGAAGCTAAATAAAGTGAAGACAAAAAAGTCACAATTACATGAACAAATATGCGACTTGAAAAGAAAGTTATGTCAATCAAATTTGGAGAAGAACAATCATATTGCATACACAATAGCGACTTTGTTTGCAATGGTTATATCATGGGCTATGTTTGTGGTCAAATTCTACTGAATGATTTACCTAATGCAATAAGACTCCTTGTGAAATCACTTGTACTGTTGGGGCGTTTGTTAATTAAATTATAAAAAAAAATTTTATGTAATGATGTATTAGTTTAAACTTTAAATTATGCCTTTTATACATCGTGTTAGCATAGGAAAATTTCTAATTGAGTGCATTATCCATGACCTTACATAATTTTAGACTAAATGGAATAATTGTATATCCATTATTTTAAGTTCATAAGATGGGAAAATAATCAAAATATTAATGAATAAATTACTAATTACCATGTCTCATACATAACACATTTTAATTGAATTTGGAACTTAACCTCAAAGTGTAGAAACATAACACATTTTAATTACATACCATCAATAGAATTTTGCCACATAGGGCCAAATGTATTTTAAGACCTACAGAACATATGATGTTAAATTGTCTTCACATCGCACATGAAACAACATATTACTTGACAAAAAAAAATGTTCCCATTTATAAATACCTTTCTAGAACAGTCGATAGCATAACCATAAAATACTAACTAAAAAAAACAACATAAAAGTCGATATCTTAATTATCATCAAAGATGTCATTTTCAGAATCAGGATCAGATTCATCATTAGTAGGTGCACCACCACCACCAGCCCTGTCTCCCATCCCACTGTTGTCATCAACCTCATCATCAGCTTCCAAATAATGAATAAAAACAATACAATTAGTGCCCCTTAATTGTCAGCATAAAACAATTCGGTAATAACAAGAGTTTCATTATATCATTACATATTGATGTTTTGAACATAAACTTTATAACATCAGTTCAACTAATATAAGTAATTACCGACATATAGATAGGAAATTACAGATCATAGGCAATAATCAACAAGGTATATGGCGACAATGAAGATTAGTAAAACAATTATTTTTACTTAATTGCTAGTATGAGTGAGCTATAAGATAATAGGTTTTATATTAATACATAGATTATAGGTATTTACAAACATATAGATATGCAATTACCTATTAAATAGAAAGCAGAAAACATAAGTTTGATCGACATAGGAATTTAGATACATATGGATATGCAATTACCAATTCAATAATAACTAATCATAGACATTAATCAACAGGATTTATGGGCACAATAAATTAACTCTGACGTAAATACCATAATGTAAATTAAAGAATTTTAAGTACAATAAATTCCTATAGCCTCATTACAAGCGTCTATTTTATCTGTGCACGCTCTCGGATGTCACTCATAACATCAACAGTGAATAGGTCCGGCCTCTTACGCTTAAGAATTTCTTGCACAACGATGGTCTCAAGCATGGCAGCGTCTGTAGATGAAGCGTCAGGGCCTCCGTCAACTTCAACATCATCGTCTCCATCATCTGCCACCTGCACTTCAGGATCGCGACTACGTATAGGTGCACGCTATACCCCTAATTTAACCCACTTGTTTGCCTTGGTATCAAATTCGTACCCAAAGCATTAGTAACGGGATTTTCGTTAAACAGTTGCTTTGGTCATCATATAAATCAACATCAAAATGCATAAAAACCTTGGTCAACCACATCCCATAAGGAAGGAATAGAACTTTCATTGATGATCTTTGAGTAGTAATCATGTAGTCAATCATCATCCTCGCCATATTCATTTTGATACCAGCAAGTACAAAGTACATGACCACCATGTTTAAGTATGTCAATGAGGACAGTCTCCCATTATGGCAAATAAAGGACCTGAAGAGAATCAGATGAAGAAGACGCATAAGCAGTGGCGGTTTCTTAGTCCTACCAGAGTCATCTTCATCAAGAAAAAGATTGAGACTTTTCTTATAATCAAATTCCTTAACGGTGCTCCATTTCTTACCCAAGAGAACGACGCGCACCCCTGATCGAGGGATTTTCAAGATTCTGCTCAAAGAATTTTCATCCAACTTTATCTCTTTTCCCTTTACCCATGTGATAATTACTCCCTCATTTTTGTTTGCATGATCAAAATGAGTGTAGAACTGGCGAACAAGGTCGGGGTATATAGGGTGCTTTTCTGTTAGCAACTTGTCCCATTGTTGGTGCTTAAACCACTGTCTTATAAAAACAGCATGGGCTTTGTCAAGTGAATTGAAGTTGATGTGTGTCATAAATGGCACACATTTGACGAGCATTTAGGTCCTTTCTATCCTTTTTTCATAGCTTTCATGCTTAATAAGTGCTTAGTTTTCTGCTTTGTTGCTTAGTTTTACCTTTCTTTTATTTTGTAGCTTTTGTGCATTTCGTTGGTTTTCTAGCCTTTTCTCCTTTATTTGCTCTATTTTTGTGGTTGTAGGTATTGAAAGAGGTTCGGGTCTTGATTTTGGTGATCCACTATGGTGGAAGAAGCTTTTGGATCAAGTTCATGGCATTCGGGAAGCTCAAGATGCAAAGAAGTGGAAGTTCCAAGTCTTGGCTCTTCTCTTGTACTCGCTTGCGGTGTACCCTTCAAAGGGAGTGTGTGCCCTCCAATATTAAGCCTTAGCTACTGCCACTCCTAGTGCTCATCACCATCATAAATCATGTGTGCACCCCTTGTGCTTGAAGAGTTGAAGATTCGAAGAAACCCAGCTGAGTGCGGCCGCACGCGCGGATGGTGCGGCCGCACAAGAGGGATGTGCGGCCGCACACCATGTGTGTGGGGGCGCACACCATGGTGGTGCGGGCGCACATCTCTTGTTGTGCGGCCGCACCGGCGTGGGTCTTTTTCCCAAAGCTAATTGAATTTCGAAGAACATGACAACAATACTAGTGTTGATTCTCACAAAATCAAATACGGATAAAACAAAATAACAATTGCAAAATGAATTCTAGTATACATGCGTCAAATAATTTATAAAAAAAAAAAGGAAAAAAAATATCAAATACTCGATAACCAAAAACAAAACATGTTCGACATTGCCATTGCAAGAAATAGAGTTAAATGTGTATAAAAAACATAACAAAGACGTTAAATAATTGAATAGAAAATAACTTACTTGGATTTTGGTTGCAATCGAAAGTAAATGAGATTGTGGTTGGAGTTGAAAAAAGTTGAATTGGAGAAGAAGAGTGAGATAAGTTTGGAAATTTGGGGGTTTCAAAGGCGGTTAAGAGGGGATTTATTTCCTCCTTTTTTTTCCCTTATATGAGTAAGTTATTATTTTTTTGTTTTGAAATTTCATTTTTAATAGTTTTGTTAATTTTTTTTTCACCAAAAATAAGGGAAGTAATTTTGTGGATGGGGATGGTTGAGTGTTTTAGTTGATGTGATGATCATGATTACATCACATTAAATGTTGTAAGTTTTTTTGTTTTTTTTAAGTAAATTTTTTTTTACTACCTACATCTATGCATTCAAGGATTCATGATAATTTTATTTAATACCTCACTTAATTTTATTTTAATTTTTTTTTTGTTTTTTTGGGCACTTTAATACATCACTTTATGTTAGTAATACATGTAATTATGCATATAAGGATTTTATGTAGATAATGTTGTTGGTTATTAAAATCACGAAGCGTGTACATACTTATTAATGTGATGTCACTTATATCACTTAGCAATATGCACGTACACTTCAAATTTATTTGTTACGGAGTAATTTTCATAATGAATCTAATGATAATTTGTAATTACTAATCAAATAATATAATTTTGCCAAAAGATAGGTCCGGCCAATTCAAGTTTATTTTTATTTCTAATGTCAAAAGTTGTTATAAAGGCTTAAGTGATAAAATCCATGCTTTAAGATTTAATTCTTATTCTATAAACTATGATTTTATGAATACATTTGCTCTTGTCAAACCTAACCTTGTTAAAATTATTTGGGTGACATATTTTTAAAATTATTAATCATCCAACCAAGTAATTAATGTTTTGTTAGCATTAGTAGTTTAAATTGTATACATTTGCAATGTGTATATAACAAGGGCAAATATGTTATGATAAAATAGCTGTCAATCATATGTACAAATTACTAATTAGGAAGATATATTTCAAAACGTGAATTATATGCGTGGTAAAAATTATAATTGCTAACAACGTACTTTATTTTTGTTATGAATTGACATATCATATTGTAACAAATTTCCTAAAAGATAGAAAATTAACGACTGCAATAACAATTACTCCAGATTATACATCCACCTTGCTCTAAGCTAAATGTTCATAACTTCACTTATAGTTCCATAAAATAAGGGTTAAACGATATACAGCTACAGAGGATATAGTAGTATATTTTATTGTTGGAATTTATGTGGTTATTGAGAAGATAATTACGGAAAATTTTTATACAATATACCAGAGTAAAGATGTATTACCAAAAACATAAAAAACCAAAAATATTCCTTTACAATATTAGTTAAATAAAATAATAAATTATTTTTTTTGAGAACATTTGTTATAATTAGTTATATATAAATTTGTATACATATTTTGGCGTCAGAGTATTGATGAGCGTCATTTATGGCGCTCAAAAGAATAAGATTTAGGTTCTTTTTCTCTATTTTCTTTCATTATTTTCCTATATTTTTCTTAGTTTTATTTGGTTTTCCATTTTAATAACTCATTGTGAGTTTTGTTTAGTTTTTATGTGTTTTTCATTATTTTATTCTTTAATTCGTAGTTTTAGTTTTATTTCCTTTATTTTCTATTTTACTTTATTTATTTTTATTTTATTTATTTTTTATTTTATTATGTCCCGATCCTTTTCTCGTATTGTGTGTAGGTGTGAGTTCGACTTTCGGTTTCAAGTCAAGCAAGTCCGACTTTCGGGTTAGAGTCAAGTGCCAACTTTCATACAGCATTGCTGCCTCCTAGTTTTCTGCACATCACCCTTGCTGCCATTATACCCTTCACCCCACCATTTCTTATCCTTCACCTCACCGAGCTCCCCTGCTCCCAGCCACGCACAACTCACGCAGCAACAAACAATTGCAACAACATCAAACCAGCCACCATCACACACTCAACCACCACGCAACACAACCAGCCACCTTCACCACTTTCAATCCCGCAAACATCAACACTAAAGAAGCTGCTGCCTTCCCTCACTCATAGCTGCTGCCACCGCACACTCCACCACCAGCAAACACCAAATTCGCCACCAATCATCCCGCAATAACCATCCTCACGCAGCTCCCCTGCTCCGACAACAACCACAAATTGCCCCTGCTCCAGCCGCACCCAATCACCTCCAATTACACGCCACCAGCTCCTCCGCAACCCGCAACCAATTCGACTCACAACCATCCCACATCGCCACACCAATTACCACCTACACCATAATTTGCAGCCCACATTCCCGCAGCAACCACCAGCCGTAAAACACCCGCAAACAACCACCAAAATCCCGCAGCAACCACAGCTGCAAGACCACCCAAAACCGCCACCACCTGCTGCCTCCTTCGCCAATTAAATCAAGCCAAACCACCCTTTTTCACCGCACTAAATCAGCCCCAATTTAATTGAAATTCCCCGAGGACGCGGGTGTGAGAGTAGCGGACGCGGGCTCGATGTCACAAATCAGGCAGTAAGTAGCCGCAGTTGTCCCGAGGTCTTCCCGCGGACGCGGTGGCACTAGAGAGAGCGCGGCTTAGACCACCGCGGGCGCGGCTTTCCGGGTTCATTTTGAACCGTATCACAAGCTTCTCACGTGATTTTTAAAGGAGACCAACGGCCTTGATTGATGCTTGATGATAGATGATGAAGATGAGTCGCGTTGATGATGGTCGATGGACGGTGGTGATGTGATGAGCTTCAATGAGGACGAGCAGCTAATTAATCGAGGAAGAAGGGGATAGTTGAGGGGGTCTGATATTTTAGTTTTGGGTGGGATTTATTTTCATTTTCTTTTCCTTTTATTTATTTATTTTCTTTTTCCTTTTCTTTTTATTTTATTTCTCTTTTTCTTATTTCTTTTCTTAACTTATTTTTCCTTTCTTAATTTCTATTTTCCTTTTCCTAGTTTATTTATTTTATTTTCCTTCTTTTATTATTTTCTTAGCTTAGTTTAAATACCCATTTTTGGGGATAATTAGAAAACCAACTTTTATTCTATTTTCTGAATTAACTTAGTTTTCTCTCTCTTAGGTTGAGAGCTTCTCTCTCTAGATTAGGCTATTTTAGAGGTTGTTTTAGAGAGAGAAAGTGAGAGATTTCAATGGTGATTGAGAGATTGAAGATGCAAGTGTGACAATTGTGTTTGAGATTTTCTCTATTATCAGTGAGCATTTCTAAACTCTATCTCATTTAATTGCTTTGTTTGATTTGATGTTTGTTTGGTTTGATTTTGTTATTTGGTATTTTGATTAGATTATATTATACCGAAAGCTAATTTTACAAAGGAAAGTAATTTATTTTAAAATGTATAGCAGTTTAAGTAATATTGTTATGTCCCGTTAAGTATTTAAAGATTTATATAAAAATCTGTAATTTTAACCGAGAAAATAATGACCAAAATACCCTAATTCATACAAAAGGACAAACATGACCTCTTATTTCTTCACCTCCTTCACGTTTATGAGATTGAGATGGATTGATGGAATTTGCTGTTCTTTCATTTGTTATTTAATTCCCAAGCTTATCACTTTGCAAATGACAAAAATTGATCTTGCTCACCATAAAAGACAAAACCCACCTCTTCTTAATTAACAATTTAATAAAAAAGAACACTTACGAAGTGAACAAAAAAAAAACAAAAAAAAAGGCATATAATATATTTTAAAATGACCAAAACCTTAACAAGCATATTGTGAGCTACACAGTAACACAACTCGTGCTTGTTCAAAACTCTAAGGAGCCGAGTCGAGCAAAGCCTTGTTGAATTGAAATTAGCGAGGAGCGAGCATGAGTCAAGCATGAGTAAACATCGAGTCGAGTAAAGCACCCCTTAACTTTCCTGGAAAAATCTTTAATCTAGAGTTAAAGAGAAGAACCTTATCACCCGGTGCAAACTCTTTTGGTAAGATCCTCTTGTCATGCCACTTCTTGGTCTTCTCCTTGTAGATCCGTGCACTATCATATGCCGACAATCTAAACTCATCCAACTCATTGAGTTGGAGAAATCTCTTCTTACCCGCGGCGTTAGAATCCATATTAAGCTCTTTGATTGCCCAAAAAGCCTTGTACTCCAACTCTACGGGAAGATGACATGCCTTACCATAAACTAGTCGATAAGGTGAAGTACCAATCGGTGTCTTGAATGCTGTTCGGTATGCCCAAAGTGTGTCATCAAGCTTTATACTCCAATCCTTCCTAGACATGGCTACTACCTTCTCTAAGATCGCCTTGATTTCCCTATTAGAGACCTCAACTTGACCACTAGTTTGGGGATGGTAACTAAGCCCGGTTCTATGATACACACCATACTTCCTAAGTAAGTTGTCCGATTGTCTCTCATGGAAGTGGGTACCCCCATCACTAATAATAGCTCGTGGAACACCAAACCTGAGAAATATGATCTTCTTAAATAACTTGATGACTACCTTAGAATCATTTGTTGGTGAGGCTACGGCTTCTACCCACTTGGACACATAATCTACGGCTACAAGTATGTAACAATTCCCATTGGAAGATGGGAACGACCCCATATAATCGATACCCCAAACATCAAATATTTCAACTTCAAGAATCCCAATTTGGGGCATCTCATGCCTCCGCGAAATGTTGCTAGTCCTCTAGCAAGAGTCACAAGCCTGCACAAAAGTGTTAGCATCTTTAAACATGGTAGGCCAAAAGAAGCCTGACTCGTTAATCTTAGCCACCGTTTTAGTGGGGCCATGATGTCCACCATAGGGTGAAGTGTGACAACTTGTAAGAACGTCGTGAACCTCCCATTCGGAAACACACCTGCGAAATAATCCATCTGCACACTCACGAAACAAAAAAGGATCATCCCAAAAATAATGTTTAACATCAGAAAGAAATTTCTTTTTCTGTTGGTAGGACAAGTCAGGAGGTAGAGTACCACCCACTAAATAATTAACAAAATCCGCATACCAAGGGTGATGCTCTACTACTGCATACAGGTTGTCATCAGGGAACGAATCATCTATAGGTAGAGAATCCTTACCCTCATCATATCTGATACGTGACAAGTGGTATGCCACTACGTTCTCTGCTCCCTTTTTATCCTTTATCCTTTATCTCGCTATTGAAATCTTGGAGCAAAAGAACCCACCGGAGTAGCCTTGGCTTGGATTCCGCCTTAGCTATTAGGTATTTCAAAGCTGCATGGTTAGTAAAAACAATGACTTTAGAACCAATAAGATATGATCTAAATTTTTCTAAAGCATATATAACAGCAAGAAACTCCTTTTCAGTGGTGGCATAATTGACTTGGGCCTCATCCAAAGTTTTGCTTGCATAATAAATAGCATGCAAAACTTTGTCCTTCCATTGTCCAAGCACGGCTCCTAGAGCAAAGTCACTTGCATCACACATGATTTCGAATGGAATGTTCCAATCGGGCGCACATATGATGGGTGCCGATATCAAAGCCTGCTTAATCCTGTCAAAAGCCTCAAGACACTCGTCAGTAAAAACAAAAGGGGCATCCTTAAGCAAAAGCTGAGTTAGTGGTTTAGCAATTTTAGAAAAATCTTTGATAAAACGGCGATTAAACCCCGCATGACCCAAGAAACTCCTAACTCCCTTAACATTAACTGGGGGAGGTAATTGCTCAATCACTGAAATCTTAGCTTTGTCTACCTGTATGCCCTTATCAGATGCAATGTGACCAAGGACTACTCCCTCTGTCACCATAAAGTGTCACTTCTCCCAATTTAAAGCCAAGTTGCATTCTTCACATCTTTTCAAGATTTTAGCAAGGTTAGTTAAGCATGCATCAAATAAAGAGCCATAAACACTAAAATCATCCATAAAGACTTTCATGATAGACTCTATGAACTCAGAAAAAAATACTCATCATGCAACGTTGAAAGGTAGCAGGTGCATTACATAAACCAAAAGGCATTATACGATATGCAAAAGTGTCATAAGGGCATGTAAATGTAGTCTTTTCCTAATCGTCAGGGTGGATCGGGATTTTGAAAAATCCCGAATACCCATCCAAATAGCAAAAGAACTTATGATTTGCTAACCTCTCAAGCATTTGATCAATAAAGGAGAGAGGAAATTGGTCCTTTTTAGTGGCGATATTTAATCTACGATAATCAATGCACATACGCCACCCTGTAACAATCCTAGTGGGAATTAATTCGTTTTTATCATTTTTAACAACAGTCATCCCACCCTTCTTAGGAACCACCTGTACAGGACTTACCCATTTGGAGTAAGAAATAGGATATATGATACCTGCGTCAAGTAATTTCATAACCTCTTTCTTAACTACCTCTTGCAAATTAGGATTCAACCTCCTCTAGGGTTGAATACATGGTTTGTAGTTGTCCTCGAAGTGTATCCTGTGCATACAAAAATCTGGGCTTATACCCTTGAGATCATCAATACTGTACCCTATTGCCCTTTTGTGGGTTCTTAGAACCTCTAGAAGTTGGGAAGTTTGTGGGTCATCGAGTGTAGTACTAATGATCACAAGGTACAATTCCTGCTCATCAAGGAAAACATATTTTAAATGAGAAGGGAGAGGTTTTAGTTCAGGTTTCTTCACCTCTGCAGGTTTGGATTTCTGAACCAAATTTACTACCTTCACACAATCATTAGCATCAAATTCCTTGGTGGCAAGAGCTCTTTCTATGTCATCCACCTCCTTGCTCCATATGCTCATGTCACCTGCAGACAAATTTCCGCAAAGAATTTCCTCCAAGGGGTCCCTTGCAAGAACCTGTGGTAAGCTATCCTCACAAATATCATCCATTACATCAAGCACATCAACTAAATAACAATTTTCTTCAAGCATAGGACCTTTTAAAACTTTACCTAAGTTAAAAGTGATATTATCATCGCCAACAGAAAGGGTTAGTTCACCATTTTTGACATCAATAATGGCTCCTGCAGTATGGAGAAAAGGTCTACCTAATATAATGGGAATTTGCGTATCATTAGCCATGTCTAAAACAACAAAATCAACAGGGATAAAAAATTTACCAACTCTAACAGGTACATCTTCTAAAATACCTAAGGGGTATTTAACAGAACGATCTGCCATTTGCAAAGTTATATTAGTAACTTTTAAATCACCCATATTTAATTTAGAACATACAGAGTATATTAGTAAAAATTTAATAGATGTTGAGACGAGTGTAACAATACCATACATGACTATGTTTTTTTTTTTTTTTTTTTTTTTTTTTTTTTTTCCATCACGGAATTACAATACAACGCGAAGTGAAAGCAAGTTATTTTACATATTACTTCTTACCTCAACACTCATGAATGTATCCACATTCCACACTCAGTAGTCACTACAATACCCAGAGAAAGCTTAATTTATTACATTGATCAACTTTTTTTTATTTAAACCACGTAAATAACATAGGAAGCTTAACCAACCATTTTCTTAACAGATTAATTATATGTATCATTATTCATTCATCTGGTTCATTCATCTGGAGCATCAGGTTGCGCTTCAATAACAGCGTCTCGAAACGTGCTTAGTTGATAGTACGAATCATACAACCTCTTCAACAATGGAAAGTCGTTGATATCGATGTCGAACAACTTGATTGCACAATCTATCTCCGGCGCCAAATACACATCCGCCAGTGCAAATTGATCACCAGTAGCATATTTGGTAGCATGTTGTTCTAACAACTTCTCCAATGCTGCAAACCCTATTTTATATTGATGTTTAGCCAAACCCTTTTTCTCACTTGATCCAAGTCTGTCTTCTATATATTTTTGCACTTGTATATTTACAAACGGCTGTAAACTCGAGGCTACCAAGTTTGCTACCTGTTATTTTATCATTTCCGTACATATAAACATTAAGTGTTAGTATGGTAATTATGATATATACAATATGACAAGTCAAGTTTAACAACAACTTTTTAGTACAGCAGGCTATACCATGTGACAGGGGTTACCCGAGTTATTTTGTTAGGGGTTATCCAAGTTATTCAGTTAGGGATTACTTGAGTTACTCGGTTAGGAATTACTTGAGGAGTTCGGTTAGGGATTACTCGAGGCGTTCACTCGGTCGAGGGATACTTGAGGGGTTACATACTCGGTCAGGGGTTACTCAAGTTACTCGGTCATGGGTTACTCTAGTTACTTGATCAGGGGTTACTTAGTCAGGGTTTGTTTAAGGAGTTCGGTAAGGGGTTACTCGAGTAATTTGGTCAGAGTATTTAAGGAATTCGGTCAAGGGTTAATCGGTGAGGGGTTACGTACTTGAGGGTTCAGTCATGAGTTACTTGAACGGTTACTCAATCAGGGGTTATTTGAGGAGTAACTCAAGTAACATCTGGCCGAGTGAGTAACTCTAGCTTAGTAACCCCTGCCACATGATACAACAGGCCGCATACAAAAAATTGTGCAAGTCTAAACGTAACATAACATAAAAGTCACCTCTCAACAATATATATCACCCAAGCAACCAAGACCAACTACGTGTGCATAATCACCGAAAGATATAAATATAGAAATAAAAAAGAAGCAACAAATAAAAAATAGACCTGATAATTGAGAACTCTTTTATGAAGATGATTTGGTGGAGGCAACAAAGAGGGTTGGGGATACTTCTCTTCCAAATACATAATTATAGCGGAGGACTCAAAGATAACTGTATCACCATCAACTAAAACAGGCACAAAACTTCGAGGACTCATCTTCACAAACTCGGGTTTAAATTGATCTCCTTTAAGTATATTCACCTCTTTGTAATCGAATTCGATCCCCTTCAAGTTTAGAGCGATTCGAACCCTTGCCGAGGCTGAACTCCTCCACCATGAGTACAGCTGAATCTTCTTTGGCTTATGCTCTCCTTCTTCAATCAAACTTGCCATTTTGTTTGTATGAAATATTATTAATTTTAGTGAGATGAACCAAATTATCTTAAATTGATGCTACATATATAGTGCTAATTTAGTACCCTTCAAAAAGAAAAAAAAACATTTGGTGTTAATTTAGTCTTCAATAATTTAGTACACAATTATATTAATGGCAACAATACAATGCCGCAGCAGCCAGGGTTAGTTTTTGCTTACCTAATACCTTACGTAATCCATGTCACTAAGGGCCAAAATTTAGAAACAAGATTTATTATACTCTAATCTATATGATAAGTTTAATTAAATTTTAATCTCTATTTTACGAAAAACGAATATTTTAGTCTTAGGACTTGTTCTCTTAACCTAAAACAAGTAGATCTGGTCAATTTGACTAAACTTTGATCGCACTTTAATACTAATCTGTAAAGAAAAATATCATCAAAATGGGTCTTGTTAGATTCGTCTCATTATGAACTTTTTAAATATGTAATTTTTATAAAAAAATTTATAGCTCGTCTTGTGTGCGGCTAACCACACCATGTGGCCACTTATAAAATAACAAAGTAATCCATATAAAACTGACCAAGTAACCCCTATAATACTAATTGAGTAACCCCTATAACACTTACTGAGTAATCCTATAGCACTGATGAAGTAACCTCTTTAATACTGATCAAGTAACCCCTATGACACTAACAAAGTAATCCCTGCCACACGGTGTGGCCAGCCACATATAAGACTTTGTGAAAAATTTAATACACAATTAACGATATTTAGCGATAAGTAAGTGATAATCAAAAGTTCTGATCTGGTCTCATCTAAATCTTTCTGATCTGATCTGAATTTATTAAAGAATAACTAATAAGTATCTGAAATAAGTTGAAGAAAACAAGTCCTTAATTTCATTTCAAGATTATATTATACCGAAAGCTAATTTTACAAAGGAAAGTAATTTATTTTAAAATGTATAGCAGTTTAAGTAATATTGTTATGTTCCGTTAAGTATTTAAAGATTTATATCAAAATCTGTATTTTTAACCGAGAAAATAATGACCAAAATACCCTAATTCATACAAAAGGACAAACATCACCTCTTATTTCTTCACCTCCTTCACGTTTATGAGATTGAGATGGATTGATGGAATTTGCTGTTCTTTCATTTGTTATTTAATTCCCAAGCTTATCACTTTGCAAATGACAAAAATTGATCTTGCTCACCATAAAAGACAAAACCCACCTCTTCTTAATTAACAATTTATTAAAAAAGAACACTTACGAAGTGAACAAAGAAAAAACAAAAAAAAAAAAGGCATATAATATATTTTAAAATGACCAAAACCTTAACAAGCATACTGTGAGCTACACAGTAACACAACTCGTGCTTGTTCAAAACTCTAAGGAGCCGAGCCGAGCAAAGCCTTGTTGAAATTAGCGAGGAGCGAGCATGAGTCAAGCACAAGTAAAATCGAGTCGAGTAAAGCACCCCTTAACTTTCCTGGAAAAATCTTTAATCTAGAGTTAAAGAGAAGAACCTTATCACCCGGTGCAAACTCTTTTGGTAAGATCCTCTTGTCATGCCACTTCTTGGTCTTCTCCTTGTAGATCCGTGCACTATCATATGCCGACAATCTAAACTCATCCAACTCATTGTCTTGAATGCTGTTCGGTATGCCCAAAGTGTGTCATCAAGCTTCATACTCCAATCCTTCCTAGACTTGGCTACTTCCTTCTCTAAGATCGCCTTGATTCCCCTATTAGAGACCTCAACTTGACCACTAGTTTTGGGATTGTAACTAAGCCCGGTTTTATGATACACACCATACTTCCTAAGTAAGTTGTCCAATTGTCTCTCATGGAAGTGGGTACCCCCATCACTAATAATAGC
Source organism: Chenopodium album (assembly GCF_948465745.1). Lineage (NCBI taxonomy): Eukaryota > Viridiplantae > Streptophyta > Magnoliopsida > Caryophyllales > Amaranthaceae > Chenopodium > Chenopodium album. Next base: position 23,846,324 of record NC_137857.1, on the reverse strand, counting down.
TCGTGGAACACCAAACCTGGGAAATATGATCTTCTTAAATAACTTGATGATTACCTTAGAATCATTTGTTGGTGAGGCTACGGCTTCTACCCACTTGGACACATAATCTACGGCTACAAGTATGTAACAATTCCCATTGGAAGATGGGAACGGCCCCATATAATCGATACCCCAAACATCAAATATTTCAACTTCAAGAATCCCAATTTTGGGCATCTCATGCCTCCGCGAAATGTTGCTAGTCCTCTGGCAAGAGTCACAAGCCTGCACAAAAGTGTTAGCATCTTTAAACATGGTAGGCCAAAAGAAGCCTGACTCGTTAATCTTAGCCACCGTTTTAGCGGGGCCATGATGTCCACCATAGGGTGAAGTGTGACAACTTGTAAGAACGTCGTGAACCTCCCATTCGGAAACACACCTGCGAAATAATCCATCTGCACACTCACGAAACAAAAAAGGATCATCCCAAAAATAATGTTTAACATCATAAAGGAATTTCTTTTTCTGTTGGTAGGATAAGTCAGGAGGTAGAGTACCACCCACTAAATAATTAGAAAAATCCGCATACCAAGGGTGATGCTCTACTAGTGCATACAGGTTGTCATCAGGGAACGAATCATCTATAGGTAGAGAATCCTTACCCTCATCATACCTGATACGTGACAAGTGGTCTGCCACTACGTTCTCTGCTCCCTTTTTATCCTTTATCTCGATAGTGAAATCTTGGAGCAAAAGAACCCACCGGAGTAGCCTTGGCTTGGATTCCGCCTTAGCTATTAGGTATTTTAAAGCTGCATGGTCAGTAAAAACAATGACTTTAGAACCAACAAGATATGATCTATATTTTTCTAAAGCATATATTACAGCAAGAACCTCCTTTTCAGTGGTGGCATAATTGACCTGGGCCTCATCCAAAGTTTTGCTTTCATAATAAATAGCATGCAAAACTTTGTCCTTCCTTTGTCCAAGCACGGCTCCTAGAGGAAAGTCACTTGCATCACACATGATTTCGAATGGAAGGTTCCAATCGGGCACACATATGATCGGTGCCGATATCAAAGCCTGCTTAATCCTGTCAAAAGCCTCAAGACACTCGTCAGTAAAAACAAAAGGGGCATCCTTAAGCAAAAGCTGAGTTAGTGGTTTAGCAATTTTAGAAAAATCTTTGATAAAACGGAGATAAAACCCCGCATGACCCAAGAAACTCCTAACTCCCTTAACATTAACTGGGGGAGGTAATTGCTCAATCACTGAAATCTTAGCTTTGTCTACCTGTATGCCCTTATCAGATGCAATGTGACCAAGGACTACTCCCTCTGTCACCATAAAGTGACACTTCTCCCAATTTAAAGCCAAGTTGCATTCTTCACATCTTTTCAAGATTTTAGCAAGGTTAGTTAAGCATGCATCAAATGAAGAACCATAAACACTAAAATCATCCATAAAGACTTTCATGATAGACTCTATGAACTCAGAAAAAATACTCATCATGCAACGTTGAAAGGTAGCAGGTGCATTACATAAACCAAAAGGCATTCTACGATATGCAAAAGTGCCATAAGGGCATGTAAATGTAGTCTTTTCCTGATCGTCAGGGTGGATCGGGATTTTGAAAAATCCCGAATACCCATCCAAATAGCAAAAGAACTTATGATTTGCCAACCTCTCAAGCATTTGATCAATAAAGGGGAGAGGTAAGTGGTCCTTTTTAGTGGCGATATTTAATCTACGATAATCAATGCACATACGCCACCCTGTAACAATCCTAGTGGGAATTAATTCGTTTTTATCATTTTTAACAACAGTCATCCCACCCTTCTTAGGAACCACCTGCACAGGACTTACCCATTTGGAGTAAGAAATAGGATATATGATACCTGCGTCAAGTAATTTCATAACCTCTTTCTTAACTACCTCTTGCATATTAGGATTCAACCTCCTCTAGGGTTGAATACAAGGTTTGTAGTTGTCCTCGAAGTGTATCATGTGCATACAAAAATCTGGGCTTATACCCTTGAGATCATCAATACTGTACCCTATTGCCCTTTTGTGGGTTCTTGTAACCTCTAGAAGTTGGGAAGTTTGTGGGTCATCGAGTGCAGTACTAATGATCACAAGGTACAATTCCTGCTCATCAAGGAAAAAATATTTTAAATGAGAAGGGAGAGGTTTTAGTTCAGGTTTCTTCACCTCTATAGGTTTGGATTCCTGAACCAAATTTACTACCTGCACACAATCATTAGCATCAAATTCCTTGGTGGCAAGAGCTCTTTCTATGTCATCCACCTCCTTGCTCCATATGCTCATGTCACCTGCAGACAAATTTCCACAAAGAATTTCCTCCAAGGGGTCTCTTGCAAGAACCTGTGGTAAGCTATCCTCACTAATATCATCCATTACATCAAGCACATCAACTAAATAACAATTTTCTTCAAGCATAGGACCTTTTAAAACTTTCCCTAAGTTAAAAGTTATATTATCATCACCAACAGAAAGGGTTAGTTTACCATTTTTGACATCAATAATGGCTCCTGCAGTATGGAGAAAAGGTCTACCTAATATAATGGGAATTTGCGTACCCTCAGCCATGTCTAAAACAACAAAATCAACAGGGATAAAAAATTTACCAACTCTAACAGTTACATCCTCTAAAATACCTAAGGGGTATTTAACAGAACGATATGCCATTTGCAAAGTTATATTAGTAACTTTTAAATCACGCATATTTAATTTAGAACATACAGACGATGGCATCACACTAACAGAAGCACCTAGATCACATAATCCTTTATCAATGAAGACATTTCCAATATGACAAGGGATAGAAAAACTACCAGGATCCTTTAATTTAGGAGGGGATTTATTTTGTAAAAGTGCACTACATTCCTTAGTGAATGCTACAGTTTCTACTTCAATAAAGGCCCTTTTCCTAGTCAAAATATGTTTCATGAATTTAGCATATGCAGGAACCTGAGTAATAAGTTCTGTGAAAGGAACTGTTACCTGCAAATTTTTTAATACCTCCAAAAACTTACTAAACTGCTTATCCAACTTAGTCTTCAAGTGACGGTTGGGAAATGGTAGCTTGATAACTGGTGGTGCTTCCCTACTCTTCTCCTGGGGTGCATCCTTCCCTGAGGTTGTACCCTGCAATGAATCATCAGAAATATTAGTATTAACAATTTTACCCTAGAGCCCTGCAGGGGCATTTGGTACAACGGAATCAGGATTAGCAATATCAATTAAATCAGGTTCATCCTCTTTGGGCATTTGGGGCCCATCGTAGTGTGAACCACTCCTTAGGGTAATTGCATTCGCATGTTCCGTAGGTTGAATTCCCTACGCTGGAAGGGCTCCCTACTGACGAGATTGAAGGGTAAAGGAGAATTGGGCAATTTGGGTGTCCATGACTTTATTACGGGCTATAATAGAGTCAATTTGTTGGTCTCTACTCTCCATATGCTTTTGCATACTGGTTAGCATTGCTCTAATTTCTGACAAAGCAGGGTCAGAAGATGTAGTGGGGGTTTGTGCTAGGGCTTTCTAGTTAGCATGAGGGTGGTAATATTTCTGCTGTGGAGGGGGTGCTTGTTGTGGTTGTTGTGGAGGTGGAGGATTTTGAACATTGGTGCTACGGTAAGATAGGTAGGGATGGTTCCGGTGGCCAGGATTGTAGGTGTTGGAGTATGGGTTATTTTGCTTGTAAGTTTGGAAAGCATTAACTTGCTCCATTGAACTCCTGCAATCTTGTTCATAATGACCTACACTTCCACAATTTTCACAGAAAGCATCGTTAGCATTGTTAGTAACAGCAGAAACATTAGCAACAGAATTAGGAATATTAGTACTAAGATTATCTAATTTCTGGCAAATAGATGTAAGCTGGGCTTGCATAAGGGTTACTAAATCAACATGGTGCTTGCCCTTATTTGCATAACCTCTAGTATTCCCATATTGGGAATTGTGTATTGCCATATCTTCGATAACCTGACCTGCATCATCAACATTAAGATTCATAAATCTACCGCTAGCTGCGAAGTCTAAAATTGTCCTTGATGCATTCCCAAATCCATTGTAGAAAGCTTGAATTAACTACCACTTTGACAAGTTATGGTGGGGACACTCCCTCTGCAGATCCTTGAATCTTTCCCAAGCCTCATATAATGCTTCATCTGGCTCCTGGGCAAAGTTTTGAATGGCGCTTATCAGTAAAGCTGTTTTCTCTGCAGGGTAATATTTATTATAAAAATCCAAAGCAAGTGTCTCCCAATTAGTAATATGAAGTGCAGCTCTATTGAAACCATTAAACCACAATTTATCTTTTCCACATAAAGAAAAAGGAAAAAGAATCTCCCTGATTTGGTCCTGCGTTACCCCATTCTGCCTAATAGTGTTGCAGTATTGACAGAAATCCGCAATGTGAAGATTAGGATCTTCACCCTTAGCTTCACTAAACTACTTCCTTTCTATCATCGTTATAAACTGGGGCTTGATCTCAAACTGGACTCCCTCGAGATCAGGTGTAGGAGAAAGATGTGGAAAATCCGTCAGGGACGGCTGCGAATAATCACTGAGCTTGCGCGGTGGAGGTTGTGGTGGTGTACCCATCTCTAGTTCTGAATCAGAAGAGTGCTCCGAATCACAAGAATTAGGTAATGGATTTCTAGGAATATCGTTACTCCCAGAACCTGCCAGGATCTGCCTATAAAGATTCTTCTGTCTATGAAACGAGCGATCGATCTCAGGATCGAATGGAATGTAAACTGATCTGGAACACCTGGGCATAAACAAAGAACTAAAAAGACAGTATTAGAACTACCTCAAAGAACTAATTTCCTTTGAGGCAAAAAGAAAATAATCTATACTACAAAAACAATTAGAAATAAAAATAAAACCGTTTCCTCGGCAACGGCGCCAAATTTTGACAGGGTAAAGTCGTATCCCCTAATCAAAAGTAATACCTAAGTCCTCTAACTAAAGTAGATAGGGAAGTAGGGTCGAATCCACAGGGAAACTGGTCTTTCTACTCCTAATTAATTAATATAATCTAAATTATTAAGGTAACCTATTTGTTGTGTTTAATATGGAACTATACTACGGAGATTAAGTTCAGGGAGTAAATCAATAATAAGAAGGCCTAGGGTCATAGATTCACCAATAATTAATATTCCGGGACAAAACATAACAATCAATTAATTAACATTGCACGGATAACATGATTAACAGGCTCTCGCAATTTATTAACCAACATAGATCTAACAGGCTCTCGCAATTTACTAGATCTAAGTTCCTATTGAAAATAGCCTTTAATATTAAATTAACATCTGCTCGATTCATCAATTAAATATTGCTAACCATTCACAATCAAATTACATCTGCTCGATTCATAATCCAATTGCAAAGAATTAAAACAATTCAATAAGAAATTATCATGCTATAATAATAATCAATAATAACAAATCATCCCTTCATATTAATTATGGATCCCCATAAACCCTAGAATTAAACTACTCACACATAATTAAATCTAAAACATGCAAAGAAATAAAGTAAGCCATAAGGAATTGAAAGGAAGAAATTACTGAAATGAATTGAAATAGAAATCGTACCAAGACAGCGGAATTACAAAGTAGTCAAGAACAAGAGTAAGGTAGAGAGAAAAGTCTAGAGACAGAAAGTAAAAGGAAAGAGTAATCAAAATAATTATCCTCAAAACGTACTTAAACGAAATTCTAAACAACTCTTAATTAGAAACTAAGTGCCTCGACAAACAAGCACTTCCAGAAACACGCGCCCGATCGGGCGCGCCTTTTGCTCGCATTCCCTTGCAGCACACTCCGCCCGATCGTGCTAAGCTTGCACGATCGGGCGCGCCTTGCACTATCCTCACTTGCTGCTGCATCGCCCGATCGAGCTAAGTCTTGCCCGATTGGGCCCTTGTGGCTCCTCGAGGCTTGGACATGCGATTGGGCTCGACTCCTCGGCCCAATCCGGATCTCCTCTTCGGGTCTTGAATACTCGGTCCAAACCTCGGTATTCCAAATACCGAGCCCTTAATCACCGGCTCGATGGCTCTAGCCGGCCTTGGGCTTCAACGACGGTCATGCTCCTCCAATGCTCGTAGTAGCTTCAAAAGATCCCGGGAAAATGCTCCAAAGGTGCAATTCCCTACAAAACTCAACCACAACTACGAAAACACTAGAAAAAGCATATTAGTAACAAAAGTGGCTCTAAAGAGCCAAAAACTGTACTAATTATGACCAAGGGACGGGGGTAATTAAAATACTGTATAAAATGGACATATCACCCATTTTCTACATTTTTTAACTAATGCGCTAGTTCTTTCTCATAACATGTCAATTATACTTAGTTTTAGGTGGCTAAGCCTTGAAATCACCTAAAAAGAGCAATTAACTAAGTTTAAGGACCCATTTTCATCCTAAATGGCCTAAATAAGGCCTAAATGACTTCTACTTTGCCCATTTTCTACATTATTGAACTAATAAGCTAGTTCTTTCTCAAAACATGTCAATTATACTTAGTTTTTGGTGCCTAAACTTAGAAATCACAAAAAAAGCAACTTACAAAATTTTAGGACGCATTTTCATCCTAAAGGGACTAAATAAGGCCTAAATTACTTCTGCTTTGCCCATTTTCTACATTTTTTAACTAATGAGATAGTTCTTTCTCATAAAATGTCAATTATACTTAGTTTTAGGTGGCTAAGTTTGAAATCATAGTAAAAGAGCAACTTACTAAGTTTTAGGACGCATTTTCATACTAAATGGCCTAAATAAGGCCTAAATGACTTCTACCTTGCCCATTTTCTACATTTTTTTAACTAATGAGTTAATTCTTTCTCATAACATGTCAATTATACTTAGTTTTAGGTGGCTAAGCCTTGAAGTCACCTAAAAAGAACAACTAACTAAGTTTAAGGACCCATTTTCATCCTAAATGGCCTAAATAAGGCCTAAATGACTTATACCTTTCCCATTTTCTACATTTTTTAACTAATGAGCTAGTTATTTCACATAACATGTCAATTATACTTACTGTTTGGAGGCTACGCTTTGAAATCACATAAAAAAGCAACTTACAAAGTTTTAGGACACATTTTCATCCTAAATGGTCTAAAAAAGGCCTAAATGACTTCTACTTTGCCCATTTTCTACATTTTTTAAATAATGAGCTATTTCTTTCTCATAACATATCAATTATACTTAGTTTTAGGTGACTAAGCTTTGAAATCACAGTCAAACAGCAACTTACTAAGTTTTAGGACGCATTTTAATACTAAATGGCCTAAATAAGGCCTAAATGACTTCTACCTTGCCCAATTTCTACATTTTTTAACTAGTGATCTAATTATTTCTCATAACATGTCAATTATACTTAGTTTAAGGTGTTTAATCTTTGAAATCACAGAAAAAGAGCAACTTACTAAGTTTTAGGACGCATTTTCATACTAAATGGCCTAAATAATGCCTAAATGACTTCTACCTTGCCCATTTTCTGCATGTTTTAACTAATGAGCTATTTATTTCTCATAACATGTCAAGTATACTTAGTTTTAGGTGGCTAAGCCTTGAAATCACCTAAAAAGAACAACTAACTAAGTTTAAGGACCCATTTTCATCCTAAATAGCCTAAATAAGGCCTAAATGACTTCTACCCTGCCCATTTTCTACATTTTTAAACTAATGAGCTAGTTATTTCTCATAAAATGTCAATTATACTTAGTTTTTGGTGGATAAGCTTTGAAATCACATAAAAAAGCAACTTACAAAGTTTTAGGACGCATTTTCATCGTAAATGGCCTAAAAAAGGCCTAAATGACTTCTACTTTGCCCGTTGAATCTATCGCTCGGACGCACCCTAGAAATCCTAAGTATTATCTCAACTTAGAGATTCCTTGATCGGCCGGGTGACAAGGGAATAAACGCGTCGTCAATTGTCTATCCCTAGATCAAATACAATTTATACAACCTAAACAGACCTAATACGAGTATAAGGCAAGCATAGGGGTCGAACCACAGAGAACGGTTAAACACCACCAAATGTTATCGACAATTAAGCTAGTCCGGAATAGGAGATAAATAAACTAAAGTCTAAAAATGCTAAAACAAGAATAAAACATTAAGGGAAATGGTTTAGGTATAGCATTCACTTGAACACAAACAAAAGCATAGAAGTTGAATTAATTATGAACTAAACATGCTTAAATATCGAAATAAAAGATCCAATCTAGCCGCCTTCCGGGGTCAATTGGCTTCTCCTAACATAGCCTCTATGCTTCCACATTAGAACCATATACTAGGAGGTACTATCAAATAACAATCGATAATAATGAACCTTAACTAAGTCAACTTCCGTTCCTTGTTAGCAAAGATTCACCTTTAATCAACCAACAATGTGCACTTGCAAGAAGATTAAAGAATATCAAGCATATAAAGACTTTAATCACAAATTAAATCAATTCTAAACCTAGAACATGCTCAAGATCCAACTACACCACAACCATCCCCTTAATGGGGAAATTACTCACTAATCATGACAATAACAAGATTAATCAACAAATAATCAAGAATCAACATGATTAACAAGTAATACCAACAACTAAAACAATAATCAAAAGAAATTAATAAAAATAGAGGAGAGAGAGTTAGAGATTCTCATTGATTGAAAATGTAAATCTACAAACAAGATGATCAATCTTCTTCTTCAAAATCCAAGCTCAACAATGGTGAAACCCTCACTTTCTCTCTCTAAACTACCCTAATCCTAAACTAAACCTAGAGAGAGAAGCTCTCCTAAAACTAAATTAGAGAGTAGAATAATAGATAAAATTGTTCTTCCTCTAATTACCCCAAAAATGGGTATTTATACTAACTTCATAAAACTAGGATAAATAGAAAAATAAAAGAAGAAAATAAATAAAGAAAGAAAAGGAAATAAAAAGAAAATAAAAGAGAAAAGAAATAAAGAGAAAAGAAAATAAGAAAAGGAAAAGGAAAAGAAATAAAAATAAAAATAAAAGGAAAAGAAAAAGAAAACAAATCCCACCCAAAACCATCATCATCCTTCTCCTTTCGTGGCTGCTCTGAATTTCATCACACCATTCACGCATATCACCACCATCAATACTCCATCATCAACGGCCTATGCTGCTCAATCACCACCGTTCATCAACTACAATCATCTAGCATCAAATCGTGGCCCTTCGATTTTCATTAAAATCACGTGAGAAGCTCGTGATTGAACCCACATTTGCGCGCCCGCGAAGACATCGCGCAGAGGTCGCGCAAATGCTACTGCCTCCAATCTGTATTGGACTCCAATTTGTGCGCCTTCTGACAGAGCTGCGCGGCCGCGGAGGTCTGGGAAGCTTGGGGAATGCAATTGTTGCGGATTCGGGTTTGATTGACGCTTTGATTGTTATTGGTGTGATTGGAGATGCGGATTGGTGGTAGTTGCGTTTGGGATTGTGCTGCTGATTGGAGGTGGTTATTGTTGGCGGTTTGGTTGGAGGTGGTGCTGCGTGTTGTTGCTGCAGTTGCTGGAGGTTGGAGGTTGTTGCGATGTTCGTGGTGTTAGTTGCGTGGAGATGATTGGAGGTGGTGGGTGCTGATAGGCGTGTGAGTGGAAGTGGCTGCGGTGGTGGGTTGTTGGTCTGGTGCGGCTGGTGGTTTGCGGTGAGGTGCGAGGTGTTGTTAATTTGTGTGGTGAAGGGGGCTGCTGTAATTGTTGATGGTTAAGCTGGCAGCAGGGGTTGGCTAAGCAAAGGAGGGTTAGGGGCAGCAGCTTTGGGGCTTAGAAGCTTGTAAATCGTGCTTGGACCTCGAACACGAATATGACTTTGAAACTCGGAACACACTTGAGCTTTGAACCTTAATACGATCGCAAACCTACACACAAAGAAAACCGAGGAGAGGATCGGGACATGAAAAAAAAAAAAAAAATAGAAATAAATAAAATAAAATAGGAAAATAGACTAAAACTAATAAAATAAAGAAAATAAACTAAAACACACCAAAATTACCAAAATAAACTAGAAACTTTATTAAAGAGAAAACAAGAGAATAAAAGGAAAAAATAAGGGAAAATAAACACGAAAAAGACTCTAAAACTACTCCTTAGGAGTGACATAAATGTCACTCATCACCGGGCCAAACGCCTAGGTATGCCCTTGCCCTATTTGTAAAGGACACTTGCTTTCTACACAAGTTTGGAATACCTTGCCTCAATCGTCCGCCTAGAATTGGGCGGACGCATTGATCTCTGAATTTAATCAGTGTGCTTTTTTTTTTTTTGCGTGGCCGAATTGCTATATTGGGAACAACCTTGCTTCCTTTTTACTTCGGCCATTCAATAAGAATGATAAGCCGTGTTACTATATTGAAAGCAACTTAGTAAATCATTTCATTCGGCCTTTAATCATAAATAATAACAAGCAAATAAATACAAGTAAAACAACAAATAGTTCAACAATGCCTGACTTTTCCTTAATTTTTGTCAAAGGTACATTGTTGTGGCCGTATGGCTTTAATTACAAGGCTCGGTCAGTTGAGCTAGCTGTATAAACAGCTTTTTGGCTAAGTACTTAAAGAAACAAAACTTAAACATGATACTTCTTCAGGTTATCAGTGTTCCATGTTCGTGGAATCTGACGGCCGTCAATTGCCTCAAGGCGATATGTGCCGTCTCGGACTTCTTCCCTGATTCTGTACGGGCCCTCCCAGTTTGGAGTCAACTTGCCGTCCTCATTGGCACGGCCAACAACTTCCATTTTTCTCAACACTAGATCCCCCATTTTGAGCGGCCGCTTAGACACTCGCCGGTTATATGCTCTTGTCATCCTTAAGCGATAAATGTCATGCCTAAGCGCCGCATTGCCCCTAGCTTCTGGAAGGAAGTCTAGGGCGGTCTTCATGGCCTCCCAATTGGCCGATTCATCATAAAGCATTACCCGCAAAGTGGGCTCATACATTTCAATTGGGAGTACAGCCTCAGCTCCATAGACCAAAAAGAATGGAGTCTCCCCTGTAGAACTCTTTGCTGTTATCCGTATAGACCATAGCACATTGACCAACTCATCTGCCCATAGGCCGCCTGCTTTTTCAAGCTTGCGCTTGATCCCATTGGAAATCAACTTGTTATAGGCCTCAACTTGACCATTGGCTTGTGGTCGGCCGACTGAGGCAAAGCAATGAGTAACGCCTTGGTCTCCCAACCATTCTTTGAGTTGACGCGTCTCAAACTGGGGTCCATTGTCGAACACCATTGACTGAGGTACCCCATACCGAGTGATTATGCTCTTCCAAATGAAGGTTGACACATCCGTCCATTTAATGCCCCGGACGGCCTCAGCTTCAACCCATTTAGTGAAGTAGTTTACTGCCACTAATACATATCGTCTCTGGCCGGATGCAGGAGTATACGGCCCCAAAATATCCATGCCCCATTTGGCAAAGGGAAGTGGACTACTGATGGCTGATAGACTATTTGCTGGACGATGAATAAGGGTTGAAAATCTCTGGCACTTGTCATATTTTTTCACCATTTTCATGGCGTCCGAATTCAGGCTCGGCCAGTAATATCCCAAATGTGTCGCTTTTTCAGCTAAGGCTCGTCCTCCAATATGCGAGCCACAATGCCCCTGATGAAGGTCGTCCAACACATCATGCCCTCTTTCAGGAGTTATAAACTTAAGGTAAGGCTTCATAAAGGCTCTTTTGAATAGCTCCCCATCCTTCATCTCGAACCAGGCCGCCTTCCTCTTCAATAGCCAACTCTCTTTCTGATCGTCCGGAAGTATTCCATCCCTTAAGTAGGAAATAATTCCGTCCATCCAGGTTGAACTTCTATCTATTATCTGAACGGGCTCGGCATCAATGCTCCTTTTCTCCTTTACTTCCCAAAACACTGATCTTGGAGTATCACATGACGCCGAGGAAGCCAATTTGGAGAGGGCGTCCGCTTGATGATTCTCTGAACGAGGAACTTGCTTGAGAGAAAAATGTTCTAGGCCCTCGGCCTCATCCTTAACTAGTTGCATGTACTTCATCATGGCCGGCTCCCTGGCCTCGAAGCCACCATTGACTTGGTGAACTATTAGCCGGGAGTCCGAGCATACTTCTATTTTGTTTGCCCCGGCCGCTTTACACATCCTTAGGCCGGCCAACAATGCTTCGTACTCAGCTTCATTGTTTGACGCTTGGAACTGAAACCTCAACGCGTACTCATACTTTTCTCCCTCAGGAGATTCACATATAATACCAGCGCCACACCTGGTCGCTGTTGCACTACCATCCACAAACACTTTCCAGACTTGGTCCCCGGCCGGCTGAAGATCAGGCCGTGTCATTTCAGCCAAAAAATCCGCAAAGGCTTGCCCCTTGATTGCCTTCCTTGGTTCAAACACAAGATCAAAACCTCTGAGTTCCAAGGCCCATTTGAGCATGCGGTCACTTGCCTCTAATGTTGAGAACGGCTTCTTCAAGGATTGGTCTGTATAGACCACAATTGAATGTGCTAGAAAGTATGGCCGCAGCTTCTTTGATGCCATGTACAAGGCCAGGCCAAATTTTTCAATTGGGGGGTACTTAAGCTCAGCATTGTGAAGTACATGGCTGATAAAATACACCGGGACCTGATGGCTGTCCCTTTCAGCAAGAAGGACGGCACTTAGAGAATGCTCGGAGATGGCAAGATAGATATATAGCTTCTCATTCCTGAGCAGACTGACGAGGCGAGGCAATGTATGCAAATGACTTTTCAACTGTACGAATGCTTCCTCGGCCTCCTCTGTCCACTCAAACATGGCTTTCTTCTTAATGGTTTGAAAAAAGTAACGGCACTTATCCCCTGATCTTGACAAAAATCTTCCAAAGGCTGCTAAACAGCCGGTCAGTCTTTGCACCTCCTTGATTGTTCTTGGAGACTTCATGTCAAGGACGGCTTGAATTTTTTCAAGGTTGGCCTCAATTCCACGTTGATCAATTAAAAATCCGAGAAACTTGCCGGACTCAACACCAAATACACACTTCTTTGGATTTAACATCATCTTATGCCGCCTGAGTTCGGTGAACGTTTCTCATAGATCCTTGAGATGGTCGGCCGACTCTTTTGACTTGACAATCATGTCATCAATGTATGCCTCCATGTTCCGGCCGAGCTGATCTCTAAAGACTGTATTAACAAGCCTCTGAAATGTAGCAGGGGAATTCTTGAGGCCAAATGGCATAACTTTGTAACAGTACAACCCCTACTCGGTCACAAACGCTGTTTTTTCTTGATCTTCTTCCCACAAAGGAATTTGATGGAATCCGGAGTATGCGTCCATGAAACTCATAAGGGCGTGTCCGGCCGTAGAGTTAACCAAACGGTCAATCTTAGGCAAGGGGAAGCTATCCTTAGGACACGCCTTGTTCAAGTCCGTGTAATCTACGCACATCCTCCAAGTCCCTTTCGGCTTTTTCACAAGAACTACATTGGCCACCCAATCTGGGTAAAAGCATTGCCGAATGAAATCGGCGTCCAGCAGCTTTTTTACCTTTGCTGTGGCCGCCTGATTCCTCTCTTCTCCGTGATTCCTCTTCTTCTGGCGGACAGGCTTTACCAGAGGATTCACGGCCAACTTGTGCACGGCCAGGTCAGGACTTATTCCTGACATTTCACCAACTTCAAATGCAAACACATCTTTGAATTCTCTTAACAGCCGAACCAACTCATCCCCAAGCAATTCCAAGGTTATTGTGCCGACACTAACTGTCCGTTCTGGGTGGTTGGAGTCAAGCACTATATCCTGGTGGCTGCCGGCCGGTTGGGGCCTCAACTCATCTGGCCGACCGACACTCATTAATTGCTAGGCTTCTTCTGCCCTGGTCACCTTACGCTTCTGGCCGACCTGGTATGCTGGGAGTGAGGTTCCTTCTTCCTTAGGCTCGGACAATTTTGGACCGCGTGCTGTTGGCTTCACGGCCAGCTGATTACATTCCTTAGCCATTTTCTGACTTCCTTGAATTGTTCCAATTTTTCCGTCAGACCTTTCAAACTTCAGCAACATCAAGTGGGGCACTATGACCGCCTTGGCTGCATTGAGAGTAGGGCGGCCAAGGATGACATTGTACCCAGTTAACTCTTTTACCACAAGGAAACGGACAACCATGTCTCTTCCTTCACCCTTCTGCCCGAAACGGATGGGAAGGTCAATCCGTCCAACTGGATGAATGATATTCCCCCCAAATCCTACTAAGGGGTGAGTTATATCCTGGAAAGCATCTTCTGGGAAGCTTAAATTCCTCAAGGTAGAGAGACTTATGATATCGGCCGAACTCCCCGTATCAATCAATATCCGTCCCACCTTCAAATTTGCTATCTTCATTACAAAGACAATGGGATCATTGTGCAAAGCTCTGACCTCTCCACGGTCAGCCTCACTTATGATTACTTCAGGAAATGGCTCGGCCTTAACAGCGTTTGTTTGCATCACATTTGACAAATTTCAAGCGTCCTGCTTGATTCCTTTCATGGTAGGGCCGCCTGAAGCAAAGCCTCCTGATATCACGGCCACAAAACCTGAATCAGTGCTATTCCCATCATCTTCCTTGTCATTCTTCTTTTCACTTTGTTGCTTTTTCTCGGACGTGTTGTCTGTCCGCTTGAAGGTGAATTTGGACTTGGTCACATAGGGTTTCAACAGACACTTGTCGGCCAACTTATCCAACAGCCTCTTCAAGTTAATACACTCATTCGTGTCATGACCCACATCCTTGTGGTAATGACAATACTTGTTCTTGTTTCTGTACTGGGCCGAGCCTCTCAAAGGCTGAGGCTTCTCAAACTCAACTTGTCTTTTATCTCCATCAAAATGGAGTAACCATCCTTGTTGAACTCATATTGAGGCTCGTACGTCTTGCTTTTCTTTGACTTGGGTTGCTTGTCATCAGCTACCCAAATTTCTTTTCTTTTGTTTCCTTCTTTCTTTCGACCGGCAGAGTCTTGCTGAGAAGATTGCTTCTTCTCAGCCCCCTTGGCTGGCTGTTCTGATTTGGTGAGCGAACAGAAGTCCGCGGCCTCAATATAGGCTTCGGCTTCCCGCAATACACCTGCGTATGACCGAATCTTTTTTCTTACCAAATCAAACTTAAAACCATTATGCCTTAATCCCCGGAGAAATTCTGAGTAAGCCATTTCGTCTGGGAGATTATGAATTTGGGCTTTTTCTTGGTTAAACCTTTGGACGTACGAGCATAGTCCTTCATTCTTTCCTTGGACAATTGTAGCCAAGTTGAGACTTGTCTTTCTTGGTGGGATGTTGTATGAGAAGTTTCCCACAAACAACAAACTGAGGGTGGTAAAGCAATTGATGCATCCAGCTGGAAGGCGGTTAAACCAATCCTGGGCCACCCCTTTGAGAGTGGTCGGGAAGCATCTACACCATGTAGCATCATCCACACTTTACAAGTACATCAAATTCCTGTACGAGGTAACATGCTCCTCTGGGTTGCCCGTACCATCATAGGCCCCCACTAGTACACTCTTCACTTTTGCGGGTTGAGGGGACGCTAGTATGTCTTGCGAAAACGGAGGCGGCTTATCTCCCAAATTCAACAAATGCATTTGCCAATCAATAGGCTGAGGCTGAGCGGACGATCCAGCCAGGTAGGGAGTCTGGCCGAACATCTGACCCTACGGCCCATATTGCCCAAAGACTTGGGAGTTGGTTGTATCAACCCATTGAGTACTTGAGGGGGCTGATATTGCAATGGCTGAATTGGACGGGGGGTAATAGTATGACTCTTGCTAGAAGCAGCCGTGTTGGTGTATTGTGAGAAAGATTGGTTGGAGACCTCATCCGGCATGGTTGGGGTAGAGGCCGTGTCAGAGTATGCGGCCCTCTCCCTTTGCTTGTGCCGAATGTAGTCCCTTGCGTCCTTGAAACGTTGTGACGGCTCAGTCTCAACTCTTTTTGGCTGTCTGCCCCTCCCCCCAGCCGACTGTGTTTTCGCCAGCAGGCTAGAGAAGTTGGTCCGTGGGACTCGGGGAGACCTTCCGTGCGGACGACGGAATGGGGTGTTACCAGCATCAGTTGCATTGGTCTTGTTGTTGGCTTTCTTAAAGGTGCCTCCTCCCTCCTTTTGCTGGGTAGCCGCCAACTCCTTGCGAAGCTTAGTCAGCTCGGCCATTAAAGTAGCTGGGGTAACAGGAGGTTGTTCGGCCTCTTCAAATGAGGCAGTCAAAGGATTGCTTGAGTGTATGGTAGTACGCATGTCTTCTACATATCCATCCTCGCCTGGACGAGGACCAGAATTAGGTGTCTGACCATCTATTGCCATAACGGACGAGTATCCCCACAGACGGCGCCAAATGTTTCGGGGTTTTTTGTGATTCCCTCGGATACTGGTCGCGCTCTGCTGACAATGAGACTCGGACACCTGCAAAATAACGAATATTCCGGTGATCGGAATATTCGCCTCCGACGATCAAGTTAGTGATCGGAAACGGAAAAGGCTAGAGAGAGAAAGTAGAGAGAAGTTGGAGCTCTTAGTGCTCTATATTAATGTCACATCAAAATCCGCCCCTCCCATCATAAATGATTGGGGTATATATAGGGGTGGGAACATGTGCCCCCTAGGGTTTATGCCCTAGAATCTCGTGACATGATTGGCTGCGCAATCAGAGGTCGCCACGTGTCGTGGGGGGCGTCGTTTTACGGCTTTCAAGGATTTCTCAGGATTTGGGCCTGAGGTCATCAAGGACTTTTTCTCTTTCTGATTGTTGCATTAGGGCATTTAGAGATGGATGACAGGTGTCACCATGACAGGTGGACACGTGTCTCACTCTCATAGGGCCACGTGTCGCCTTTTTACGGGGCCACGTGTCACTATGAGATTGGGCCACGTACCTGGGGTATTTTTACCCTAAACAAAAGCCGTCTTGCAAAACTCTTGAACCCCATTCCAAAATTCTAATGTATCACGTCTACCATACATCCAACCACGATCCTTCTCCATTTAGTAAAGTGTCTCTAAACTTATATAGCAACATATTATGAATAATGTACAATTGCTACATATTTTACGTAAATCAATTTCAAGTACACACCGTGAATAAACCATTCATATAGTGAAAAAATGCATGTTTCCAAAGTGTCCTTATCACTCCAACCTAACCCATCCTTGAATGTCTACTCTCACTAGTGAATGTATGTCAACTTTCCAATTTTAAGGAAAATCCGGCAGCACTTCCCCCCAGTTCTCCAAGTACAGGATGTAGATAATTACTTACCCACATATGTACCCAGAGAACATGGTGAAGAAATGGAAAGCCAAGATGTTCCTTAAAATCGAAAAAAAGACATACATTCACCACCTAAGTGAGAGTAAACATTCAAGAACAGTCCCAACCGGGGACTATTCAAGACTTTCTCCTAATGGGAAAGCCTTGAACGGGTATCTAGGCATATGATGATGCAAGCATTCAACAAGACACAACTTGCAATATCATGAACAAACTTTTATCAAATGGATAAATAGAAAGAAATATAGCTCCATAAAGTTTATAATTCATACCAATATCTATCGCAAGTACAATGGAAGTAATGTCACGAACTTCCCACTTGAGTAGCTAATAAACTTGTGCTTCACTACATATCAATCTACAAAAATAAACAAAATAAAACAACATAAAAGTTAGTAATTTTGTCAAGAACTATAAAACAACCTAAAATTACACATTAAAACATACCAATTAATAATTACACATTAAAACATACTACCAAAATTCAACTAATTAAGTAACAAGGTTACTAATAATCTCTAATTTAATGAAAATTACCCATTAAAACTTATGAAAATTCAAATAACTTTTTTCCTAATCTCTACCTAATAATAAAACAACTTAAATTGTTCAAAATTTCTTAATAAAACAACCTAAAATTCAGAAAAATTAGGGTTAATTATATTCAAAACTAACTTAATTTTAATTTGCCTAAACATTATTCAAAATGAAAAATAAATTATAACTAACCCTAGGTGTAGATGAAAGGGAGGAGAGAAGGACGGTGGTCCGTGGTGGAGGGAACTCACCGGCGCGGCGGCTAGGAGGCGGAGATGCTGATGCTAGGTTATGCAATTAGGAGGCGCGGAGATACTGCTTGCTGCTGCTGGTGGAGGGGGTGCGCGCAGGTGGTGGAGGGTGGAGCAGTAGCTGTGGCGTCGGTGGTGGAGTTTGGGTGCAGTGGTAGGGTTGGCAGGGTCGTGAACTGATGAGGAGAGAATTTTCGTGGCTGGTGGTCGAATGAAACAGGAAAAATGAAACAGGAAAGAGAAGGAGAAGAAAAGCGAAAGGCGCGTTTTTTTTTTTTTTTTTTTAATATAATCAGTAATTGCCACCGGTTCAGAACCGGTGGCCTTTGTGATTTTTGCCACGGGTTTGGTTGAACCGGTGGCAATAATCCTTTGCCTCATCCCGCCCATTTATTAAGCCACCGGTTTTCAAGAACCGGTGGCCAATGAGCGTTGCCTATTTCAATTTTTCTACTAGTGTTGTTACCCACTTTAAATTGTATTGAGTAGAAAATAAATCTGATTTCACTCTAAGAATGTGAAAGCAGAAACAAGTGTAAGCATGTCTTCCCGAAAGAGAAAGCCAACTCCAAGTTTTGCTCCTACGCAAGAGAAGAAACTTAAACCATTCCTGTGAGAAGTTCAACAAAAACAAAAACAGGGGTACATTTTATATATTTTGATTGTCATCATGTTGTCACAGGGATAACTGCATTTGTACTTATCATAACACCACATCTTACAATGTTTTTGTAGGCAACTTGGGAACCAATGTGTCACCTAAAGGAATTTGGTGCACTTGTTAAAGGCTTTCCAAGAGAAAAGAATGAGAGGTTGCAGGCTATGGGATTTGGTTTCCTTTTGCATTACAACACAAAAACGAGGAAATCAATGTGCAAGTGGGTTATTGATCACTTTGATCCATCCACAAGAACTCTTGGGGTATATGGTAAAAAATTAGAAATCACACCTACCCATGTAAAGTACCTTTTGGGTTTTAAGGAACATGGGTTTGACATTGATAGCGCAGAGTTAGATGACCAGAATGTGTTAGATGAAGCACTGCATAGGTTTACGACGCTGAAAATTAAAGGAATGGCATCTGAGCTAAAGAAAGTTGCTCATGACGATCCAAAATTTTGCGTAATGTTCACCATATTTGTCATGACAACTTTAATCCGCCCAAACTTGGAAGAACAGCCACCTACAGAATGGCTTCATCTTGTTATTGAAGAAGATTGTATACGAAACTGGAATTTTGAAAAATTTGTGCTGGATAGTATGGTTATTGCCATAAAAGATTTCAACTCCCAAGAACCACAAGAGCATTTGGGGGGTTGTACTCTGCTGCTGATGGTATGTATTATGTGCATTTTAGTAGGTATTGACCAATTAATATATATGTGATTACCAAACCATAAAAAAATACTGTAGTGTGTTACAAAATCTTCTTGGCCTGCATTATATTAGTTATTGACCAATGAGGCTATTACAATACCATAAAAGCTACTCTGTGTTTAAAAAAAAAGGAAATTTTGACTTTTGCTACCTCACAAACACCTCAATTTCAATTGTGCTACCTATCAAAACTTTTATTTTATTTTGCTACCTAACACATGCCCTTTTTTTAAATTTTGCTACCACTGAACGGAATCCGTTAAGGAATCCGTTAAGTGGGTCCATAACGACACGTGTCGTGTTATTATTGGCCCTAAAAATAAAAAAAAATTAAAAAAAAGGAAAAACCTAAACTACCCAGCCACCACCCCCGCGCCACCACCCCCTTCCCCCCAAGTCACCGCACCCCTCCCCGAAACCACCACCCGCGTCGCACCACCACCCCCAACCCACCGGAACCCTTCCCCTCCCATTCCCGCAACCGGTCGCCCCCAAAAACGCTAAACCCAAAAACCACCACCACCGGCGATCCTGACATCCGCCGCCAGGGACCCCAATTCCCATCCCATCCCCACCACCGGAATCTCCAGCACCTGATCGCGAGCCGTCCCTAAAACACACCAGCCTCAACCACCACCGTAAAACTAGCGCTAAAACCCATGGAAGCCGAAAACTAACGATTGAAAACCACCGAAATCGACCATGGAATCCGACGAAGGGAACCTTTCACTCTCAAACGGCCAAAATCGACCATGGAAACCTAGAAAGGTCAATTTCCATGGCTGATTTGGCCATTAAGGGTGGAGGAAAGGACGATCTTCACGGTGGCTAGCATTGGTTTGGTATTTGGGTGGTTTTGCAGGGGTTTGATGGCTCGGGGTGGTTTTGGGGGCGACGCGGTTGCGGAAAATGGAGGGGAAGGGTTCCGGTGGGTTGGGGGTGGTGGTGCTACACGGGTGGTGGTTTTGGGGAGGGGTGCGGTGACTTGGGGGGAAGGGGGTGGTGGGGCGGGGGTGGCGCGGGGATGGTGGCTGGGTAGTTTAGGTTTTTCCTTTTTTTTAATTTTTTTATTTTATTTTTTTTTATTTTTTTTATTTTTTGGGCCAATAATAACACGACACGTGTCGTTATGGACCCACTTAACAAATTCCTTAACGGATTCCGTTCAGTGGTAGCAAAATTTTAAAAAAGGGCATGTGTTAGGGTGTTAGGTAGCATAATAAAATAAAAGTTTTGATAGGTAGAAAAATTGAAATTGAGTTGTTTGTGAAGTAGCAAAAGTCAAAATTTCCTTAAAAAATGCTTTTGTTAGGTATTTTACTATAAATAGATTAATGAGTATATTATATTGTAGTTCTATTGGTATATTTGTGCATTTTAGTAGGTATTGACCAATTAATATATATGTGATTGCCAAACCATAAAATATAGTGTAGTGTGTTACAAATTTTTCTTGGCCTGCATTATAATAGGTATTGACCAATGAGGCTATAAAAAAATACAAAACTATAAAAGCTACTCTGTTTATAAAAAATGCTTTTGTTATGCATTTTACTAGGAATGGATTAATGAGTGTATTATATTGTAGTTCTATTGGTGTGTTTGTGCAATGACTTGGGTGTTTACCAATACATGCTTTTAAATATTATTAATACCACAACCAATGTATGCTACACTACTATATGGTAAGTAATGACCAAATAGTATGTGTATGATAAAACAAGTATCGTTTACTACTGTAATGTAAGTAGCTAATATAGGTGTTAACCTATTAGCTTGTTAGTTATTACATAAATATTGTACAGGACAACATGCATTAGATTGTTTGTTGATGCTTATACAGGCAATATTCAGCGAGTATTCTCCTCGAGATGGAGATGGACTGTACAGCATCTAGAAATATGACTTGCCTAGGGTTAGAGACTGGACTGATGCAAATATGAAGAGTTTGCACAATTTTACCAGCGGGTTATAGGATGGATACAAAACAAGTAAAGTAAGTGCCATCCTGGTTTTTTTTTTTTTGTTTTTTTTTTCTGTTGAGTAAATTTTTATATTTTCATTACCTACAATAAATATCACTACAAGAAAAAAGCCTATTTCCTATGGCTTAAATCCATCAGAAATTGCTCAAAATCCATCAAAAATATTATTTCCGATGGTTTTCTGTCGGAAAATGGTCATCGGAAAAACCCTCATTGGGAATTTGCACTTTTCCGATGAAAAAGCCATCGGAAATTAGCTTTCGGATGGTTTTTAATGGCCATCGGAAAAATCTTGGCTTTCGATGGCCAAAATTCCATGGGAAATTTCCCATGGCCAAACTGTTGTAAATTTCCAATGGTTAGATAAGCTGTCTGAAATTTCCTACGGTCAAGCCATCCGAAATGGCTGAAAAAAAAAATTGTTGCCCCCACATCCTCCACCCTAACCCTAAACCACCCTTTTCCACCGCCCATATTCCTATCCCAAACTTGCAAGCCCACTACCCAAAACCTAAACCCATCCACATAAACACCTTCCCTAACCCCACCTTACACCACCAATCACCGGAAAACAGTCACAAATCCCTACCCTGCTGCACACCACCACCATCAAACACGTCCACACACGCATAAAAAAAAAAAAGGAAACCAAGTAAAACACCAAAATAAAGAAGAAATTCAGAAATTAAAACAACATAAATAGAAACAAAAATCGTTCTTTGAAAACTAACACCCACCAAGCACTCTTACACTAAACCACCACCCAAAATCCCAGCTTAAAACCAACAAATGACTAGTAATACATAAATAAAGAAGAAAAACGTACCTTTGCAAATTTTAATCATCTACTAGGGTTTTCAGTGGTCGAATTCAACCATAAAACTCCAGATTTGGAGTTTTCATGGTCGAATTTGACCATAAAACCCAGAATTTTGTAAAGGATTGCCAAGAAAAAGTTCAAAACCCCATTTTTGCTCCAAATAAAGTGATGAACCATAAAATTGTTAAGGAGTGAGATAGAGGAGAAAGAGAAGGAGAGGTGAGGAGAAAAGGAGAGAGAAATTGAGAGAAGGGGGCGTATAGGGTAAGGCTCTGGGGTTGGTAAATGAGAAGAAGAGAAAAAGGAAATGAGAGGAGAGAGAGGAAAATAAGGGTTATGGTAAGAAGGAGGCGGGTAGTAGCTGATAGCTTTAGGTTTTCTAATTCTTTTTTTAAAGAATTTCCTACGATTTTGTTCATAAAAGCTTTCGGAAATTACCGATGGCTTTAAAACCGTAGGAAATTATGTATTTTCCGATGGTTTTGGCCATCGAAAATTTCCTATGGCTTTAAAAACCATCAGAAATTTCCTACGGCTTTTAAAACCATAGGAAATTAACTATTTTCCGATGGATTTATAAGTCATGGGAAATTTCCGATGGCTTAAATCATCAGAAAAGCCATCGGAAATATGTTTTTCGTTGGGTGTAAAGGCCATCAAAAATTTCCTATGGCTTTTGCCATCGGAAATTGTTTAAAACCATCGGAAATTTCCGACGGCTTATCATACCATCGGAAATTATGTGTTTTTCGACGGTTTAAGATGGCCATCGTAAGATATCCATCAGAAATTGCTTGATTTCTTGTAGTGTATGATAACGTTTTGTGTTGTAGTTGATGGCGGTGATTGACACGGAAAAGGCCCACATAGCTGGAAAGAAGCCACCAAAACATATTCAACTGGTTGAGAAAGCATTTGACGTCATTCAAGATAAGATTGGTAGATGGGGTGCTACCATGAACGAGATGTGGAGGTTGATGGGCAGCTTTTTGGCAGACATCTATGAAAACATGGGTATGCGAAGAAAGGGTAAAGCAAAAGTTGGAGAGGATGACAAAAACATACAAACCCACTGTTTTTCGACGCATTTTGAGCCTATTTTCGACGCGAAAAAGCGTAAAAAAATTTTGACGCTTTAAAAAAGCGTCGAAAAAACTTGAGTCGAGAATTTTTCTCGACGTTTTTTTTCGATAAGAATTTCGACGATTTTACATGTCCAAAATTTTATACGAAGCGTCGAAATATTGTCTAGGCAACGCGCCATTAGCAACCTTGGCAACGCATCTAAGTGTCTATATTCCCTAAAATTGGCGACGCTTTTATGCGTCGTAATTTCAATTTTTCCTTAATTTCATAGTTTTGTCCTTTGCGCCATATTTTTTTATACATGCCAAGAATATTATAACAAGAAAAATAAATTTGTGTAATCTAATTAATACTTTCCTATGGATTATATTGAGTAAATTACAAATAAAAAAAATTAATGTTAGGGAAAAAACAAACATTATTAAATCAAACAAAACTAATATTTTTATTGCATATTAATCAGTAGTACAACATTTAATTTCTCTTGAATTTTTTATTACAACTGATAATATATTAATTTTTACATCACTATTTGAATTCAAGACTTGCATTCCTTGATAATTGAGTAGAGATTGAGTACAACTCGTATCCAGTAAGCAACTTCAGGAACAATTTAGGAACATGGTGATTGGCTGCAACAAGTAAGCATAACAAATTAGCACAAAATAACTCTTTCGAAAAGAAAAAAAAAATCAACCAAAAAAAAAATTATTCAACCAAAAAAGAAAAATGTTCATAAGAGTCCCTTATCAAAAAAGCTTTATAACATTTGAAATAAAACGTGCATAGGAGTCCTCTATCAATACAGGCAACACATACGACTAAAAAAATACTAAACCTGCACATCTTTTTTTTTTTTTTTTTTTTTTTTTTAATTTCAGCAACATCTAACAGGTACATATCAGTAGTCTTGCTGCAAAATATAGCCAAATTTATTCCTTACTTCACCCAAATTGTAAATGAATCTACATGAAAAAAAAAAGAATATGGTCAATATTTTTGCTACGGAACCTCACATCCACTTCAATAAGCACTATGGCCACTATCACCTTCTCAAAGCTAGTTGATTTATAATAAAATAATGCCCTTAAAAGAGTAATTGCTAACTTTGATTCATATATTCCCATAACATCATTGGTATGATAAACATTATTCTTGGAAATATAAAGAGTTTAAACTTCTAGTTTGATTCAATAACACCAATGTTTCTCTAGCTAATTATCCGATAGCAATTAATGTAAAATACAATTTATTTCAGCTCATCAGAGAATACCAAATTATAGATTAAATATGTGTGATGCTAGAATTTCACCTTGCAGCAAAAAAAGTTACTTCCATAAGAGATAGAGAGAGTATTTTTACATTTGATAAAGCAAGTGCACAATTACAACCCAAGTATTTTTGATGGAGTGGGTTGAATATTTTACAACGATAAATGTTAAGTGGAGAATTTTTGGAGCAGACTTTTCAATATAAGATACAAAAGGATGATAATTATGATAAACTACCTAACACATACAAACTACTGTAAGAGTAAGTATGATCCTGAAATATAAAAACATTCCCACACATATAATTTGATAAATATGACTTGTTCAAAGATGCATTAAGTTCAAGTAGTGCAAACTCATATAAACGAAAATCATATACGAGTAACTATTAAAAGAAAATCCAATACATAGTATATTCATTTATTTCAAATAAAAAATTGCAGAAAACCAATTATCATATGAACTAAAAAGAAAAGTACATACATTGGCATGAAATCCCCAAATTTATTGAAAAGAATGTATCTAAATTTGAAACATATCAGCAAATACATATTTGAAACCAAAATTAAACAAAAAGAAACCCTCAATTACCAATTGAAACATGTAATATATGTGCAAAACAAACCCCTAAAGATCAATACTTTAAAGAGGTAGATAAATAAACCTAAATTAGCTGTCGAAATAATATGAATCCACATTCACAGGTTCTGTTTATAACATCTTATAAAAAAAAAGTTACAAATCAAGCAAACATGCACCAACAAAAATGCAATAAACAAATAATCATACACACATATACATAAATAAAACATTACCAAATTAGTCCTCGGGTGAAGATCTTTAGTAGCAGGACCAACCCCCAAAACCTTATCAACCTTCAGCTCAATCTTCTACCGGCACTTCCAGCAAAGTCTTAAGCTTAATTACCCGAAAAAGAAACCGAGGTACCAGTATGAACAAGGTGGGTCAAATCGTAAACAGAAGCATCAACCATAATTTGCAGATAAGCAGAGCAAGAACCATCAGTGATGTCAAGGAAGGCGAAGGTGTTGTGGCCTTGCGTTCTTCCTATGTGAACCCAGCCGCCGACGATGACGATTTTGCCGGCGAGGGAGGCACCACCATAAGGGCGGCTGAGGATGTTGGCGATGGGAGATATAAATATACCCTTAATCATGAATTTTGTTTCCTCAATTTGTGTGGATTTAGAAGTTCATGCAAAAGAGAGGGTATTGAGGCCGAAATCAAAGAAAATACATGTCACAGTAAGGAAACTAGAGAAGCAATTGATTCTATTGAGGAATTTGAATATTAGCAAAAAAAAAAACAACGAACAAATTTAACAAGAAGAACTATAAGTTGACGAGAAAAGTAAGGAAATTTACACAATTTGCAGCCCAATTCGCTGAATTAAGAAAAATACATCAGAAAAAAATCAAAATAAAAGGTAAGCATCAAAATAAAAAAACCTTTAAATCAAAATTTGCAGAGAAAGAAGAGAATACCGAAAAACAATTACAATTTATACCAAATATGATGAAATTAAAGAGCATTTTGGAGAACAAATTGATGAGAGTTTTAGAGGATGGCTAGGGTTTAGTTATTGGAGAGCAAAGAGGACGGTTATGATGTTTTCCCCCAATTATGTTAAAGTTCGTAAGCTAGAACATGCTCTTAGAGCAACTCCAATGACAAAGCTAATTTGACAATTAGCTTCCCATGCCACATGAGCTTTTAAGCTAATTATCATTTTAGCTACCTTTTGCTCCAATGGCTAGCTATTAGCTTAGTAATATTTGTTGGATAGAAAATACATGGAAAGATTTTAATTGGTGCGATGAGCATTTTATTTTGGAATGTTTAATTCCCAAGCAAATTAGTTGGGCAAAGCTAATTTGCTTAGCCAAGCTAATTGAGTTTTCTAGCTCCAATGGTCAAGCTAGTAGCTAGAAAATTATTGAAATTGCAAGCAAGTCCCTAGCTACTACCATTGGAGTTGCTCTTATCACATGATTACTATTCTTACGCTGAGAATTCAATTTTCCACTGACGCCCTATTGACCGCGTCGAATGAATAGCGTCGAAAAACAATGGGTTTTGTAGTAGTGACAGTGATTATGAGAACGAATCAGACCTTGGAGCCGATGATTTTGATAGTGAATCTGATAGTGAAAAAGAAAGAAAAAAGAAAAAGAAGGTGAAGAAAGGGTTGCATGAGGTATTCACCATATTCATGTTACTAATGTGATGTTATATACATTTATTTTTGTTATATATGTATATTTATGCAAATATGGTTTAACCTATAATCCTGTGTGTCATTACATAATTTTGTAATGTAAGGAGGCAGAAGAAGATGATGATGAAGAACAAACAGAGGAAGAGGAAGATGAGGACGTACCAAAGAAAAAACCCAAGGGTAGAAAAAGGGGATGACGGCTTTGAACAAGGTATTCACCATTATCATATTAATTATTAATTATTTCTATGTATATTATCACCAAAGTATGTTATATAAATATAACGATGGTTTTTTTTTTTATATGTGGTTTAACATATTGTCATGTTTAGCATTACATATTCATGTTAAAGGTTTGATATTTATTTATGTTGCATATATGTATATTTATCCAAATATGGTTTAACCTAAAGGAGTATGTGTCATTACTAGGCCTGGTTATTGGGACGGTAAGTGAGGGTCATTAGCGGAGCGGGTCATTAGCCTGGTTATGTGTCATTAGCCTGGTTATGTGTCATAACCGTTTTTTAAAAAAATTAGGAGGAAAAAAATATACGGAGTAATATTTTTCCCAAATTAATTAAAGGAGGCTAAAAGGAATATTGAAACACGCACTCCTCAATTTCACTTTCACGTTCATTTTCACTTTCACTTTCACTAATACCTTTAAAAAAATTAGAGTACTACATATATTGTACTGCTTCGTGAAACCTAGTATAACCTTCATCTGCTGACTGTTCGTCGTGCCGCCGCACCACCGCTCCACCGCCGCACCACCGATCCACCGCAGCACAACTTTTGAGCGACGCACCACTCCGCTGAGGTAGGTTCAAATCTTCTTGTTAAAGAGTAATTGAATTTTGATTATTTGTCAATCAAATCTCATTAATCATTCGAAATATAAAGGAATCATAATTAAATTAATAGTTTTCATCTATTAAATTAATTTGCAATTTGAATTTTAGGTGATTGAAACAAAAACTTCAGAGTTCTAGTTTTAGGGTTAAATTCAATCGATTGTTTGTATGCAAATATTTCAATTGAATTGCATTGAGTTCAATCAAATTACCCTTAATTTTGTCGAATATTTATTAATTTAAATAGTAATCAAAATAATTTTAGCCAAATTAATCTTACCTAAGTTCAATTTAGAACCCTAATTAGATAAAGAAAGAGGGCTAGCCAAATTTTGCTAGAGGATGTCTTTGTTTTGATTTCGATGGTCATGTAGTTGCTTATTTGTGGTTGAGTTTTGAAAAGCTCTTTACCCAATGTTGCTTATTATTTGCACACAGGTTTTGCTTTGGATGGTTTTTGTTTGCACACCTCTGATTGATTTAGTTATTTTGATTTGCCAATTTTTGTAATAACTTCATTAGTTTGGAAGCTGGAATTTGTAAGATTGAATGAGATAATGAATTGAAATTAGACTTTTGGATTGAGATCAGGGTACAATTATTTGAATTTAGTCCAATAAAAAAATCACTTATCATTATCACAATGCATTCATTTTGACAACTTTGTTATCAAATTAATGATTTTCAGCTGTTAATAAAATATGAGGTTTATGCAAATGTCTGAGAGTTTAAATTTGCCTAGAAAGTTGTTGTCTTTAGCAACTGGTCTCTTACCTTCATATACTGAGAATGAGATAAATGTCTGATAATTAGAGGCTGAAGAAAACCCGATAAAGGTGCAACATCAACAAGCACCATATCTTTCTTAGTACTCACACCGGCCAAGACAGAAGCATTTCCAATCCAATAATTTGAGATTTGAGAAGATCTAGAAACAGCTACCTAACCCCCAATGCCCTCAACACCTTAGTAATTCCCATACCAGATGTTCTACATCTTTTTGAATTTAAGACTAAAGTGTAGTTAAAATATAGGATTCTTCTTATTATTAGAGTTTTTTAATAAAATAAAGTTCAATCAGTTTCAAATAAACACAATGCTTTGCTTCAATATGAAATCGTGTTACTCTTACTCATCTTTTACAAGTGACATGTCCAACTCAATAAAAGTACACAACATTAAAAATCAGCTTTCCTATTTTTACCTATCATATTTAAGGATAGGTAAAAATTACAGGAGAATTAGTAGCAGGACTAGCAGGTCATAATTGCATTTGAAATTGAGTGGTTGAAATATGAATTTGCTTTTAAAAATTGGACTATAGAAACAGATTCCTTAACCAACTCTAAAGCCTTCTCTCCATTGGACTCATTAGAATCTAACAGGTTGACATGTTTACCTCCAAGGACCAATCCTATCATAGAATGATCTCTGATAACAATTGAGCCATAGGAAACCTTTTTATGAATTGCACAAGGAAGATCAGTTGACAGAGGTAGGCATGGTAGTGATACTACTTATCGGGATTGATAAAAGCTCAAAACCAAAATAACTATATATGCATGTGTGTGTTCAATCTTTCCCCTTCCAGCTAATTTCCATTTGGAAAATAATTAGGATGGGCTAAGAGTCAGTGTTGGTTAAGTGATCTTCTTACCAGTTTTAATCTGATGTTCTGACTCACCAGTTTTATCTTATGTTATGACTCACAGAGTGAAGGATTGCTGTATATTATTAACTAATATATTAACTAATATGTATGTATTTTACATTGTTTTGTAGAATTTTAAGGAAGTTCCTCCTACATATTCTGAACAAATGATCGACGAGCTTAGGGAAAGGTGGATTTCATATGTTACCGGATACCATCAACCAAATGACGACGACGATGATTTATGTGAATTGTAGATCCATATGGTATTGGTATATCTAAGCATATTTTTCTTTTATAATCAACATTAATTAGAAAGGTGTGTTTTGATATTTAACTCACGTATTTGTTTATATAGAACAAATTGTATGAATGATTCAATTTAATTGTGGTTGGATGTTTTAATTATATATATGAAGTATATTTTGATGGCTTTCGTCGTATCTGGAAATATTTTTGTTAATTTTATTATACAGAAATTTATATTGCACGTATACAGGATTATGGATTTATTTTACAGTGAAGATTTTCTTACAGGATAATTGTACAAGATACAAAACAGGTTGACAACAAATATAGGTCTAAAATGAAATACAAAAATAATACAAATTATTAAAATACAAGAATAATACAATATAAAATACGCACAAGGGTAATTCGAATAATTATGGCCGGATTTTTTTTTTCTTAAAAAAACATTAAAGAACTGTTATCTAACTTAATCGTTCTCTATTGTAATGCAATATAGAACGGTTAAGTGGCCTAAACCGTTCTTTATTCCTTCCTCAGTGTACGAATTTAAGAAGGGAAAAGAGAACGGTTCTGACTAACAACCGTTCTCTATTTGTTATTAAATAAAACGCCTAAACGACCCGTTCCCTAAGGCGATCTATAAAGCCTATTATAACAGTTCTCTAAGGCCTTTTTTGTAGTAGTGGCAGTGCAAAATTTGAAGGGTCAA
Organism: Chenopodium album; assembly: GCF_948465745.1. Taxonomy (NCBI): domain Eukaryota; kingdom Viridiplantae; phylum Streptophyta; class Magnoliopsida; order Caryophyllales; family Amaranthaceae; genus Chenopodium; species Chenopodium album. Next base: position 23,815,985 of record NC_137857.1, on the reverse strand, counting down.
TAGCGGGTCAGTGTAAAAATTCAACATCAATTAATTTAAGTCAAAAACTAAAAATCATACCCAAAAATTTAAATCAAAATCTCATAATATTTAGGAACATTACTCATTTTCATATTCTCTCTCCTCCTCTCTCACTCTCCATCCCTGTGTGCTCTTTGGCAGAGGCTTCACTGCATCATCTTCCCCAAATCTCCCAAAATCTCAATTGGAATTTGCAATGTTACCTTCAGTTGATATTAAATTGACATTCTTCCCTTCAATACTTCATCTTTCCCAAATTTCCAAAAATCTCAATTGCAATCTTACCTAATCATTTGCTTGATATTGTCAATTGCAATCTTATCTTCAATTTCCTTAAATCTCCCCACCGTTGGAAATAGATGGATTTTATTTTGATAAAAATTAAAAGAAAATCAAAAAGAAAAGAAGTTGAGAATTAGAATAAAATCGGAATTTGATTTTGATTACGAAGTACAGAGTAGATAAATTTAGGAATTAGGAATTTGGGGTTGAGAATTAGGGATTTTGACTGAATAAGAAAGAGACTAAAATTTCAGAGTTAGAGAGAAGAGATCGTGAGGTGCACTTAGAAATTAGGGAATTTGAACGTAACTCTTAAGCTCTTATTGGGCTGTCTATTAGTATTTCCTTAATTATTGGGCTTTAATTGAAAAACCCTATAACAGCCCTATAAGATATGACCCTATAAATACCCTATCCATTAAAATTAAAAAGGGTCAAGACCCTTTAATTATGAGCCCGACCCTTTTGCCATTGGGTAGCCCTGTCCAATTACCAGGCCTAGTCATTACACATATATGTGATATGTAATTTGATAACTCTATGTATACTGCTCTACTTTTTCAGAAAGCAGTGGAGGCAGAAGAAGATGTTGAGAAAGAAGAAAAAGATGAGGAAGTTCCAAAGCCAAAACCAAAGGGCAAACAAGGAGCTGTGAAAAGGAAGATTGATTTTGAAGGGAAACAGGAGGAAGAGAAGGAGGAAGTTGTTGGGGCCCCCAACGAAATTAGCCCCCCCCCAAAAAAAGGAAAGACATTGGACCAACATGAAGAAGCGGAAGTGCGTGAAGAAAACAAAGATGCTGATTTGAAGGCAGGTGAAGACGAGGAAGATGATCAAAGCACTGAATTTTCCATTCCACACCTGGTAGCTTCAATTGAAAATCTATACGTACACACTTTTCAAGAGCCACATGTTGATGATGCTGAAAAAGTTGTCACTAAAAGTGATGACGCTGTCGAAGATGAAAAAAAATACCAAAGAAGCTGAAGTTTTTGCGGGTTTTGGTATTAAATCAAATAAGAACACTGAAGTTGTGGGACAAGAATCGACTAGTGTGATACGGGCTGAGGGTGAAGAAGATGCAATATTGAAGCACACCGAAGCTAACGAGGAGGAGGAGGTGGAGGATGCGAGTGGCAATGCAAAAGAAGGTGAGGATGGTGGTGATCAACCTACTTCTGCTGCCATCAATCAACCTCCTAAAGATGTTGGTGACCATGATGAATCTGCTACCACCATAAGGGCTGGTGATCAAGGTGGTGATGGATCTGTTGTTAGTGCAGCTGATCCAGGTGGTGATGGATCTCTTGTCAGTGCATCTGATCCAGGTGGTAATGTTCCTGATGTCTCTACTACATGAAGTTAAGTATGAAGTTTTTTGTTTGAACAGGCATTAACATAACCTAGGTTTGGTTATTACATATTTAAAATGGTTGATGTTGTATTATTGCGTTCATGGACAAATTTATATTTTTATTTGCACAAGTAATAGTAGTATTACTATGTTTTTAAAGACATTATGTATTGTTATATGAAACAATCCTTATGTTTAAATGTTTAATGGTTTGGAGTCATTGTAATTGTTTTGTGTTTATAGTCCCTTCCCCATTTATTTAATTTTAATTAATTTGCATAATTAGTTGGAGGAAAACAAATATAAATAAAAAAAAACAACAAAGAATTTGTCTTTCCAAATGATTAGCATCTTTAACTTATATGAAAAAAAAAAATCAATCCACGGGGCCTATAACTTAATAAAAATAAATAAACAAGAAAGCAGCACAACAGCTTATTTGTTTTATTTTTTTTTTTATTTTGTAAGGTCATGTATAAACATAGGACGTTGCCCAATCATGTATAATAACAATATAGTGTAGGTTTTTACATGTTAAAATAAACAAGAAATCAATCCACAGGGCCTATAACTTAATAAAATAAATAAACAAGAAGCAGCACAACAACTTATTTGTTTTAATTTTTTTTTTTTTTTTTGGAACATCATGTATAAACATAGGACATTTCCCAAAAATGTATAATAACAATATAGTGCAGGTTTTTACATGTTAAAATAAATAAATAAATACATAAATAAATAAATAAATAAATAAATAAAACATAAAAAATTAATAACAAAAAAAAATAAACAAAAAAAGGTCTCAAGGGGGTTATTAGGTTCCTATTTTTGCCGTAACTCTGGTAATCTCTTTAGTTATAGTTGGACATACTTGTATAGAATACTAAGATTAAGGAAAAAAGATGTTAAATGAAAAATAAAAAATATGAAAAGATAGGCGACAATATATTTATTTTTACAACTATATGTATTGTCTTTCATTACAATGAGACATTGCCTATTTGTTATCATACAAACTGAGTGAAATTAAAATATTTATTATTATATGGGAAACGATAGGCGACAATATAAAGGGAGAGGTTGTTTAAAAACAAGAGGGAATATGTAAAACTGTGTTATATTATTAGGTATTGTCCATATTGAAAATAAATCATTGCATACATATATATATATATATATATGTACATATATATATATATGTACATATATATATATACATATATATGTATATATGTACATATATATATATATTATATATATGTACATATATATATATATGTACATGTATATATATATGTACATGTATATATATATGTACATGTATATATATATGTACATATATATATGTATATGTATATGTATATATATATATAATTGCTGAATTGTTGTTTTGATTTCTAGGAGAATAGCTTGTTATGTTCTTTATATATAATATGTAAAGATTAACTAATGCTATCATCCAATATTATATGAAATTAGTAAACAAAAAAAAATCTTGTTACAACACGTATTTCACTTGTGTACTGCCCAAAATGTAAACATGTTCGAGACTAAACAATGTAATTAGCCCCACTCAAGCGAAATAAAATCACTGCACAACCTCTTGATTTTGTCATCGATATTATGCTTGGTGGTAAGAAGCTTTGCCAAGTACTTTAACCGTTCAGCAAGCATTTCACTTGTCTGTTCAATGGCACAATAATAAAGAGACTTAAATTTAATTGTACAATAGTGTAACTTGCACAATTAATATAGTTTCAAAACATACTGTATATGTAATGTCTTTCATGGCCCTGATACCACCACACTCGATGTACTTCAATACATACATTCCACAATCACGACTGAAAAGAGGTAGAAAATAAATTTAACATAGCACATATTAAACTGATGAATATTTAGGTTAATGATATGATGTTAGATGGATATACCCATGTGGTTACGCATGAACATCTACAAATTGATGTGAAATAACTGTATAGTCTTTGAAAAATCGACCCAATGGATTTCTTCGCGTAGCATTGCTAGCATGCATATTTCATCTGTTCACAATTTTAAAAACCATTATAACCAAACAACAACAACAACTGTTTATAAGGTTAACACACAATCAGATAGTTACCATATCCATTGAAAGAAGCATTCGGCTATTAGTATTCTCTTGCAGATCAACGATGTACACCATTTTAGCAAAGACATGATATACTAGTAAGAACCAATTTGGCGCGCCTAATTCCGTAACTAGGATGAATATCTGATGAACATACATCATTATGACGCACATACCATTAAACACATATGCAAAATTGTACCAAACAAAAAACGCTCAAACCTGTTCAATCTTGTCGAGATCTCCAGACGGTACAAAGGGTTCAAACACTTTGTACCAGTAATTAAGAGTAGAATGATTTATCATATGCAGGCACTGTTCATCTGATCTCATTAATATAGTTTGGGTCTAGTGTATAATTAAACTATTGTTATAAATCATAATCAATTGACATGTGTAATACTAACTATTGTGAATACCTGAAATATTGCCGGCCATATGAGCTTAGTTGGGTCATTTAATCCCATTAACATATCATATAAGTACACATTTATCAGCTGCATTTGAAGGGAAAAAAATTACAAAACAAATGACATATAGGTTAACATGTCAATGATCATTGAACTAAGAAGGGTTAGAAGATTACGATATATCATACTTGAGCAGATAAAATCTATCTGGATACAAAGACCAAGATTCACCAATGGTCAACCTAATAATTGGCTTATTTTTGGCACAATAGAATTCTTCAGAATGCTGTTCTTTGTGAACCATAATACATATATGTTTCTCCAAGGATGTTAATTTTGATACATATTCAAGAAATAAGGGAGTTGGAGAAGAATGCTGATATTGAAACTGATTCACATCACCATTATCATCAGAACTTTGTACTTTAACCTTATTTGTTGGTCCCTGCTTGTTATGCATAGTAATTTAGATAACAATGAACCATAGGAAAATAGGGTGATACATTAATTATGCAATAACTAATACTGTGTTTAGTCATTGCTATATAAACAAATCATTTTATACAAGATCACCTCTCTGGTAAATGCATTTGTAACGCATTTCTTCTGCCTCTTTGATCTTGATAACTGAGCCTGAAGATAATTCTTTGTACGATGTCACTTATTTGGATCAAATAGAGTTAAATATTAAATTAAGAAACATAAAGGAAATATGATTACCGATTCTCGAAGAGTTTGATTTTCCTTCTCGATGAAGCACGTTGGTGTTTTTTTATGAACAGGTGTATGTTGCTACAATACACAATTATCAATACTTAGTAGTCAGTACACAAATTAAATTTTAAGGAATTATTCATGTCTATTACCTCTTCCACTTGTGCTTTTGATTTGTGACGTGGGAAAATTAGGTCGTTGGACTAATACTCCTAAGCCAAACAAAATTTATAAACACTCAACAAACCTAAATACAAGTATAGAGGTAAGTCAAGGGTCGAACCCAAAGGAACGGTAATGTCTAAGTGCTTCCAATTATGTGCCTAAGCTAGGTCGAAGACGAAGGGTAAAAGAGGACACTAACAACTACTAAGACAAAGAAACCAAACAAATAAAATGCTAGGGATTAGGATTCACTTATAATAGCAATGAACAATGCAAATTGGTATAGGAAGTTGACTAAGTCAAGCAATGCGAGAGAAGATCGATTATGCAACCAAAAGAGCATATCAAGCTATTCTCCTAGAGGTCTAACTAGCGTCAACTACGATAAACTCTAGCTAGGAAACATCACAAGACACCTCAATCGTGTAAATGCAAGCCACAAATCAATGGTCCGTATCAATGTGAACTTACAATGCAATCTAGTGTGAATAACAAGGGTGATCAAGCCTAAATCAAACACACACATGCACATAATCAATTAACCAATTTAATCACATCATCAACTCCATCAAAATCCCCAATCTACATCAATCCATTACATAATACAAGCTTCACCAAATCCCTAACCAAACAACTACTCTAGCAATATCATCAAATCAACCAAAAACTAAAGAAATCAACAATCAAAGAATCAACAATCAAAGAAGAACAATTACTCTATCAAACATCAATTATCAAATATCAAAATCCAATCAAAATCAAACAATCCAAACATGAATACTAAACAAAACAATAAATGAGATAGAGTTTAGAAATGCTCATTGATAATAGAGTAGATCTCCAATACGATTGTCACCATTGGATCTTCAATCTCTCAATCACCATTGAAATTCTTCACTTTCTCTCTCTAAAATCTACTCCTAAAACTAAGCCCTAGATCTAGAGAGAGAAGCTCTCAACTAAGCTAAGAATATGATCTAATTCTATTATTAAACTTTCTTGCCTACAAAAAAGGAAGGAAATAACTATATATACAAAGGAGAAGGTCGGATTTGACGCCCAAGAATAGACCCACGCAGGTGCAGGCGCTCGGAGGAGAGAGAGAAGTGCGCACGGGACACACCCAGAAAGTTGCGCCCGCACACACCCCATGTGCGGCCACACACGACATATGTGCGGCAGCACACTCCCTGAGTGCGCCCGCACATATCTGGCAACCTCCTTTTCTTCTCTTCGTCCTAGCTCATGTGGTGCACACATCCTAGATGATGATGATGGTGGACAAGGTAGGCAGCAACTTTCTTGGAATTCTTGAAGAATATAAGCCATGAAAAGAGCATATACAAGGCCTTGAAGCATGCTCCTTGGATCCCCCTTTGACTTGAAACTCTATGCACAAGCATTAGGCATGAAAAACAATGAAAGACCATGGAGAGGAAGCTCGGGAATCCTTAGACAATCAATCACAACCTACAAACAAAGGATAAACAGCAAGTAAAAGGGAAAAATAACAAGTAAACTAGAAAATGCATAAAATAGAGAAACTAACTACAAAAGGCATAAAATGAAGAAAGTAAGAATAAAACTAAGGAAAACTAAAGAAAAGAGTAATAAAATGAAATGAAATTCATCCAAAAAGAGATCAAATGAGTGCCATAAATGTCACTCATCAAAATCCCCCAAGCTAAAATTTTGCTCGTCCTCAAGCAAAACAAAGCAAGAAAGATCAAGGATGAAAGATTTATTGAAAATGAAAAAGAAAGACTTAAGATAAGAATATACACTAAGACTCACTGTCGTAGGAATCACGGTTGTTTTTAGCTACAACAAGCCCTTTAAACCCCAAAGTCGCCTATGAGGACGAGTGAGGTCTCGTAAGGGTATCCTAAGAGTTTGACCCATAACTCTCATAATAATACAAACAAGGCAAAGCATGAAAAAGAAAACAAAATACAAGAAAAGCAAACAAATGTTCATGAAAGGACTTTTTGCAAATGTACAAGCACGAGTGGATGCAAATCTTTCTAAACAAGTAAGGGAGTGCACGTTCCAACATACCCAAGGTTGATTGAAACATAAATATGCTAAGCATAGGAACTAGCTTTCACAATTCACTTTCATCCCAAACGATCTTACCACGTTCTTCCTAATAGCTTCAAATCGACCTCTAATGAGCATCCCAATGATTCCACGAAGGAACCGGAAAAAGAGAATTTTTAGGCTACTCGACATCTTGACTTTTGCATCCCCTCTCCCTATTCCTAAAACTCACATTCCTCTCCACCGATGAATGACTCAACCACTTAGGTCAAAAGGTCTTTCCCCAAGGTTGTAACGTTAAGGCAAAAGGGTGAAGGTAGGCTAAAATTTAAAATTTGGTGGTTTTCCTAAAAGTGAAGCAAAGAACGGGCCCTTTCTTAGAATCACAATCAAGTAGTCACCAAACAAAAACAAACTAACACCCCTAAGCTTATTTAAAGCTATAAACCACAAACATATACACAAAAAGCGTGAGAATGCTTCCCCCCAAGCTTAAATGGAGTATTTCCCTCAATGCTCAAAAAGGGAGAAAACTCACATCAAAATATTTTTTTTTTTTTGAATTTTTTTTTATAGTTCTTTGTCCTCGCCTCTTTTAACTTTGGACGGCTTTTTCAACTTTTGTACTTATTTGTCCATGCCTTTTATAATGTAGGACGGCTTTTACTCATACTCATTTGCCATTATTCACAAAGAAATCATAACACAATCTTGCTTTCATAAGAACCAAACATTTCAACTTTTCCACCACAAACTCCATCAAGAATGATCAATTGCTTCACAAAAACCAAGAAAAGAAAGAAAATGAAACAAAAGGCCAAAGATCTAAAGATGTGGCTTGAAAAGAAGGTATAAGGCTCAAATGGTTGCAAGAAGGCAAATGTAAACCCAAAAATAAAGAATGAAATACACTATCCTAAAAATGAAAAATACCACCCCGAAAAAGGTGCCTTTTTCCTCCCTAAATGGTTCGGTCTTGGATTCAAGATCTATGAGTCAAGTTTCAAGATTAGGTTTGCAAAAAGTCAAGGATCCATGCCGCTCATACAAGTAAGGTAGAAGGCTTGAAAAACAAAGAACTCACACGGATGTAGCAAAAACTCACTATTGGCGTCAAATCGACTATAGGAAGCAACTACCAAACGTGCCACAAACAAGTAGAATCCGGCTTCATGTTCCCACTAGTTCTAACCAACTACCTTAGCATGCTTTATTCTAGAATCAACCAAGCGTACTCTCAAACCGTGCACACCATTACCATTTAAGAAGAAAAGCATTCAATTATACAAGTCCAAATGTTATTATGTCCAAAGCAAGAACAAAACAAAACACATTGCAAATTTGCCTTAATAGAAACAAAAATCTTTTTGGAGTTTTTCAAAATAATAGAAACATGGAAAAGCATATACAAAGGTGCATAACACATAAGAATCAACATTCCACCAAACATAATAGAATACCCTCCCCCAAGCTTGAATGAGACAATACACTCAAACATAAATCATATAATCCATGGGAGGGGAAAACAAGGAGATCAATCCAACAATCCAACAAATGTCCAACAAGTCATCATCCACTATAGAAAAAGCAAGGAAGGATATTAGCGGATATTAGGTGGGTGTAAATACCCGCAAATGACCCAATTTGAACCTTTCAAAGCTAATTTCCCAAGAATTGAACCTTATCTCCATATGCTCGCAAAGATAGGAGTCAACCTTCCTTGATTCTTGATCCAAATCGAAGCACCAAAGTATATCAAGTCATGTACCTAGCAAAAGGCACACAAACATTTCCATGAGAGAAAATCTATTCTAAAAAGAAAAGGAAAATCTAATCTAAAACACGGGTTACTTCCCGAGAAAGGCTTGCTTAAGGTCCAAGCTTGACCGCTGTAGTAAAATAATATTGCAATGATTGCAAGAGCTTGTAAAATGCACTACTACACATTTCATATGAGAGCAAGTATGCACATGACAAAAATAAGGCATGCAACAAGCATAGTGCACACCTATGGAGTTGAGAAGAAGTATGCCAAGAAGAAGAAGGAGAGAAGGGGAAAACAAGAATATAAGAAAAAGGAAGAGAAATTAAAGAAAAAGAAGAAGGCATACTCTTCCCAACAAAATATTTTTGGTTCAAAATCCTACCATTATCCTCAAAAGTCATCAAATGAGGCATTTGAGGGACTAAAGGCTTTTCAAGAGGAGGGGATATGAGAAAAGAAGGTAATGACATGGGATAAGAGGGAACAAGATCAAGCTTTCTTGAAAATGAGGTGTAAGGTGAAGGAATAGGAATTGGTTGCTCACTTACACCACTATCCATTGAAACACAAGCTCTCTCATCCAATGAACTCACATCCAAAGGGCTCTCCTCCAACTCATCATCATTCAAATCAAGCTCATTCTCAATCACATCCTCCTCACAAACTTCACACCCTAAGAGAGCTCTCAAAAGCTTCAAATCACGATCAAGGTTCAAAGGAAGCTCATCAAAGGGTTGAAGGTCAAACTTGGGAGGTAGCTCAAAATAATCATGAGAAGCACAATCTCCCTCGAAAAAGGCCTCATCCATCTCAATGGTGGAAAATGTAGAAGAGAAAGGGTCATCAAAGCTGAAAGAAGAGGGCAATGGTTGAAAATTTGAGATAGGAGTTGGATATTCAACCTCACCAAACACTTCACTCTCATCTTCATAATCATCTAAAGTAGGTTCTACCTCCTCAACCTTATCACATGGAACCTCTTCTTCATCAAAATTAATCTAAGCTCAAGGCCTCACCCTCAAAGAAACCATGGTCATCATACAAAAGAGATGGAGTGGAAGAAGGTTGGTCTTCAAAATTGAGGAATGGGGGAATGAAGTTGCAATCAAGGGAGGTGGGTGGGGAAATGGACTCTTCAATTGGTTTTTCAACACTCAAAACCTCTTGGTTCTCATCACCCTCAAACATCCAATCTCCCATGGAAACTACTTCATCCTTCTCATCCTCACTCTCTCTCCTCACAACTTCTCCACGCTTCAAAAATTGCAATGTCTCATCCTTCTTAACTTGAATTAACGTTTCCTCAAAATTAAGAGAAATCAACCATTTTAGTTTCTCTTCAACTCCATCTAAAGGGTCAATGGAACGAAATTCGAATTGGGAAGGAGGTTCAAAATGCAAACTCTCTCTTGGAACATCCACCTCTACACCCTTTTCCTCACTCATAAGCTCTCTAATGTCCTCCTCACACACCTTAGGCCTCTCAAAATAATCATCATCATCATCTTCCACATCTACCAGACTAGTAGAAACTTCATTTACATTCAATATTGATGACAATTGACTCTCCATCTCCTCATTCTTTCTAAAAACAACCTCATTGCTCTCTTCCAACTTTTTCAACAATTCCATTTGGCTTCTTACAATCTCCAAATATCTCATCTTATTTGGTTCTAAATTAGAATTCATCTCCAATTTTCTCAAAGAACCACCAATTTGATTATAAGAAGACTCAATGTTAGGCTCCAAGGTTGTCAAAGGTGAAGAGAGTTGAGGAGCATAATGAGGAAAAGAATTATGAGCAAGCATGTGATGAGGATCAACACTAGAGATATGAGTTGCATCATTAATATGGGGGATGGGGGCACAAGAAGGCATGCAAGATTCATTATTCATGGAACATGGACCATAACAATCATCAATAGAAGCATTTGAACAACCATGACCACCATTATAACTATCTCTAGCAAACCATACATAAAAATCCCAAACATCATCAATTGACAATGCCCGAAATCTACCATTAAACATGCTTTCAACAATATCTCTAGTTTTCTTAGTCAAATTATGATAACAAATCCTACAAGCCTCCCAAAGATCATAACCATGGTAACTAATGAAGTCCTCTAATCTATTAAAGTACACCCAAAATGGCTCATTCTCAAATTGAGGAAACGAGGTATTTCCCATTTTTATACAAAATAAGCAAAAATCAATTAAAAGAAAAGTATACACAAAGACCTAGACTCAAGCAATCAAAAACACTCAAACATAGACACCGTTCCCCGGCAACGGCGCCATTTTGACGTGGGAAAATTAGGTCGTTGGACTAATCCTCCTAAGCCAAACAAAATTTATAAACACTCAACAAACCTAAATACAAGTATAGAGGTAAGTCAAGGGTCGAACCCAAAGGAACGGTAATGTCTAAGTGCTTCCAATTATGTGCCTAAGCTAGGTCGAAGACGAAGGGTAAAAGAGGACCCTAACAACTACTAATATAAGACAAAGAAACCAAACAAATAAAATGCTAGGGATTAGGATTCACTTATAATAGCAATGAACAATGCAAATTGGTATAGGAAGTTGACTAAGTCAAGCAATGCGAGGGAAGATCGATTATGCAACCAAAAGAGCATATCAAGCTATTCTCCTAGAGGTCTAACTAGCGTCAACTACGATAAACTCTAGCTAGGAAACATCACAAGACACCTCAATCGTGTAAATGCAAGCCACAAATCAATGGTCCGTATCAATGTGAACTTACAATGCAATCTAGTGTGAATAACAAGGGTGATCAAGCCTAAATCAAACACACACATGCACATAATCAATTAACCAATTTAATCACATCATCAACTCCATCAAAATCCCCAATCTACATCAATCCATTACATAATACAAGCTTCACCAAATCCCTAACCAAACAACTACTCTAGCAACATCATAATATCAACCAAAAACTAAAGAAATCAACAATCAAAGAATCAACCATCAAAGAAGAACAATTACTCTATCAAACATCAATTATCAAATATCAAAATCCAATCAAAATCAAACAATCCAAACATGAATACTAAACAAAACAATAAATGAGATAGAGTTTAGAAATGCTCATTGATAATAGAGTAGATCTCCAATACAATTGTCACCATTGGATCTTCAATCTCTCAATCACCATTGAAATTCTTCACTTTCTCTCTCTAAAATCTACTCCTTAAACTAAGCCCTAGATCTAGAGAGAGAAGCTCTCAACTAAGCTAAGAATATGATCTAATTCTATTATGAAACTTTCTTGCCTACAAAAAGGAAGGAAATAACTATATATATAAAGGAGAAGGTCGGTTTTGACGCCCAAGAATAGACCCACGCAGGTGCGGGCGCTCGGAGGAGAGAAAGAAGTGCGCACGGGACACACCCAGAAAGGTGCGCCAGCACACACCCCATGTGCGGACGCACACAACATATGTGCGGCAGCACACTCCTCGAGTGCGCCCGCACATATCTGGCAACCTCCTCTTCTTCTCTTCGTCCTAGCTCATGTGGTGCACACATGCTAGATGATGATGATGGAGGACAAGGTAGGCAGTAACTTTCTTGGAATTCTTGAAGAATATAAGCCATGAAAAGAGCATATACAAGGCCTTGAAGCATGCTCCTTGGATCCCCCTTTGACTTGAAACTCTATGCACAAGCATTAGGCATGAAAAACAATGAAAGACCATGGAGAGGAAGCTCGAGAATCCTTAGACAATCAATCACAACCTACAAACAAAGGATAAAAAGCAAGTAAAAGGGAAAAATAACAAGTAAACTAGAAAATGCATAAAATAGAGAAACTAACTACAAAAGGCATAAAATGAAGAAAGTAAGAATAAAAGTAAGGAAAACTAAAGAAAAGAGTAATAAAATGAAATGAAATTCATCCAAAAAGAGATCAAATGATTGCCATAAATGTCACTCATAAATTTGCCCTTATTTCCTTTTTCTGGCTTTGAGGACGGTGAAGCCTTTATCAAATATAATGACCAAAATATTAATGAATATTTACCACATATTTATGTAATGACAAATATATTAATGGTTTATTACCTTTTCTACAATCACAGAGTCATCGATTACTTGATTTATCGCTCTAGTCCTTGGCCTCCTATGCGGCCTCTTCTCTGAATTTGAATCTGAGGAAAGCATGTCATTTGATTTGTAATTACCAATATTTGCTGTTAATTTTTCCTTTGGAGTTTTCAATTTGATGTCAAGGCTTTTCGCCTTCTCTTTTGCTTTCGTGTCCTTCACTGTTTCCTCCTTCTCAATAAGGTCCTTAAGTGTTTCAAGACCCGGCGGAAATTGAGGCTCATTAAAACGGATATTACGAATGCTGAATGAATCAATATTGAAGCAATTAACTTGTTCTTCTTTTTCAAAGTCAGTTTTTTCCACCACTTCTAGAGTGTTATCCACATCTAGAGTGTTGTCCACACCTAGCGTTCGCTTAGTGGTTGAGACACGTGTACTAACAATCAACTCACCATTTGGGTTTAGGAAAGGAGATTTAGAGCGATTTACGAGTTGTTGATTTTGATTGGTCGTACCAATTGATTCTGGAACCTTGGACGTATTATTAGATAAACTTTTTATACTAGCAACTTTGGTAAGTAGTGCATCCAATGACACCTCGATGTTTGACACTTTGCTGTGAATGTCTTTTATCATTTCCTTATCTTTGTACAAGGAAAAAGCAATTAAATTTTGGTGTTGATGTTACTCATGATTCAGTAAATTACAAGTCTTTATCGAGAACATAAACCCTAGATTATTTATGCAATTATTTTGTTTTTGAATAATTTCAATACATAAACCCTATATATATATGATTGAATCAAATAAAAATTACACAATTTAATAATTAAATTACAGTACAAATACATATAAATAAATCCGATTTAAGTACACTTACATCCGCTTTCTTTTTAACCATGGTTGGTGTTCAAACACAATATTCGGCAGCCGCAAAATTTGCAGGGAGATTTCCGTGTAGAACGATGGAGATGTGCAGCGTAAAATATTCTGAAAATATTAGAATATAATCTTTTCAAATTTGAAAATTATAACATTTTTAAAATCTTTTATACATTAATATTAAGATAAGAAATTAGGAAACTACCCTTTTTATAATTGGTGATTGAAATATTTTTAAATAATATTTCTAATGTTAAAAGATATCCTAAAAGATATTGAGGCCATTGAATTTATTTTTTTCTTAATTTTTTATTTTGACAAGAGATTGAATTTAAATTTTGTACATGTATTGGTAAAGTTATTTTCTATTGGTCGCACATTAATTTAAATTAAATACTAATGTCCAACATAACGTAGGGGCATAACCATTTAATATTTAAGATGTCCATAATAGGTAATGTGTAATTTGTACGTAAGTGAATTCCTAATACGCAAACACGATTTGTAATTCGATCTTGAAATTTTTTGGATCAAACAGCGTTTCGAAAAATAGAGACCGTTTCTTAACTGGTTTTCTTGAATAACTTAGATTACCGAAATAAATCAAAATTTTTTTTGATCGAATACATAAATTCGATGTTTTTTTGCATCCGCTGATTTATATTGTACATTTTTTTTACAATTAACGCCGCTATGAATCGGTATTGTAGATCGTATCTCATTTTCTCCATCCACGCACGAATGCAGATCTTCAGTAACGGTTTCTTCATCGATGCACGACTGTAATTCTTAATTTCGTGGAGAAATTTGTCGATTGTTGCAAAAATTTGAAAGACGGTGAAGAATGTCGATGAACTACGAAGAACTTTGATGAAATTTTTTTTATTTTTGTTTTTTAAATTTAATCTTGTTTTTTGATTTAATTAAAAACTGAATTTAATAAATAAATTTCAAAAATTATAAATTAATTGTTGGAAATAAAGTAATTAAATTTTGGAAAATCAAAAAATATTTTGGAAAATAAAAAAAAGAATTAAAAAAGGAAAATGCTTAATTTAAGGTTTGACCATGCTTAAGCAAAAAAAATATAAAATCAACCAATGAGATTAAAGTATAGTGGTAGTCCATTTAAAATGGACCACTGTACAAACATCCTGTGTTACATATCATATATGTGTATAGTTGGGGTTCGATAAGGGTGTATAACATGTTTTAGATCTCTAAAGATGTTATGGTACATGTTTTTAGTACATACATTTGTTTTATTGACATAGGTAGTCTAATTTTATGCTTAAGTCACTCCCACCATTTTTTGCAAATTAGGTCATAGGATCTTCTTAATTACCTTAACATAGCTCCATTGGAATTCTTAGTCCATCATGAGCCAACTGGACTGGTATCCTTTCCCTAAAATCAAAGAAAAGTATAAACTTGTTTAACACTTTTTGACTTAAACCAAAACAAATATAAGTATAATATCTCAACCATTCTGAGCATATTAAAGTGCTATTAAACAAGTATGGGGAAATTTGCAGTTATTTATTTATTTGCATCAAATTTACTTCATTCTTATGGAGCCAAAACATGTGCAGAAGTCCCTGAGTCTCTCATTTGATACCCTTTTGTGAAATCGACAAAATAAAATCTAAGTATGTAGGAAGAAAAAAAAAGAATTGAGGGAGTAATAATTTATTTATCACATGAGCATAATTATCCTAATTTTTTGAGTTATTAAAAGTGATATATTCAACACTTTTGTTATACTAATTAATTAAAATACATTGGTATTACAAAAAAAAAAACAAATTATGCATAATAACATTTAAAAAAATAGTAAATCTATACTAAAAACATGTCGTTAAAGGTAATTTATTAATAATATAAATATGAAACTATTTCAATTTTAAAGATACACTCTTTGTTTTTATTAATTCTACACATTTTTATTTTGCGCAGTCTCCAACATATACATTTGAACAATTAAACTTGTATCTATAATTACATTTTTGATAAATTATGAAAAATTGATATTTGAATAATAGACATTGAAATAATTCTAACAAAATCACACGTGATAATTTAATATTGGTACATTTGTATATAATAATAATAATAATAATAATAATAATAATAATTAATAAAAATAATAGTAATAGTAATAGTAGTAATAATAGTAATAATAATAATAATAATAGTAGTAGTAATAGTAGTACTAATAGTAATAGTATAATAGTAGTAATAGTAGTACTAATAGTAATAGTATAATAGTAGTAATAGTACTAGTAGTAATAGTAGTAATAGTACTAGTAGTAGTAATAGTAGTAGTAATAGTAATAGTAATAGTACTAGTACTAGTAGTAATAGTAGTAGTAATAGTAATAGTAATAATAGTAGTAATAGTAATAGTAGTAATAGTAATAGTAATAGTAATAGTAATAGAAATAATAGTAGTAATAGTAATAGTAATAGTAATAATAGTAGTAATAGTAGTTATAGTAATAGTAGTAATAGTAATAATAGTAATAATAATAATACTACTAATAGTAATAGTAATAATAGTAATAGTAATAGTAATAGTAATAGTAGTAGTAGTATAGTAGTAGTAGTAGTAGTAGTAGTAGTAGTAGTAATAATATATTGGTGACACCTTGGTGGCAGGAAAGGTTATGGATTTGATCTTGGCGGAGGGACCTCGTCTCGGCCTTCATGTCAATGTTGAGAAAACTAAAGTTTTGCTGGCCCTCGGAGGACCCTCTTAGCCGTCTCGTAGGTGTCTTTCCTCCGAATATTGCTCGACTTGTGCATGGTGTTAAGTTGCTTGGTGAACCTGTCAGTGCGGACTCCTGTGGTGAGCTTGTTTTGAAGAGAGTAAGGAAGACTATTGTGCTAATAATGGATGTTGTTGCTAAGCTCCATGATCCCCAATGTGAGTTGTTACTTCTTCGTGCGTGTACTGGGGTTTCCAAACTCTACTTTACTATGCGCACTTGTCCCCCTCGTCTTTTTGAAGCGGCCCAAATTTCTTTTGATGTGGCCCTTCGGGCATCTTTAGAGCGCATTGTGACTGCTTCGAGCCTGGTTTTGGTGATTGGCAATGGCAACTTGCCACCTTGCCCTTTGCTTATAGTGGACTGGGTGTTTATTCAGCGGGTGATGTTCGACACTATGCTTTCCTTGCGTCGCGTTTGCTGTTTACTGGTCTTCAGGCTACCCTTCTTCGTGATTCTGGTATTGTTGGTTCAGGACCAGCCTTCGATGATGCTCTAAGTTTTTTTAATAGAATTGTGGAGACTGACCTTATGCCCTAGTGAGATCGCTGCCCCCAAACTCATGAAGAAATTGGCAGATATATATTTCACGAAGGTTACTGCTTCTGCAATATCCACTTTCTCCTTATCTCCGTGTCAGGTTGCCTTATGGAAGTCGCAACAGAGGGATCACACTTCGGCCTAGTTGCGAGCCGTCCAAATATCGGGGTTGGCTCAGACTATAAATGGTACCATTTTGTTCTTTGCTATAGATTGGCATTCCATTATTCTCCGTTTCGGCACCGTGTTCCGCTTGCTCAAGGGTTTTCGACGGGGATATTTTTGGGGATCATGCAGTGTCATGTGCTGGAATGGTGGGTATTAAACATCAGCACAATGTTGTTCATGATACCCTTGTTGATATTTGTTTTCGCTCTGGGAATTCTGCGAGAAAGAAGGTTAACGTTGGGTTAACGGGAGAAAACGACGGGGCTCTTCGACCAGCAAATGTGTTGCATTATTCCTAGGACAGAGGCCTTGATGTATGTGTTAACTTGACGGGGTCTTCTCGATTGACGCAATTAGGATTGTCTGACTTCATTCCTGGTTGTGTTGTGTCGGTTGCGACTCGACGGAAGCGGGACAAGTATGGCACGCATTGCAAGGCTATTGGCTATGGGTTCTTCCTTTCTCCTTTTGGGGGACTTAGAAAAGGATGAAGTTGTGTTGCTGAAGAGGATTCAGGCTTTCGCAAAGACTCAGGATATTAGTGCTCGTGCAACTGCTCACATCTTTAACAGGATCGAATTCGCTATAGGTAGAGGGGTGGGGCCTAGATTGTATCTCGTCTCCCCACTAATTTCTTGTAATTTGATTAATGTCGGTTTATGTAGTATGACCTACTGAATAGTAACTGAGCTAGGAAAAAAAAGGAACAAGAATAATATAGTGAAATAACATGTTGAAGTGTTTTTTTTTTAATTATTATATTGAATGTGAAAGTAGAATTTGGTACTCAACATTTAAATTTTGTAGATGAAAAAAACAATTTTGTAAAAGAAATAAAATAAATTGTGACCTTATTCCAAATAGAACTATAAAAAAAAAAATATTATATTTTGGGTAGTTAAGGAAAATGTGTCTATCATTGGTCAACCCAGTTTGGATTAGCAGTTAACTTCTTATTAATGAGAAAAATATGGGTTAGGGAATTATACCTTTAAGTTAATTTTAGTGGGGATAATCTCACAAGTTCATGGAATAATCTATATCACTTGACCAAGCACTATTTACAAATTCAGGTTAGAATCAACAAATGGATTAAATAAATTTTACCTTTCCGACCATTCCAAGAGATATTCGTTGACCTCATCATGATCATATGCGTGGTTCATTCCGATTAACAATGCACGCTTTGGAGAAATTCTCTTCACTGCATCAAGTGTCTAAGTGATAGACAAATTCAACAATTTTTAACTAACAAATCATCACATAAACGAATACGTGCACATGGGAAGTGATATAGCCTAACAATTTGATCTGATGATAAAAATGAGTGCATGTAAGAAAACTGTAAATTAATCAAAATTAACAAAAGAAGGCGGTTGCAAATAGGGTTTGATTCCTAAACCACTACAACGGCTCTAGAAAAATGAAGTTGTAGCTAAAAATCTATGCATCCTATAAAACCCAAAAAAATATTTAAGAGAGGTTTCATTTGACACTTTATTAGTGTATACTAGCTTAAGGCCTGTGATATGCACGATAAGTCTAATTTTTTTAAGAATGTCCAACAAATAAAATTTGATAAAACATACACAACAAATATAGAAATTATAATTTCATAATCTATATTAATAGGCAAACAAAAAATTAAACAAAAATGGGTTTTTTTGGGCTAAACCTGAGATTTTTTTTGTGAGGGACTTGGTTTGATCAAGTCTAGTGGCCATATTAGTAAATAGTTATTTATAAATGAATTTTTAATAAAAATACAAAATTAATCAAACAATAGAATATAATTAATTGAAATTTTACCTTTTCCAAGAATTCAATATGTGAAATAATTGTCAAACACAACATTTATTTATAGTATACTATATTCTATAAGTCCTTATTATGTAGTAGTAACATTTAGGAAACAAAATTATAATTCATTTGAATATATAGTAATATTGAAATTGAAAAAAGGAAGTATTTTTTAATAGTAATTTCTTTAACATCTATTATACTTCGTATGAATCAATTTATTATTACTTTTATTGAAAAATTTTAATAATACTCCATTTAAAAGACAATTAAAAAGGATTTGGAATAATTATTTAGGAAATTGTGTATAGCTAAAAGAATATATTTGTTATAAAGACAATACAAAGTATTTGGAATGATATTATTATAGAATCAAAATCAAATATTAACAAAAAAACAAAAGTTGTCATAAAGATAACATAAAATATTTGGAATTATATTATTATAGAATGAAATGTTTTTTTTTTAAAAAAAAAAAGTGAAAAAGAGAATGGGAGTTTTGGAGAGAAAAAATATCACTAGGAATTGACACGTGTCACTTCCGGTGTCTAGCTGTTTTAGTATTAAGTTATTGATAGCCCACACAACCAAAATTTTTAACTATAAACTATAGAACAATTTGGAGCACACAAACCTTACCTCAGGGAAACAAAAGTGTGTATTACGAAGTCCATTCTGAATAAATAATAGCAAAATATATATCAGTTATAATTATTTCACGACAGTGCAAATTAAAAATTAAAAACGAAAAAATTGGTAAAAATAATTCTAACTTTTACGAGTTCGCTATAAATAATCCCAAATTTGGATTATTTTTAAATAATCCAGAGTTTGGAGTTCATTTGTTCAAAATTTTGAAGTCAATATTACTATTTTTTTTTTCCTAAAAGAGGGTAAAATTATTCTAGGGTACGTAACAAACAAACCGAGTGTAACTTACCAAATAAATGCAATTTGTATCCAAGATAAGAAGGTCTAGCTCTACTCCTCTGCCCTTAGAGATAGCTGGAAAGTAATACTTTTATGACATTATCACTAATGAAATTTGTAGTTGAATAGATAATTAAAAAAGGTAATCGCAATTCTTATACATACAAAAACTTAAAACTAATTAAAGTTGCAATTACCTACTTACGTACAGTAACATTTACACCTTAAAATTGATTGATTTATTTAAGAGGAATTTCTTATTAATTTCAGTGACCAACCTCCCATCGCACCTAGTGAGGAGGTTATGCTGTGGAAAACATATATTTTAGGGCTTGTTAACATTTACTGAACCGAACTAATTGGAGCTGAACTAAACTGATTGGAACTGAACTGATTGCAACTGAACTAAATTGATTGGAGCGAACTGAATTAAACTGAAATTAAGTAAATATGAACAGGCTATAAGTCCAACACTATAAATTTGGTCTATGCTTAAATAAATTCATATGTACCAGTATCATTAGGGTTGTTTTGTTCACATGTATGAGTTTGTAATCAAGAATAATGAGATTAAGGTGTATGGTATGGAGTTGGAACTTGTTTTGTTGTATGATACTAGGTTAGGTCCCATGTCATGCACGTTTATTTTAATTACCTAATATTTTCTTTTGACAAATTAGTTTTTTTATAGCATAAAATACAAAAATTGTTAAATATTTTCAACAAAATTTAATTGTCATGGATTATTTGATAAAATTATTCATATTCTTAAAAAAATTCCACCAACATTACATCTTCTTCAAAAAGATTACTATCTCCGATTTTTTTTTAGTTGAAACTTTGGGGTATTATTTGAGAGATATAAAATATTCCAAAGTTCCAACTAAAAATAATCGGAGGTAGTATATATTTCCTTGTTATTCTATAATAAATTGTGTATCAACATAAAAATGGTACTCCCTCCGTATTTTTTTTAAGTGTTACTGTTTGACCAGCACATTGTTTTAGGCAATTTAATTGACTTAAATAAAATAAGAGGTAAGTTGGGTAGGTGGAGTATTAAAAAATTGTAAAAGAAAGATAGTGAGGTTCATAGTTTATTGAAAAGTAATGAATGTGAGAGGAATGATATAATAAAAAAGCAGTAGTGGATTTGGGCGGGGATCATGAGAGGAGAGAGATATAATATTTTGATGTAGCTTTTTGCCAAAAAAGGAAGTGTAACACTAAAAAAAACACGGCCGAAAATGGGAAGTGTAACACTTAAAAAAACACGGAGGAAGTAAAAATTATTGCTCATTTAGTTGAAAAAATGATTATTTATTAAAAATTAAGTTCCTTAAATAAAATTTAAAAATTAATATATTTTAAAAAATATACTAAGGACACACCAGAAGTTGACACGTGTCATTGTTGATGTATCTTTTAGTACATTTTACGTAGTTGTTGATTAATTGATGGAGTTGGAACTTGTTAATACCATGTGTTTGGTTTAAATCAGGAATAAACTGTTAAGAAATTAAGATATATTCATTTATATGTACAATTTCTTTAAATTTCGGTTTCCTAGTTGAGTCTTGAAGATATTTAGTTTCCTTGTATATAGCTAAATTAGGGTCTTAGAGTTATCTTGTATACTGTATATAACTGTTACGGAGTAGAAAGCAATTGGATTATTCACAGATTATAATTCAATTTTTATGATTTTTATTTTTTAATTGATATCTAAATGTATAGAATGAGCTATACCAACTTATCTCATTTTTGAAGTTTAACCCCATAAAAGCTGAAATGTTCTTAAACAAACACAAGCTAGGTATAAGTTACACCTTCAAAACTCTTACCTTATACCTAAATTACTCAAACCAAACACCTAAAGAAATTCATTCTCACCCAAACCAAGATTTATGAACAAAAGATAATAGCAAGATATAGACCTAAAGTTTATTTAAGAATGCTTACCATCTTCAGTGTTTAAAGGAAAGCGAGAAACATCTGAGATATAAGCCACTTTACATTTGTTACCAAACATAAATCCCAGAGCAACATAGTCTTCACCATGCATTACCTGTTATAGATTATTTTTGTCATAGATGATAAATTGATAAGGCCACAGAGAAAAGGAAGAACAAAGGAAAACGGAGGGAAACGGAGGGACTTGTGTTGTTATTTGTTAAGTGAACTAACAAAATTGACCTCGACTAATCTCTTTTTGTACCTTAGTTTTCTTCATGCTATTATTAAACCAGGAAATATGTCTCTCTTGTTGTCATTTCTCTCCCTTTCCTCCAAATTCCAATATTCGATCATTACATGTTTATCGTCTGAGATATGTAGTGAACTTGAAGAAATATACAAGTACTCCCTCCATGTTTTTTTAAGTGTTACACTTCCTTTTTTGGCAAAAAGCTACAATAAAATATTATATCGCTCTCCTCTCATGATCCCCACCCAAATCCACTACTACTTTTTTATTATATTTTTCCTCTCACATTCATTACTTTTCAATAAACTGTTAACCCACTATCTTTCTTTTACAATTTTTTAATACTCTAACTAACCCACTTACCTCTTGTTTTATTTAAGTCAATTAAATTTCCTAAAACTATGTGCCAGTCAAACAGTAACACTTAAAAAACACGGAGGGAGTAACAAAATTAAAGATTGAAAACACAATCTTTCAAAGCAATAAAAGTAGAGCAACTTACTGGTAAAGGATAAAATTGCAGTCCAGAAGCATTAAATGACTTTTCAACATTATTTTCAATTAGTCTCCAATCTAGCAATGTCACTTCTTTTGCTGCTATGTTCCGCTTCTTGAACAGGTGAGGAAACCTAAGCACAACACTATAATAAACAAATAAATGGAAGAAGCAGATAGTCATAATCTTACACATTTGCTAATTGCTACATGAAACTTAATAGACTGACACAAAAGGATATAAATGATCACAACAACCATGAATCCCACAGAAGTATGATTATGTCGCTTGCTTTTTGAAATAAACAAAATATGAACATAACCTGGAAAACTTCTCACTTAAAGAATTAAAATTTCAATGGTTCGAGTCTTCGAGATTACCTTATTTCACATCAATCATTGTGCATTTTCTTTTAAGTTAGTTATTTTTGCATTAATAAATTACATTAATCCTTAGTCTTGTTAGAACCTCTGTATTCACTTAGGTTACATAAGATAACAACTATGTAGCTAAAACAAGCATTAATTGGACTTTTGACTACTACTTAACCACTAATTTAACAGCATAGATGTATGATTGAGTTGGCATGGGCTTCTAATTCAGTTGCTTTCCTGTTTTATCACAAGCATAAATTGCTCAGACATAGAGAGATTGCCATCACAGAAGGGAAGATAGGGTGTTGAGCAATTTCTAAGTTGACTTGGCAGAGAGAAAGGTGATTGTAAACATGATTAAGAAGTTAAGTCCAATGAAATGTGACGCACCATGCGCAATATCATCCTGAATAAAAAGAATATAGACAATAACAAAGCATAGTAAAGCACTACTAAAAGCCGAGTTGTGATATTTACAAGGGTGAGCTAGTGTGGATGTTCAAATAGAAAGTGAAAATATGTGTTAATCATGTTTAAACTCATTAGGTATGCGACTCTATCAGTCTACTTTTTAAGAAATTGAAAAGTAACTAAAAAAAACCACTACAGTTTCAGTAGGCTACATGGCAATACCAGAAGTGATGACAGACTATATTGCAAGGCCACAACTGAAAATATAACATTGCTTTACAAAATATTTAGTAAGGCCGTGCACGACTAATCTACAATGCCAAAGCTGCTCACTAAGCTAGCTAACTACTACTAATACTGAATACAACATTACAGTTGATCACATGTTAAACGCAGTCATTAAAGCTAGACACATAATACACCAGTAAAGTACCGAGAATTCACAAATTGGGCATTTCTTTAAAATAGGCAAGAAATAACAATGGCACAAGGCATCAAAGGTGCAAAATAACTACTCAATCCCAAGTTAGACAAGTAACATACATACCTATCAACACATTCTTGAGTGGCATAAATTGGAATAGTCCTAACATCATTATTGCGGATAGATTGCCTCATACAATACAAGTCATCGAGCCCATGGACTGCATCAGCATGTTCGTGTGTCAATATAACCTGCAGTTTTTTCAGATAAACCTTAAATGTTTGCCACTGCCAAGTGCTTAAGATAGTAGAATTGCATTATCGAGGATTGAAAGAACAACTCCCTATGCTTATTAAGATAGTAGAACTGCAGTTATGTTTGCCATTTCCAAGTGCTTAAGACAGTAGAACTGCATTATTGAGGATTGAAAGAACAACTCGCTATGCTTAAGACAGTAGAACTGCAGTTATGTTTGCCATTGCCAAGTGCTTAAGACAATAGAACTAAATTATCAAAAATTGAAGGAAATCAACTCACTGTGCGCTTGAATACCCAATAGCATAGTCAAATAAATCATAATTTAAAGAATATTTTGACAATTATCACCTACACTTGTTGCTGTTTTAGCAATTACCACTTACATTATTTTTTTTTGGAATTTTACCACCTACTCCCTCCGTCCCTTTTTCACATACCTATTTCTGAAATTACACGGGAATTAAGGAACTTGAAATAAAACAAAGAACAAAAAAAAATTTCAATGAAAATTACAATACATTAATTATATTGATGTCTTTGAATAAAACAAAAATTGATAATATTTAATGATGCACATGTCATCAATCTTTTGAATAGAAAAAGGACCAATAACAGTTTTTGGTGAAAAAATAAAAAGACCAATCATATTCATCTAAAGTAATGCACATGAATTTAAAGACATTAATATATAAGAATAAGAATGAGAATAAGAAAATAGGGAAAGCATTAATTACAAAACAGAAAAATAGGGATAATTTTGGATACTTGGTAAAAATTTACTTACTAAAAAATGAATGTATGAATGTAATTTTGAAATACCCAAAAAGAATATTAGGAATCAATAACTTAATACTAAAACAGACTCCGAGAGTGACACATGTCACATCCTGGTGTTGTTTTTTCCCTCCAAAACTCACCTTCTCTTTTTAACAATTATTCTTTATTTTTTATAAAAAATATTTGATACAACTATAATAATATCATTTCAAATCTTTTTATATAATTAGGGATGTCAATGGGGCGGGGCGGGGCGGATGTTGGCCTTCCCATCCCCATCCCCACCTAATATTTTCATCCCCATCCCCGTGGAGGGTCCAACTTTCATCCCCATCCCCGCCCCACCGAGTACAACTCCAAAACTATCCCCGCCCCACCCCCCACTTGGATATCCATCCCCACCTAATTCCCACCAAAAAGACCCGCCTATTCCCCACCCAAGATCAACCTAATCTCCGTATCTCAAATACACAA
Source organism: Chenopodium album (assembly GCF_948465745.1). NCBI lineage: Eukaryota > Viridiplantae > Streptophyta > Magnoliopsida > Caryophyllales > Amaranthaceae > Chenopodium > Chenopodium album. The sequence continues at coordinate 23,790,539 of NC_137857.1, read as the reverse complement.
TCCTACATCATTAATACGAATTATAAAATAAAACATTCTACATACATTTTTGTATTATAATATAAGTGTCGTACAAAGTATTATAATTAATATTGTATTTTACATAATTATTTTATAAATAGTATAAAAGTATGTAATTTTTCTTTAAAAGATATATAGACATTAGTATGAGGTGGGGATAAGGTGGGTATGAAGTGGGGCGGGTGGGGTGGGGTGGGGTGGGGCGGGGATGGGGCTGGTACAACTTAAAATCCACCCCCGCCCCATCACCCATGGCGGGTATGGTTTTTATCCCCATCCCCGCCCCACCACCCGCCAAACCGAGACCCATCCCCGCCCCACTGGGGCGGGGATGGGGCGGGTCTCCTACTTGACTCGCCCCACTGACATCCCTATATATAATCCTTACGATAAAAATATTCCTTTTTATTTGATGTTGTAATTCTTCCATACACATTTACCTACAATATTATTCCAACTCATTTGTAACCATCTAATAAACAAAGTAATGTTAGATTTTACAAAAAAGTAATACTCCGTAATAAAACTGATTAATATTTAAAGCATCACTTTATTAGTTAGATCTTTTTTTTTTTTTTAACAAAGATTAGACTTACCGTGCATGGCACAGGGACTAAGTTAGTGTTAATAAAGGACGCAGGGAGTACTATTTTTCAAAATATCAAAACTTCCCACCTACCTAACTCTCAACTCAAATGTGACATCATGTGGGGGCCCATTAATTAAACCTTTCTCTCCCTTACTTTCTTTCTCTCTCAATTTCTCATTCCCCTATATTGTACTGCTCTCAAAAGTGGGGAAAAACATCAAATTAAATTACATATACTGATATACATGTTAATTATTTCACGAATTGAAGTTTTTTCCCCAATTTTGAGAGGAGTACATGGGAATGAGAAATCGAGTGAATAAGAAAAAAATGGAGGGAAAATGTAGTTAATGGGCCCACATGACGTCACACTAGAGTTGAGAGTAAATTATGTGGGGAAGTTTTGATGTTTTAAAAAATAGTAGGTGATAAAATTTTTGTAAACAAATACTGTAGGTGATAATTGCTAAAACAGCAAAAATTGTAGATGGTAATTGTCAAAATTTTCTAATTTAAAACAAATAACTATCATCAAAGGGGAAAATATGGGATAGCAAAATACTTCAAAATTTTATTATAAGGATAGAATTAATTCTACAAGTTCCTTCAAAATTTTGACAGCTTTGATTTTTCAGCAAGAGAAATATAAGACTATAAACTCACAGAGTCGACTTGAGGAATTTTGTAGTGTGTGAACCAACGAAGAACTTGTTCTCTGAAAGTCTTACCCACATCGATTATGATATACTTGTGCTCACCATTAGCTTGACAATAATCAATGAGCAAAGATGTGTTGCACCTGTACATCAACATAAAAAAAGTATAATTTTTTTTTTTTAGTATTTTTTTTTTAAATAAACATTTTTTGGGTGCTAAAACAGTTATACCTATATAACCCCAGCAGGCATAAAAAAGTCTAAAAGACCCCAAATGGCCAAATAAGCCAAATTTACAAATAGGGCCCATATTGCTCATATATGAACTACTATATATACCCAACTTAAGGCAAAGGTTAAAGGAAGATCACTCTTACAGTAAGATGATCATCCTCCTCCACACTCTCTCCCCAAAATACTCTCAAAATATGCATTGTTTTGGCATCTAACTTAGGCGTTGAAGGCTCCGTCCCGGGGTTCACCCTAGGGGCTAGGGGTTCATTTTGCAGGTCTGTTCAAGGCCCAAATCCGAGGTTCATGAGTAGCTCTTCAAGGCACGGTTAGTCAATTTTTTGCCGAAACAGTACATACATTAAGGTAGTTACCTATCTTTAACAAGATCTCTATAATTTTTTATATATAGCGTATATATTATGTAATAGGATTGCAGCCTATTTGTTATTTAGTTATCACGTATCAGTGATTATTCACAGACATTGTGGTATTACGACTATTACATGCAACAACCTTAATCTTTTAATCAATAGATTTCCATCATTTTACTCATCTAACTCATTTAATCAACAATCATTGTGATTTAGGTATTACCATTAACCAATCCATTTTAATTGTCATTCTTCTAACTTTATGTTATGTAGTGTACTCCACTAAACTTATCCTATTTTTTATTTTGTCACTATCATAATATATATGCAAACGAAAGTAATCATAATAATAAATGATATTATTTTGAGGACCAATATGTAATAAAAAACATTTGAATATTCAATTGATAAACATCATCAGTATTCCTTCGTTCCTTATATGTTAACCACTTGTTTCCCTACCTTATCCCTACCTTATAAAAAGTAGAAGATGATTCTTAGGAATAGTGTGCTTCCAACTACACCCTTAAAAATATGTTCAAAAATGTATACAAAAATGTGTATTTACTTTTTTACCCTTATACAAAAATGTGTATTTACTTTTTTACCCTTATTAATATATTTAATGTTTTTTTTTCATTTAACATGTCATTAATTAATGGAAATTTTAGAAAATAACACCACAAAAAACAAAAATTTTGATTATAACACCACAAAAAAAAAACTTTTATTATAACACCACCAAAAAACCAAAAAAATTTGATTTCACCACCACTTTCTAACGCCATCCAAAAAACCATTAGTGGGCCCCACATAGTACACATTTCAGATATATATTGGATTAAAAAAAAAAGGAAAAAAAAAACAAAAAAAAAAATGAAAAACCCTAAAATCCACACCCAGCCACCGTACTCACCACCGGCGTTGGTTTCTCCTACCCACCGCCGCTGCTGGTTCGCCCCAGTCGACCACCCTCGACCCCCGACCACCTGAACGACGCACCACCCTAACCCTTAAACGTTGTACCCGGCTTAGCCTCAGCCCCAATCCGATTTAATTCGATTTTTGGAAACGGGTTAGGGTTCGGGTTAGGGCGGTTTTTGGTTGGTGTGGGTTGGGGTTTTGACGACGGTTTTGGGTAAGAGAGAGGATTTTGGCGACGATGATGGTGTGGGAGAGGATTTCGGCGACGTGGACGATTTTTGGGTTGTGTGGGAGATGATTTTGTTGAAGCTGGTGGTTTTTGGGTTGGTGTGGGTGAGAATTTTCGCGACGTGGGTGGTTTTCGGGGAGGGGGAAGGCAAAATACGGCAGCGTGGGTGGTTTCGCCGATTTTGGTGGAGTCAAATGGGTGACGGCGGCTGAGGTAAGGTGGCGCCAGTGGTGGAGCTAGCTGGGTTAGGGATTTTCTTTTTTCTTTTTTCTTTTTTTTTAATTTTTTTTCTTTTTATTAATTTAATTTTTTAAACCTATAGGCTATTGACACGTGTCAAATTAAGGCCCCATTAACGGATTCCATCCAAGCATCCGTTAAGTGGTGGTGAAATCAAATTTACGAGTTTTTTTTTTTGTGGTGTTGTAATACAAACTTTTTTTTTGGTGGTGTTATAATCAAAATTTGTGTTTTTTGTGGTGTTATTTTCTAAAATTTCCTTAATTAATTCAAAATTTTTTTAACAAAAAACTTATAAGTAATGCTTTTTTTTAATAAAAAATTCTAATGATATATATATATATGTATGCTATTATTATTATTTATAAAGAAAAAAAATTGTATCTATAAAGAGACTATTTACTACCAAAAGATTGTTTATTTTTACTCCTTCGTGGTTGTTCTTTTTATTTACAATCGTGTCGTCCTATAATTGCAACTATTGTCAAGGTTTATTAGCTTCTGAAATGTACATTGTTTGATGGCACATAAACAACGTTATGGAATTTGAATGTGATTCATATTAAATATTGATTTTATGAGCAGATTTATAAAGAGAGATAAAAAAACTCTCCCTAAAAAAGGTATAAAGAACTTAAAATCCCTAATCGATGATTAGAAAAAAATAATAATAAAAAAATAACTGGTATTAATTAATTATGGAGAGAATTTACGAGAAAAAATATAACTAAGTGGTTATTGCTTTAGTATTAGATATAGATCTAAATATTAGATGGCCGTAGAACATTAAAGAGCTTACATTATTAAGTTTTTAGCTGCAAAGAGCATTTCACATATTATTAGCTCACAAACAATTCATTTGAAGAAAAATACACTAAGTATTATTGAACATACAAATCAATTAAGAGTTATAAACTAACAAATACCGCTTAAGTTATGAAGGGATGCATATTACTTTAATATTATTTAATTATTATATTGAAATAACACTATCAAACTTTTGAGAGTTTTAAAAACTAATTGTCATAAAATATTTTGTTGACTTTTTGTACTTCTACAGAGCCACCACATAGACACATAAATCAAATAGTACGTATTAACACTACTAGGTCTACCACCCAAAACCAAAGGTGTAAATATACGCCAATACAAGTTCTCTGCAAGAGCTTGCTCTTTGCGCGCATCACACGCGTAGGCCACTGTAGTTTTAAGGAAGTTTAACAAATATTGTACCAATTTTATTATAGAATAAAAAATATAATTGTTCCCACTTTTTAACACTTATTATTTAGTTTACTTTTACATCAAATGGGCAATTTTGTATTTTTACCTTTCTCACTCTTCATTTTCCCGCAACCAAATTATTGTGCCCATTCTATATTGTGCCCATTCTATATAGTGCAAATTTAATCATGGAAAGAAACACCTTCTCAAAATAATTGACTCGTTGTTGACCATAAATTATAGGAAAAATTGTATGAAACAACTCGCTTAACAGGTCAATTTGTGAATAACTACTCGCTGAAAAATTTTATCAAAAAAACTACCCCCTTAAAGATAAAAAGTTTGAGTAACACTACCATTCTTCAATTTAGGCAACTAATTCTGACGAGTGGGCCCTTTTAATTTGTTATTTTCTCTCCAATAAAACATCCTCACCCTCATTTATATTGACTATCCCTTCTCTTATTGCAAAGAATCAATCCAAAAAATAAAATCTTTGTGATAATAACCAATTAAATAAGGAAAAAAGATTTTGTTTTCACAAAGATTTGGGTTTTTGGCTTGAGTTTTTGCAAAGAAGGGGAGCGTAAGTTAATATATACTTCCTCCATTCTTTTTTACTTAACCCACTTTAGCTTTTATACTATTCATCACTCCTCCTTTAACCATCTTTTGTGAATAATATGTAAGGAAAAATATATTCATGTAAATCTTTTTGAATTCGTCTCAATAAGTACTATCATAATATATAACTTTTATAATTTTTTACTTATGGAGAATTAAAGTTATTGACCGTTGAAGTATTTTATTGGCAAGCGTGATAAAAGAACCAGGTCAAGTAAAAAAAAACAGAGGAAGTACAAGAAAGAGGATGTTTTTTCATAAGAACATAACATACGGGCCCCACTCGCCAAAAAATAAAAAAAGGATAATACTAACCAAAAAATTTTAAATTTAAGAGGTATTTTTTTTAATTTAACTTTTTAGCAATTAGTTGTTCACAAATAGACCTATTAAGCGAGTACCATTTACAATATTATTCCACTATTAATGGCACTGAAACACTGTGGTGCTAATGTTAACTTTCAAATTATTTACGCCAATGTCATGTAAACATGTCTATAACTAAAACTAAAATAATTCCCACCGACATGATTATTACTGTTCATGCGTCAACTTGTCATAAAAAATTTCCCGCTCAAATTATTAATGACATCACACAATTTATAATGCTACAAATTAACATAAATATTTCCCTAAATTAAAAAAAAAATATATATAGTCACGGAAAGACTATCTCAATTGTTTACCAAATTAAATAAAAGTAGGTCACTAAGTCTTGTATGTGGCTTAGACCTGGCAATTCTGACTCAGACCCATTGACCCGACCCGAATGATCCGACCCGTGACCCGAAATTGACCCAAACACATTGACCCGAAACCCGAAATTAACCCGATCCGACCCACACCCGAAAATGGAGTTGACCCGACACCCGAACTGACCCGACCCGAAATTGATCACCCAAAGTGTTTGACCCGAACAGACCCGATACTCGAAATTGACCCGAACAGACCCGATATTGACCCGAATAGACCCAATATCAGAAATGCCCCGAACTGAAATTACATTATTATTGAGCAGAAAATATCTTGTGCGAAAAATAACTACTCCCTCCGTGATTTTTTAAGTGACACACTTTCCATTTCCGGCCGTGTTTGTTTAAGTGACACACTTGCTCTTTTAGAAATTCCTTACATTTTAATAATATATCTTCACCCCACTATCTTTTACTTTATCATTTTTCACTCCTTTCATGGCCCCCACTTTCTCTCACATTCTTTTACTTTATCATTTCTCACTCCTCCAACCTACCCCACTAACATCTTATTTTATTAGTTAATAAAATCTCCTAAAACTCTGTGTTGGTCAAACTGTGTCACTTAAAAAAACACGGAGGGAGTAAAATTGTTCATTTTCAACCGTAGCTAAGCTCATAAACTGAAATATACTCTCTATAAAATTATTGATTTGAGCTAGATCCACAAATGAAGCAACCTGAACATGACCCGACTAGATTTGACCTGACCGAATATGACCCGAATATACTTGACCTGAAATTGACCCGACCCGAACATACCCGACCTGAAAATTGACCCAACCCGGACTCGACCCAATACCTGACCCGAAGTTAACCCGAAACCTGAATCGATCAACCCAACCCGACCCATACCTGACCCGAATGTTAGCTGGCCCGAAATGAGTCGACCCGAAAGTGACCCGACCTAGACCTGACCCGGTGTGACCATATTAATTTATAAGAAAAATCCTTATTTATATATATGAGTAACTCTATTTATTTATAAGAGTAACCTTATTTTGTCCATTAATTAAGTAACTCTAATTTATTATGTGAGTAATGTCAACTAATTTAGAAATAGGTAATCCCATTTGTTCATTTGATTAACTCTTATTTTTTTTAAAAAAAAATTGAAAAAATGATTCCATTTATGTAAGAGGGTAACCCTGTTTTTCATTTAAGTAACCCACATATATATGTCAAAATAACCTAGTTGTTCATTACCGTAAGTCCGTAACTCCTATTACCTAATTAATTGCCGCATTGTGAAATGGTCACACCATGTGGCTACATATAAGAATTTGTGATTAAGCAAATCCACATATTTACATTTTTTTTTTTTTTTTTTGGAGAGTCTACCTAGTTACATGATACAGAACTTTCATGACTCAAAGTTGACTTCTAAACAACCAAACAAAACAAACCCAACTGTACAAAATTCAATTACACATATAATCTTATAAATGAAAGAGATAAGAAAATATATATGATGATGAACCTGTAATTAGGATTGTGTTGAGGTAGAATATTCAAGGACGGAAAACAAACAGGGCAAGGAGGATCAGACGGATTAATTAAGCACCTCGCGCTCGGCATAGCAGAAGAGCATCCAGTACCCAAGAATATTAGCGCGGACTCACCCTTACTACCATTACTATCTGTTGCTACATTTTGCTCTTCCATTTTTTTCTTTAAATTTAGAGTTTTGGGTTGAATTTGAATGGTTGAAAGGAAACAGAGGAAAAATATTTGATTATTTATTAGGTTTCACCTGCTTTAGCAATTAAGTACTGGATTTGTTTAAAGACTTGCGTAAGCACTAGGTATGAGTCTTTTTAAAATAATATGGAATAGTTGGTACCCTTTGTCTTGTATTAATCTATGTCCAATTCACATTATTCAAGTTGATATTAACTTATTTCAGGAAATGATTCGATCAAATCAGATCATTTTAGAAATATTCAGAGCAGATGAGAAAAATTCAAATTAAATCATATCTTGTTAACATCTTTCTTATTAATCTAATTTTCATATTATTTAGGAAATTTTGATTTTTACCACCTCAAAAAAATGACTTATTTGCTTTCACCACCTACATAAAAAAAAAAAAAGGTTTTATTTTACCACCACATAAAAAAACAAAAGTTAGCTTTTTCCACTAATCACCTCCAACTAACAGATTCCATCCATAAATCTATCAATAGGGCCTACTATATATACGTGTCACTAAGGATGTCAATGGGGTGGGGCGGGACAGATGTTGGCCTTCTCATCCCCATTCCCACCAAACATTTTCATCCCCATCCCCATCCTCATCCCCACGGCGGGTTAAATATTCATCCCCATCACTACCCCAGCGGATACAAATCCAAACCATTCCCGTCCCCACCCCTCACTTGGATATCCATCCCCACCTAATCACCACCAAAGACCCGCCTAATCACCACCCAAGACCCGCCTAATATCCGTCTCTCAAATACACAATCCTACATAGTTAATACGGATAATAATAAAAAAAAAAACATTTCTTAACGTTACACACATTTTGGTATATAATATAAGTGTAGTTCAAAGTATGATATATAGATGTGGGTTTGAGGTGGGGATGGGGCGGGTATGAAGGGGGGCGGGCGGGGCGGGGCGGGGATGGGGCGGGTACAACTTACAATCCACCCCGCTCCATCATTCATGACGGGTATGGTTTTTATCCCCATCCCCACCCCACCACCGGCGAAACATAGACCCATCTCCGCCCCACTTGGGCGGATCTCCTACTTAACCAGCCCCACTGACATCCCTACGTTGTCACCATATTAACGAGTAATTTTTTTTAAAAAAAAATTATAAAAAAAACTAAAAAAATAGACCCAGTCATCAATCGATGGTGGCTGCCAGGCCTGCCACCACCTGGCTAGCTACCAGCCCACCCTAGGACCTTCTACTAGTCCCATTGTGGGACCGGCTACTAGCACCACCGCTAGACCGCTACCATCCTACCACCAATTCCCCTGCAACCACCGCACCAACCACCAGCAATTCGCCGTAACACAGCCACCGCACTTCACAACGCTCCAGCCATCCATCACCACCGAATTTCGACCCCATTTCCTCCAATTTCCAACTTCAAAACCCTATCCACCAAATTCCAACCACCCATAAAGCCCCCTCCTAATTCCGACCACTCTTAATACCTTAGCCACCACCAATTTTTGCACTCCTAAAACCCTAGCCATCACCTGTAGGCGTCGTTCGAAGTGCGCCTACGGTAAGGCATGTGTGGATATGCTTGGCAGTCATAGGAAGTGGGAATTGACATATACGATTAGGGACAAGGAAAGTGGGGAGCCGCCAACAAATTTTTAAGGAACTTGTAAACCGTTCACGGATCATAAAAGGCGATCACCAATAAGGGACAACGATAGGAAACAACGATAAGCAACAACAATTGACCCGTGAAGGTTACACCCCATTCATAATCCATGAGATTACTAACTCTATATGTTTCGGAACCACGAAAAGAGGATCAGTGATGATCGTACGAAGTGAGTCATGGAGTTACATCCGCCCGTAATTTCCTCTACTCGATTCTTATAGTAAAAAATATTCCTGCGATCTCAAAGGCATACAAACAAATATTCAATTCGCTCCAAACTATTATTATGCTAAATTGGTTGAATATTAATGCAACACATAATTCTATAATTTTAGTGACCACTTGATTAAATAACAAGATTAAAGGAACCTAAACCGGCTGTCAAAATTATCTTATTAGGCGTGATTTTCAATTACATATTCCCTTTAACATGCAATATCGTGATCATAATAACAATAGAATAAACATTAATATTGGAAGCAATATAACAATAATAACGTTAGTCAAATCAAGTAATAATAATGATCATGATACTAGCAATATAAAATTAAATAAGTAATTACTCACATTCCGCACGTTCCTTTAAATTGCTACATCATGAATAAATTGTTAGTAACTTCTATAAAAATAAATCAAATTGAAATAATCAAATTAAATAAAAGTAGAGTTGATTTGGTCCAAACCCTCAATTATTTATATCTTCCACGCCTTGGCTTAAGGACGAAACCTCGGGTTAAATATGGACTCCTTGGAGTGCTTAGGGGAATTATTATGGAAGAATAAGGTGGCTAGAAATTAGGTTAAGGAAGGAGAAGAGAATGATTTTAGGTGTAAGGTAGAGAGAATGATATTTGGTGCCCCAAACTGGAGAAAGGAGGGGGTTATTTATAGGGAAAATGAGTAGGGAACACACGGAACCCTAAAAAAATGGATAAAAACCCTACTGTGACACGGGAGGATCTTGTGTGACGTGGGGGGGGGGGTTACGGGAAATACAGAACCCTAAAAAGGGATAAACACCCTAAAAAAGGCTACCACAACACGCTAGATTCTACCGCGACACGGCAGATTCAACCGTGTCACGGGTGAAATTAGTATGACATGGGACATATTTGACCTACGGGAAGTGAAAACTCGTGAAGAGTTTACGCGGAAAAGACATGAGAATATTCCGTGATGCGGCACACGTACCATGACACGGCATTGTCCACTGTGGCACGGTACAATGCACCGTGTCACGGTATGGAGAAACGCGAAAATTACACCGAAAACGCACCGCGACACGGAGAGAAATACTATGTCACGGCAGCAGGTACATTTTTATAAATACCCCAAAGATTAAATACTCAACCCGACCAATACTAAACTGGGCCCAAATCGAATTTTACCTACGACCCAATGATCATGTGGAGGGTCCAAAGGTTTAATCCTATTCTAAAACTAATTAGGATTGATTAGAATCTTCTATAAGATTCTAAAAGATCTTAATTATCCTTTTTTGAAAAGATAAGATAAAGGAATTTGAGTTAAATATAGACTTCCTTCTTTAAAAACTTTCCTTTTTTAAAGTCCTAATTCTATTTGGATTTAAAGATGTTCAAAGACAGTCAAATATTATTTTTGTCCCTCATATTTTTTATCCTTATTTTATATGGTTGGATAGATATTTAAATTATATTTCCTATTATATATTATAATATTAATTCCGAGCTACAACGAAAAAGATATGAAAGAAATACAAAACTCTATCAAAAACTGACACCCTTCCACTATTTCGGACATCTCTTTTTATCTACAAAAGAATTTAATCTGATTCTGATTGAATTGGAAAGTAAACTTCAAGATCTTTCCAACGACATATTATATGACTTATTTGGACATCTAGATCAAAAGATATGATAAAAACAAAATCCGCAAAAAACTGTCTTGTCGCAAAACGACAAGCCTGTCGCCTGGCGACAGGTCTAGTTTTCCGGCGACAGCGTGGAGTTTTATTCCTTACAAAATTTTGATTAATTTTCTATCAATTTCCAGACTTTTTTCCTATAAAAGGGTCCTAAACTGTTTTTATTCGTCAATAATCATCAATTCTCTCTATTCTCTCCCTAAGCAATAGTGCTTATTCTTTCTCTCTTTCTTAACTAGCCTTTCATAAACACGATTCCGCACCCTATAGATCTAGAAACAACTAGTCAAGTTCGAAGTTGCCTTCGCCCTAGACGTGAAAGGTTTATACTTTTCTGAGGGTTTGGTCCCAAATCTTGTCTAAACATTTTAACTCTTTCTTTCAATTTATTTAATTTAATTTTTTGATTTATTATTTTCATTGAAGTTTACTAACGCGTGTATTTTGTTATTAGAAAGAGGTACGATGCTTCGAAGTAAGTAATTAGCTTACTCATTATTTTATTTCAATGTAGAATGCATGCTTATATTGTTTTAATATTCCTAGTATCATGTTAGGATGTTATTTAATGCTTTCTAGTATCATGTTTAGGGTGCCTTTTATTCTTTCTATAGCATGTTAGTACCATGTTAGGTTTTAAAGCTTTGATCTTTGATGTTTAGTGACATGCTAGGATCTGTTATTAATCTTGTTAGTATCGTGCCTAGAATCTTGCTATTATTATTAAGCTTTATTATGCCTTATTATTATTATGATTGTAATTAATATGATTATTATGATGATAATTATTATGTTGCTTGATATATATTATTGTTATTGCTTGATCACGCCTGTTATGCATGTTAAAGGGAATTTATACTTGAAATCACGCCTGATTGAGTTTTTCTCTCTTTTCTGAAACTCATATGTGTTCTACATACGGCCATAACCCTCTAGGGGTTCACGCTCCATCCACCGAATCGAACGCTCCTGGCAACGACGGGTACATCCGAGTTTGTAAATCTACCAAACCGTGGAAGCAAGTTTTTTTACTTGCGGGGTCCCATCCATACGCGCCAACCCTTCCAGAGGTATAGGCTTCCACGCGATGCATCTGGACTCATAACCATGGACCCTCTTTGACTAAACCCATATCCTTGAACTTTAGAGAACTAGAGCCATGGTTAGGTTGCAAACTCATTGCATCATGTTGTGACTACTTGACTAGGTTTGCACCTCTTGCTTGTGCATAGCTTATATGTGACTAAACTAACCATTTGGTTTGACTTGTGTTTGTGAATAAGTCTTAATAAACTAACCAATGACTAAAGGACTTTGTTTAATTAATTAATTAATTAATTTGAACTAATAAAATAAGCCTAAAATCGAGTCATAATTTCTTTTAGTCAACCCGGCTTTTTATTCCTGTATACTGCACAAGCGTCAACTTGTTTTGGTCATAGCCGGAGTTCTAGGAAGAACCACGAGAGTTATAACCTATGGATCTATAGCCCCGAGTTGTATCTTTAATGTGGCGTTAATTTTGTCCCAATCAGAGTCACAGATTAAAAGTTATGACTAAAATACTACAGTGTGTCCAGTTTAGTGCACTTACATGAAGTCTTAACTTAGTCTTTGCTTGAGTCTAGTCACATAGTCTAGCCACATGGTCATGACAAAAGTCTTAACATGTCACCTACACTCACTAGTCTTAGCACGCACTTTGTGTATGTCACCATGACCATGTCTTAGGTTCATACATGAGTCGTCTTTCCATCATTTGAGTTGGGGGATTCATTCTATTTCTAATTTCCTCCATATTTCTCCATCTACATCATCTTTCCACTCTCCACATGCTTTCTTCATAGGTATCAGTTGCCTCATACACTATGATCTATTTTCCATCTATGCATGTTGAATCGAGTTTGAGTCATGAGATTGACAATAATAAAAAAAAGAGAGTAATGATGAGACAAAATACAAGGCGAGCTTCAACGACAAGATTTCATGACCCCTTTATCTATTTATTTTTCATCCCTTCCCTCAACAAGTCTAATATAGGCACCCTTCATTTTTCCTTAGATTTTATTTTGTAGGTCATTTACTTTTTTCCTTTTAATAAAATGAGCATTTTATTTCTTGCATATGATCATTGCATAGCAAAAAAATAAAATCCATGTCCAATTAATCACAAGGTATACCTATGATTAGAGGCACCTCTTGTAGCCACATCATGTCCCTCTCACCCTTCAAATATATAATCCCTTCTTGATAAACCACTTTGAGCCTCGTCTAATGATAGACCTGTCTTTATTCAACACAAATCTACTTAACCTTGGGATGGGATGGTGTGCAACTTATGCAAGTTCTAAATGCAAAGCTTGAGTGATTGTACCAAAAATTTCAAAAAAATGGCAAAAAAATAAAAAAAAAAATAAAAGTGTACAAAAGGGCAAGTGTTCCAATGTCTTTGATATGAAAATATCTTCGATAAGAACACGTCTCAGATTGCGTCTCTTATCGAGTGCTCGGTATCGTGCCTGAGAAACATGAACGCCAAGTGAGTGATAGACCGCATGATCGAGATTGCCCACACTTACATAAAAGACTAAAAAAAAATGCAAAAGCAAAAACAAAAAGAAAACCAAAAAAAAAAAAAAAATTAAATAAATAGAGAGAGTAAAAAATTAAGTAAAAGAGAGAGTTAAAAGCCTCAAGCATAAAAATACAAAAGATTCAAAAGCAATGTTGCACACCTTGGGGGCTTATTTAGGGTCTTGAGCCTTTATCCCCTTCTTCTTTAACCTTTATCCTAACCACATTACAGCCCTTAAAAAGACCTTTTTGAGGTATACACACACTTGTGCGAGGTTCGGCTAGAGCTACGTTCGGCCTAATTCCTAACGAATACGTAGGCAACCTCACATTGAGGTGCGACCATAATAAAAATGCATTCATTTTCACATTCACACACTTACACCATGATCATATCAAGGGATCTCCGATGCTCATCCCTATTCATTTAGAGCTAGACTTGGGGGCTTGATCCCTACATTATTAGCCTACCTGGCCTAAGAGTCACCATTATTTGACTCTTTTCAATATATTTTCCACACCGTTAGCCTTTGCAGCTTAACCTTAGTGTCACTTTCACATACATCACAGATACATGACCACATAGTCCTTCCTTTTGGAACCCTTTGTCATGAGATCGTAACACAACGTTGAAGCATGCCTTGTCATATCCACATTATTCAAAATCACTCATCATTGCATCACAAAGTATGAAGTACTTAGCCTCCGAGCCTAAGTTATCTAAATACATTCATTATTGAGTCAACAACTAAGATTCTCTAGGATGGATTAATCCTTGCACTATAAGAGACAAGATTAACGCATTAAGCTTATTCAACATGCACCATCAAACACTTCGATTCTTTTTCGCGTCATTCTTTTTCGGGAGAAAGTAGGTACCCTCCACAAAAATGACGGAAAATTTTTTCTTTTTTGCATTTTCGAGTCATGTACATTGATTCATGTGAGTCATGTACACGAGTGTAGACACCTAAAAATGTCTCCCCAAAACTAACCCCAATGATGAACAACCTTTCACCGCCATTATTGGTCGGGTTCAGTATTTAATCCCGAGAGTGCTTAAAAATCATATTTGATTAAATTCGTATTTCTAAATTGTCCATGGATCAGTCTTGGTGTTTGGTAAAAGCATAGTTTTAATTTCAGCCCAAAACCTTTTTTATTTTATTGTTTTATTATTTATTTTTGGCCCAAGCCTTTTATTTATTTCTTTTTAATTATTTTCTTATTTTAGCCCAATTTTAATAAATCAGAAAATCGCCCAAAATTATCAACCGACACTTAAAATGCTGAATGAAATTAGGGTTAAAAATGAATTTAGACGGAAAAGCTAAACAAAACTGTCCCGCGTCACGGCTGGAAAAACCCCGCGACACGGGATTCTTTCCCGTCTGACGGTACAGAATCCCGTGACACGGGAGACCTGATATGACACGGGTACAGTCTGTGTGTTTTCTGCGTAAACCCTAACGCGTTTTCTTCCCTCGTTTGTTAAAAAATATCCCGCGTTACTCAACATTGCACCGTGTCACGGGAGTATTTCCCGTCTGACGGGGAATATTTTGCCGTGTCACGGGAAACTGTTCTAGGGTTTCCGTCATTTTAGGGTTCCGTGTGTTCCCTCAGCACATTTTTCCTATAAATACCCCCTCATTTCTGATGTACGAGGCATCAATTAACTCTCTCATTTCTCTTCTATGCTCTAACCTAAACACTAGCCTACCCTTCTATCTTTCAAAATACCTCCCTTAAGCACTCCAAGGAGTCCGTACTTTACCCGGGGTTCTACCCTTAAACCACGGCGTGAAAGGTAGAACTGTTTGAGGGTTTGGCCCCAAATCAATTATATTCTATTTCAATTTAGTTTAATTCCATTTTAATTATTGTTTAATTAATTTTCCTTGAAGTTACTAACGCGTTCATTGTATTTATAGTAGCAAGCAAACAAAATCAAAGTAAGGAATCATGTTCCTTTTATTTCTAACGATTTTATATTGTTGGATTTATTGCTATATTGCTTCCAATATTAATGGTTATTTTATTCTATTTATTGATCACCATATTGCATGTTAAAGGGAATATGTAATTGAAAATCACGACTAATAAGATAATTTGGACAACCGGTTTAGGTTCCTTTTTAATCTTGTTATTACATCGAAGTGGTCACAAATATTTTAGAATTATATGTTGTAGGGGTTTATAGGTATTACACAGCGGAAATAAACATGAATCATATTCATACAGTACCTAAACCAAGAATCTAATGTATAACACATAAAGAACAAATAATTGTACCTTTAAAGCGTGATTCCACGTGCGATCGAGTAAGAACAAGGGGAGATAAAGAACCTCAAGCGTGATTCCTCTACTTGGTCCACGGGCACAGATTAAGACCTCCACTAATTCTAGTTAGTTGCAATTGAAACCTTCAATTGACCTTATATGGAGAAGAGAAAGCAACGAACCACCATGAACCACCACGAACACCACACGCGCCACCAAGGGTGGCCGGCAGTACGGACGAGGGGAGGAAAGAGATAGCCGTGAGTTAGAGAGAGGAATTAGGGTTTTGGGATTGGTTGCCTTGATGTCAAAATTCACTGTGTGTGAATTATGACTGCTTACTACAAACCCTAGGCATGGATCTTATTTATAAATCTCATCTCTAAATAAGAGCCCATGTCAAAAGCCCAAAACCTAATTCCAATCCAACTATGCTAGCCCAATCCAATTCATGATTAGTTAATTGCTCATGAGGCCCATTAATGGGCCTCTTACTTGCTTAACCCAATACCCTTGTGTGTGACCAATATAGGATCTATTCTAAAGGGCTTTGGACTATTTGCTAGTCCAAAGATCATCTCTCATAGTCTAGCAACAGAGGATGACGCCCCAAAAGAACGAACTTATTATCTCCATAATAGTGATCCTTGATATATCTAGTAATTGCACTTATCGAAGACATAACTCCTTCAATCTCCCAATTGTCTGAGACAAGTGCGCAATATTCAAATCCCTTAAGTCAATGTGTGTCGATTTGATAATATGATTTCATCTTATGTCGTGATCATATTAATCTACAAATCTTTTCTTGAAATCTGAGTTAGAATTACAAAACAAATGGTTACTATGTAACACATTTGAGCACGGCCATGCATTTTCTGAATTCTCCCTCTTCAAGGGGCCAAGATATATTCCTAATTAAATAGGTTGACTCAATCCAATCTTATGGCAACCAAAGCTCCCACTCAACTTCTGAAATAACCAGGAAACACCCTTTATAATCTCCAGTTACGGTAAGACGTTTGAATGTACCACAGTTATAACATCCATTGAATGAGGTCAATGTTCCACTCATGTCAAAGGAATCCACTAATATATCCGGAAGCTCTATACTTGAACTTCAAAGTAGGTCGATAGTTTGATCATGCATCATTCATGCATATCCATGTGATTGACCGAGCATCACTACGCTCCTATAGCCCATGAAACTGCGCTATCCAATCAATCTTAACATGCTAGTCCATTATTGGAAATCATTTATGTCCAGTTTAATGATTCCGAACTAGGAACTTAAATAATATATGAATTTAGTTCACCTGCGGGGTTTCATTCAAAAGGTCATCAACCTAGTGAGCCCATCAATTCATAATTATTTTGGACATTTTATTTAATTTTGAAACCACGATTAAATAAGATTGAAACTTTGTTTCAATTGATAAACATAATTCTGCAAGCTAATGTATTTACTTTTGTAATACGCTTTCTCAAAACATACACAACTAAAATTACATAACTTGCTTCAATCCAAGAACCTTAGTATGACTCTCATACCTTGGTCATGGAAGGGGTTTAGAAAGTAGAGTTCATGAGACATTCTCATAAACATGAATTTTACAATTTCTAAATTTTATAATCATTTTCATCTCCATACACTAAGAATTTTCGTTCGCCCTTTTGAAAGGAACGAACTTAGGAATTTCTAATATGTATTCCAACGTTACATTGGATTTCGATTGAAATCTATCATCACTTGTTCTTTAAAACACGTGAATCAAATAGACGAGTACAGTCCATGGCATGCATGATGCATCCTTTGCGGATTGCATAAGGATCATCACTCAAAGTCTTAATATCATCAACCTTTCTCAAGGTATTGAATCATTAAGCAACGTGCCATGTCACATGGGATTGAAACTCTTTTCAATATAATGTTGAACCTTATAAGAATCTTATCAATATAAGCTTCTTAACCAAAACTCAAACATCGTTTGAGACATATCTCTATAGATCTTGAATACCAAATGTACTCATCTTCTTCTTCAAGGTTTTCATATAAAATGCATTAGCCATTACTTGATCCTTCAATGCATTCTGTACTAGACCAAGAAGACTTCATAGCTCCCACTAAACATCTTGTACATACAAGATCTTTTCTTCATTTTACGAGAACATCAAACGATTTGATTAACTCACAAAATTAAGAACATTAACTCCCTGATGCCAACTTCAATCCATTATGGATCTTTTAGGCATCCCTAGGATTATTGGATCTCAAAACTTTTGATTGTATCATATACAAATCTTATTTCATGAACAATTTCAAGAAAGTGTTTTGAAATCCATCTACCAAATCTTACAAGGTAGAAATCACTAAAGTATCTTTAATAGATCTTTGCAACATGACTAATGTAAAGGTTTCATCGTAGTCATAGTCATACTAAGAATTTGTTGAATCCTTTAACAAGTCTTTGCTTTAGTTAGAAAACATTTTTCTTTCTTGTCTGCTTTGCTTACAATGGGTTTCACCCAATTTAGGCAAATTATTTAGTGTCAGACACTTGCTTACAGACTTAGAATCTATTTCAGATTTCCTGGTTTTAAACCATATGGAGTCATAACTTGTCAAATCATCTTTATTACTTGCATAATCATAATGTTCCAAAATAAATATTTTAGAACTCTTAGTCAATATGAGATCATATTTCTTTGGCTAAGTTTTACATATGCTAGTCATCATTGTGGGTTTTTATGCAACAATTGAAACTCATACAACAACTTTGTTTGATTTTCAATGAGAAACGATAATAGAGGATTTGTACTTGGAATGAACTACCTTCAACACATGGTTATTAATCCCATTACACTTAATGAGACCACGCGTTGTCATTCGTGACATGAGGTGAATCATGCTCATATTGTTGGTTTTATTCGATTACTTCTCGAATTTCTTCAAGATTTTCGAATTCACTTTTCTTGAACTCTTTCAAGGCTCTCGAACTTTTCGAGATTCTTATACTCCCACTTGCCTTTCGAGGAGGCATATTTAGCATAGGGTGAACCAACCATGGTTTGAACCACATTTGTTAGTTGCTTTTCTCGAACTCTTTTGAGATATTTACACTACTCCCACTTGACCTTTTGGAACAATTTCCATAAGGGCACCTACTTGAGCAACAAACATTTTGTGCTAAGTATGATTTGTGTAGTAGTACCCCTTGCTGTATATAGGAATCGAGTGTGCATTAAACGTTTTAATACAACTTTTATTCCTTACTTTGTAGAAAGACTATATAAGAACTTTTCTTATCCATATCACATATGAAGCCTTTGCTACATTCTGATTTGACTTATGTAATTTTTGTTTAGTTTTGTAGCTTATCTTAAAAATATATCCCTTGAACAATGGTTGGAAGATAGGTAATTTACATCCATTATCAAAATATATCTCATATAGATTGATAGCTCCCTTCATAAACACTTCACAAGGTTTGCTTTCGGAGTTTGTTGTAAAACGATTTTATAACTCTTGGATGTTTATCAAGGTTTTGGCTTAAATTCACACTATTACGATCATATCGCAATACTTTGAATGTGTAGCCAAGTATATGTCTTGACTTAAATTTTCACCATTTCAATCATATTGTAATGTAATCATTATCTTGTCAACTTGATACTGAACTTCATACTGAAATTTTTGAACTTTTCAAAATATTCATTCTTATGCTTCAACTAAGCACAAGTAGTGATCGTATCATAAATGAAGTTTCATTGTCTGTCTCTAGCCTTTGAACCTTTGGTTTTCTTACATCAATATGCATTCGACCTTGAGTTCTCATCGTCATTTCTCTAAATGGTGACTTAGTCAAAATTTCAAATTAGAATGATAATAACATATATCAATGAATTCATAATCCAATGATATTGAAAGTCCATCCCTTTGGATCTTCCGCATGCAATTTTCATTTTCATTCGAATTAATTGATATTTTAGAGATAATTTATATATATATAGAAATGGTTTAATTATTTCTATCATATAAAATTTTAAACCTATTTAGCAATTTAAAACACATTATGACTCAAAGAAGCATAGAATAACATTTATTCCACGTTTTAGAATCTTGATGCTTAGTCATTACTAACATTGAATGGTGTTTTGATAATGGCAAGAATGAAT
The DNA here is from genome assembly GCF_948465745.1 of Chenopodium album. NCBI lineage: Eukaryota > Viridiplantae > Streptophyta > Magnoliopsida > Caryophyllales > Amaranthaceae > Chenopodium > Chenopodium album. The sequence goes on along the minus strand of NC_137857.1, from coordinate 23,770,381 downwards.
AACATTTATTTAATTCTAGCCAATTATTAGTGGTGAAATACTGGTTCTACTTGTAAAGTTGCAACTTTTGCTTCCAAACTTGTAGATTCTACTTGTGAAGTAGCAACATTTGCTTCTAAACTTGTAGATTTATTTCTCCTTTAGCCATAACTTCTTCCTTCATTTCAATCACATTGTGCAATGAGTGATCTAAACAAGACATCATATGTCCAAGAAGTAGCAATATGCTAAATCAATTTCTATAATATAATTCTTAAATTGGAACATTTCCATTCTTTTACCTTCCAACTATATGAGGTAGTACCTAATCAATTGGAATTGGTCCATTTAATTTGAAACATTTGTTGTTCATAACAACTTTTAGCATGTAAGTAGTTCTAGGTTTGAGAAGTAGCAACTTGTTTGCAATTCTTGGCCTATAACTTCTTAATGCAATCCTCATATATTCTTAAACCTTTCCCGTTTGATCCACCAAGAACATTTCTCTTAGGTTCAAAATGATACCTTGCTCAACTACTTTAAGCACTTTTCATGATTCTGCTAAGTCTATTCTATTATTATTTATATTTGAGTTTAATCAAGTATTAAACTCTATATAAAGTAGATGAAGAATAGTGTCATTTGATCAACTTTTGATCATAGAATTTCCAGTCACTTTCTTATATTCAATCATATTGAAGATAAGAGATTTTATTGAACTTCTATACTTGTCTTTTAGAGGGTTTGTACCTCTCATCTCATTGTATCTGATGGGATGAAGAACGGTAGGTCGTTGGGCTACCACCCCACCCAATCAAACAAAATTTGTAACTCAACAAACCCCTATAAAGTGTAGTGGTAAGTCAAGGTCGAACCCAAAGGAATGGAGGTCGAATGTATATTGCCTAGGTCAAGCCATTCCGAAGTCAAATAAAGGGGTTTGTGAAGGAAACTAGAACTAGAGCTAAATGATGCAAGCACTTGTATGAAATCAATCTAAAAGACACTAAGGCAATGGATCCACATGAAATTGTAATGGAGAATGGTAATTTGGGAGGTCAAACCGACTAAGTCGAGTGATATGAAGGAAGATCAATCATGTATCCAAAAGAGCATACCAAGATAATTCTCTTAGAGGTCTAACTAGCGTCAACTACGCTAAACACTACCTAGGAAACGTCACAAGGCACCTCAATCATGAAATTGCAAGTTACTAATCAATGGTCCGTATCATTGCAAGCTTGCAATGCAATCTAGTGCAATAATCAAAGATGGCCAAGCTTCAATCAATCACACACATGCACATGAATTATCAACCAAATTTAATCATATCATCAACTCCATCAATTATCCCCAAATTACTCTAATCCATCACTCAAACATGCTTCACCATTTCCCTAGCTAGAATACTACTCACTAGCCATGGAAATCAAGATCAAAACTACACTAATCATCAATTTCATCATCAACATATTTGAAATCAAAGATCAAATCAACAATCAAATCAACAATCAATCAAACTTCAATTAAACTTCAATCAATTATCAAACAAACTTCAATCAATCAACAATAATATGGAAAACAAATGAAATCAACTAAAATCAAACTTGTATTGAAATCAAGAAGAAGATCCTTACAAAACTTTGATCTAAAGATCAATTACAATGAAGAATTCATGAACAATCAACCAAAAACCATGAGTTTCTCTCTCTTTAATCCTTGAGTTTCTCTTTCTAAAATTCTAATAAAAAACTAACTATATGAATTCTAATCTGAAGCTTATCCAAAAATAGAAAGAAATAACTATATATACAAAGAGGAGGTCGGTATTGACGCCCAAAAATAGACCCACGTCGGTGCGGCCGCTTGAAGGAGAGAGAGTGGCGCGCACGGGAACACACCCAGAAAGGTGCGCCTGCACGCACCAGGTGTGAGGCTGCACTCAACCAATGTGCGGCCGCACACTCCCCGAGTGCGCCCACACCAAAATGGGTATAACCCCCTTCTTCTCTTCATCCTAGCTCAAGTAGTGCACACATCCTAGATGATGATGATGGAGGACAAAGTAGGCAGAAACTTCCTTGGAAATCTTGAAGAATATAAGCCATGAGAAAGGCATACACAAGGCCTTGAAGCATGCTCCTTGGATCCCCCTTTGACTTGAAACTTCTTGCACAAGCTTTAGGCATAAAAACAATGAAAGATCATGGAGAGGAAGCTTAGGAATTCTTGGACAATCAATCACAACCTACAAACAAAGGATAAAAAGCAAGTAAAAGGGAAAAATAACAAGTAAACTAGAAAATGCATAAAATAGAGAAACTAACTACAAAAAGCACAAAATGAAGAAAATAAGAATAAACTAAGGGAAACTAAAGAAAAGAGTAATAAGATGAAATGAAATTCATCCAAAAAGGGATTAAATGAGTGCCATAAATGTCACTCATCAGTATCCCTTGAAACACTTTTCAAAATGAGAATGTGCTGGCATTTTACTCAAACATTTTGAATAAAAACAACCTTAGACATGTGTCATGAATTTCTAAAACTTGCCTTTTAGAACAATCTTAGCAAAATTGGAATATAGGTTTATGGATTAACTTTTAAACTTTTTGAGAACGTTTCTCAACTTTATTTTTAATCGAGGAGATTATATATAATAATAAAATTAGAACGACATGTTACTTATAAGTAAACGCAAAATTCAATTCTGTTTAATAAAATTTAAAGTACCATAAGCGATTATTAAATTGGTAACTTTAAAACATTTCATTCAATTTTAAATTGATCCCTATTGAATAAAATGATTCCAAGATCCTTTATTTGTGCAATAATTAACCAGATTGAGGCCCTGCAATCAACCATTACATTTTCAAGGTGAGTAAACTCTTTACCGATTACAACTCTTGTAATCTTTGGTTGAATAATTAACCATCGCATGTTTAATTATTACTCTTAGGTTCAAGGTTCTAAATGCTTTAGGTAACCTTGTTGAATATAACCAATTAAAAGTGTAGATATGCGGTCCTACCCCCACTTCCCCAAGATATATTATGATGCTCTGCTGAGGGCCGACCCATCATAAACAATCAAGGTTTTCGTCGGGTTTTTAATTGGAAAAGCTGCATCAATATTACTGGGATCTAGATTTATTATGTTGTGATTAAATAGTGAACTCTAGCGCATCATCACAAAACATCAATAAAATCTAACATGCATAAAATACTGAATGCATAAACAAGACATAGCATGGCCCCTAATCCTAAGAAAACTAATAAAGTAAATGCTCCCACTTGAATCTTCATGGATCTCATCGACCTTGCTCCTTTGGGCCTTCACTTCATGGGCTTCTTGGATTAACTGCAACCTGTAATTCTACTCTATTTTATCTATTATAAAAATAAAATAAATTACAAAAATACTTTATCGGTTTGTATACCGTACTAAGATCACAAAAATACATCACTATGCACAGATCGTATTTAACAATCTACTGGGACATACTAGTCATTATATAGCAATAAACAACATCATATATTATAAAATTGCCACATAATAAATCACTCATCATGCTTTCCTAAACTACAACATCGAATGTTCACAATTAAGGAAACATGGCACCAAAATATCTCATATTTTAATTAATGCAATTAGATAATATAATATATTATTCATGATCATAAATAAAATATCATATATTCTAAATTAGTCATGAGATAGAATCAAATCTTATTTTAATCTTAAAAGATAAATCATATTTATCCTCAAAGACTATCCTAACAAAGTTAGAAAATTCTATCATAATTACAAGCCAATCACAAAATTTTAAATCAATTATATCCAAAGATAATTATGGGATAATCACATTATTTAAATCAATTATTATCCTTTTGGAATATGCTCCGAATATCCTAATCATTCTTATCCAAAATTAACCACTTTAATTTAGGATAATTACCAATTTAACAACTTAAATATGGATAATATCAAATACAACAACTTTTGAATATTTGATTTTATCCTAAAATAAAAGATCTTATCCAAATAAAACCAATTTTATCTTTTAAAATAAAAGATCATATTTTCAAAATATTGTAACTTATCCAAAATAAAACTGATTTTATCCCAAAATAATTCATAATTATCTTGAAATAAATTTTCAAAAACTGTTTTTTTTTTGAAAAACCGTGCACCAGCCACCGTGGTGTGGCCAGCCAAAGCCGGCCACGGTGGCCGTACTCCGTGAGGTGTACGCTGTGCTGCAGCGGTGCACAGCAGCAGCAGCAGCAGTGCCGCGCAACCCTTGCACGGTGCTGCTGTTGCTGCCTTTGCTGACTCGACCTGCTGCCTCACCCCACCCCTCCCTCCGGACCACCTACAGCGGCAGCCGTCGTGGCTACGCCACTCAGCCGCGGTTGCCGCTGCTAAAATCTTTGTTTTTTTTTTTTAAATTCAATTTTAAATAACAATTTTTGTAAAATAAAATTAGTGTGGTCCATGGTAAATTAAAACATAACTTTTATGTAAATTCATCCAATTAAAATTAAATTCACAATCTTATTTTAAAATCTAGGGTTCTTCATGAAAAACAATCCCCAATTTAATTTAACTTTTAAATCAAATCATTGATCATGCGAAATTCATAATTTATACATGAAATCAACTAGATTAAAATCATGAAGCATGAAACAATCGAAATTATTTAAAACCAAAACACAAAATCAAAATTTTAGGGTTTAGGGTTTCGAAAAATTCAAATCTAGGGTTAGGGTTTTCGAAATTTTCGAGCATAATAGGGCAAAAACCGGTCCTCTTCATGGCTATTTTGAACATTATTAAATCATATTTAATTAATTCCAAGAGTTAAATCACATTTAATATAACAATTGACCCATAATTAAATATTCTCCCTCCTAATTGAATTAAAATTGTGGACTATCAAAGAATTTTAGTCAATATGCGTAAATGCAATAGGCTAACTGATACCACTGTAGGGGTTTATAGGTACTACGCAGCGGAAATAAACATGAATCATATTCATACAGTACCTAAACCAAGGATCTAATGCATAACACATAAAGAACAAATAATTGTACCTTTGAAGCGTGATTCCACGTGCGATCGAGCAAGAACAAGGGGAGATAAAGAACCTCAAGCGTGATTCCTCTACTTGGTCCACAGGCACAGATTAAGACCTCCACTAATGCTAGTTAGTTGCAATTGAAACCTTCAATTGACCTTCTATGGAGAAGAGCGAGCAACGAACCACCATGAACCACCACGAACACCATACGCGCCACCAAGGGTGGCCGGCCGTACGGACGAGGGGAGGAAAGAGATAGCCGTGAGTTAGAGAGAGGAATTAGGGTTTTGGGATTGGTTGCCTTGATGTCAAAATTCACTGTGTGTGAATTATGACTGCTTACTACAAACCCTAGGCATGGATCTTATTTATAGATCTCATCTCTAAATAAGAGCCCATGTCATAAGCCCAAAACCTAATTCCAATCCAACTATGCTAGCCCAATCCAATTCACGATTAGTTAATTGCTCATGAGGCCCATTAATGGGCCTCTTACTTGCTTAGCCCAATACCCTTGTGTGTGACCAATATAGGATCCATTCTAAAGGGCTTTGGACTATTTGACTAGTCCAAAGATCATCTCTCATTGTCTAGCAACAGAGGATGACGCCCTAAAAGAACGAACTTATTATCTCCATAATAGTGATCCTTGATATATCTAGTAATTGCACTTATCGAATACATAACTCCTTCAATCTCCCACGTGTCACGGTGCAGTTTACCGTCTGACGGTAGGTAGCACCGTGACACGGTGGTTATTGCCGTGTCACGGCAGTCCTTAAATCAGCTCGGTGGCCTATTTTCTCTTCTCACAGTCGACTTCCTTCGATTTTTCTGAAAAACCGTATGTGTTCTACATACGTCTTAGCCCCGGGGGTTTTAAGCTCTATCAACCCAAAAACGCTCATGGCAATAAGGGTTCATCCGAGTAATTAAATCCACCCAAACCATGGAGTCGAGTTCGATTTCATCACGAACTCGCGGAGCCGCCCGTTGGCATACACCCTCAAGGGAGGCTGCCTTGCTAACGCGTCCAAACTCTTAACCATGGTACCCTTTTGACACCCAATGCTTGACCATAGTCGAACGTAGAACTTGACCATAGGTTGAGAACTTTTTGCATCATCGTGACTAAATGCTACGTGGTTTATTTGGTACTAACCCACATGTGTTTGTTCATTTTGTTTTTGGACTAATCTATGACCGAGGGTATTTATTTCCACTTAGTAATTAGTACGGACCATAAAATCGATTAAAATCTGGAAAAACGTCACAAAAAGCTTGGAACTGAGCACCGCGTCACAGCAAGTCTGCCGTGACACGGTGAACAGTGCCGTGACACGGGACTTTCTACCGTCTGACGGTGGACTGTACCGTGTCACGACAGTCAGCACCGTGGCACGGTGCCCAGCTTGGTGTCATGTATAGCTGTACGGTCATAACACGTGTCCATAACCTCACTTAATCACTTACAAGTCGTGTCGAGTTCACGCACTTTTCCTCGAGTCATACACTATTTTGTTCGTGACCGTACATTAGGAAAGTCTTGCGTCTTTTTTCCGTTTTTTTTAGGAGTAAATCGGATGGTATCCTCCCATACATGCTTTCTTTATTTTCAAAACTTTTTTCTTCTTTCCCTTCTTATTTTCCGGATGGGTCAAGGATAAGTCTAGTCATAAAATGTGCGTTTATTTCAATGTCACAGCACTTGGTCAAGAAGCAGGGGTAGACTGTTACGGTTTGAGTCGCTACCTCAACAACCTAAGAGGAATACACGAAAACCACCACAAGCATCCCCACGAAATCCATCTCCCATTTACTTTCAACCAATGGCCACTAAGGAAGATATGGAAAACATTAACCATGCCATTGACAGGTTATCTGCTATGATGGAAGCACTCACTACCAGGGTTCACACGTTAGAGCAAAACAATCAAAGCAATGCCGCTGTAGCTGCGATAGACAAAATCAGAGAACAAATGAGTAAGATCTCTGAGGAGTTTACCTATGTAGAACAACCTGCCACTTCTCTGAACATAAGGGACAGGCTCCCTGAGAAGTTTTCCACTGCTGAAATTCCCAAGTTCAAGCCTACTGATAACCCTATGTTTCATTTGAAAGCCTTTTCTGCAACCATGGCTCTTAAGGGGTTAGATGTGACATTGTTCCCTACTGTGTTCCCTCTTTCCCTGGAGCATGCCTGTCAACAATGGTTCTACTCTCTTGAATCCAAGCACGTTGCAACTTGGGAGGACGTTACTGAAAGTTTCATGAACTGTTACAAGTGTAACATCCAAACCAAAACTTCTGAACGTGAACTCTCCATTCTCAAACAGAAAGAGAATGAAGGCTTCACTACTTATCTAAGCAGGTGGAGGGAAACAGCTGCACTCTTGGTGGATCCTCCTAAGGAGAAAGAGATGATTCGCCTATTCATTGCAAATCTGACTCATAAGTATAAGCAACAATTCAAATTCCTGCCACTGAACACTTTTGAAGCTGTGTACGATATTGGGATCAACATCGAAGATGAACTAATGAAGACTGCTGGTAGCAACAACAATAATAACAACAACACTTGGAATAACAAGAAGAACGACAGTCCGTCTTCTTCGTCTTCCAAGCCCAATAATGCTACCAACAATGTCAATATCAATGATGTGCTGGCTCTTAATGCTGCTCCTCAGAGGTTCCAAAGGCCGAGGAGGGTTTACAAGCCTTTGGGAATGACTTATGATGCTGCTTTTGATCGCTTGCATAGTCAAGGACTGATTATGCCAATTGGACCTTTTCTAGAACCTCAACTAGAGAACAGGACTGCTAGTTATGATCCCAATGCGCATTGCAAATTCCATCTAGGCAAAGGTCATACTACTGAGAAGTGTTGGAAGTTGAAGGATGCGATCCAAGACTTGATTGATGCTAATCAGCTTCCTGTCCCTCCAGGGGGCAAGAAGCCTAATATTCAAACAGGTCCTCTTTCTGATGCTTTGGCTATCATGGGAGATGAAGTCTCCTTTGATCCGTCAACACTCATCCAACCTGTTGATGAACCTCTACCGGAAGTTGTTTTTATTTCAAGTTGTGAAGAAGTTAACAAAATTTGGGATAGCGATGATGAAGACGTCTATCTCAAAGACATAGTTTGTTCATCTCTTGGCGCTGTCAATCTGCGAGATAGCGAAGATGTTTGGGGGGACCCTGAAGTCAAGGTTCTCACTAGAACTGGAAGGTTACAGCAATCTACCCCATCTACACCTCCACCGCAAGCACAACCAATAGTTGATCCCATCGACCCTGTAAGCAACGATGTGATCAAACAATTGCAAAAGACCAAGGTGGAAATGAATGTTTGGAAGCTGTTGGCTACATCTCATGAGCATCGGAAGGCTGTGATGAATGCTCTTGTGAAGATAGGAGTTGATAGTGACATGACTCCTCAAGGACTAGTCAGCTTTCTCACTGCTGAATTGCCAAGTCTTAGTAACTTGATTTCCTTTTTTGACAAGGATTTTCCCCCGGAAGGGGATCAACATAACAAAGCCCTACACCTTACTGTGGTGTGTAGGAAAATGAATGTTCCCATGAGTCTAGTTGATAATGGCTCAGCAATCAATGTATGCCCGTTGCGCACTGCGAAGAAGTTGGGCATAAAAGATGAAGAATTAATTCCCTCTACTCAAGGGATCCGAGCTTATGATAATACTCGCCGTCAAGCCGTGGGTACTATCATGTTGAATATCACTACTGGATCCATTGAACGTCGCACCAATTAAGTTTCAGGTGGTGGACATCAAGGTTTCTTTCAATCTATTGTTAAGTCGCCCTTGGCTTCATGAGTTAAAGGCGATCCCATCATCACTGCACCAGAAAGTCAAGGCTATAGTTGGAGGAGTTCCGATCACCATTGATGCTTCTCCCATGCGTATTCAAGTTATTGATACCCCTATCGTTCATGTCAAGCATGATGAGGAAGATGAGGACCTCTGGGGGTTTTCTCTAGAAGATGTGCTTATGATTGAGGAAGATGAGAAGTGCCACCTCGAGTTTAACCCTTATTCTAAAGACAACATCAATGCGATTATGAAGAAACAAGGGCATTTCCCTGGGATGACCCTTGGCATCAAAAAGAGGACAGCTGAATAGGGCCATCCAGGCTCGTTAAAGAAGGACACCTTTGGCCTGGGATTCATACCAACAAAGGAAGATATGAAGCAAGCTGTGATCAAGATGGTTGCTCGGAACACAGCTCGAAAAGAGAACAAGGAGATGGCTATAAATCCCTATCCCCTCACGCTCAATGGTCAATTCGTCAAGGAAGGAGAGAACTTCCCGTGCTACGAATTTCCTGAACCTCTCATCTACAAGGGGAAACGTGAACCAGGTTTTGAGGTGTTCATGGATTGTGACTTCATTGACGAAGGTGATGTCTCCTCAACAGCTGAAGAACCAACCAGCCTAGGTTCCGATGATATGAGCATTAGTCTTCTTTTCGGGTTGGAAAAGAATGAACCTAGGCCCACCAACAATGACGACTCTGCGCTCATTCAAGCGGTCGTATCAAGAAAAGATTTTGATCCTTCGGAGTTAATTGCCCCAGTTGATGGTGTTCTGAAAGGATGGAGCAAGACAGTGAAGGTTACCATGCCAAATGGAGAAAAACTTGAAGTAGCCACTGGCGAAGGCCCCATGTTTAATGAACCTGAATCGTCTGGGTCCGAGTTCGAGTTTAAGTCTGTTAATGAACCCCTAGGATCTAAGGCCGACCCCCTTTTTGCTATCGAGTCCTTTTCTATAGTTCCCCCTAGTGTTGAGCCTCTTGTTGAGTCTTCCCTTTCTATTCCAAATAATTCTGGCGAGGTTGCAGCTGACCTTGCCCTCTTTGATGTAATAACCAATGATTTCAATGAAATGAGTACCTTTGCTTACGATGTGTGTCATTCCCCCGACCCTGATCAATATTGCTTTGCTAATGATAAAAATGACAAAGAAATAATAAAAGCGATGGAAGAACATGATAATAAAACGGCAATTATCGAAGATACAGAAACAATTAATATTTCCAATGATACGACTACCAAAGAAGTAAAAATTGGATTAACACTAAGTCAAGAAGAACGCAAAGAGTTAAATAACTTACTTAATGAATTTGTTGATGTATTTGCTTGGTCTTACCAAGACATGCCAGGTATTGACAGGGATATTGCGCAACATACGATACCACTCATCCCAGGTATGAAGCCCGTCAAGCAGAAGTTGCGTCATATGAAGCCGGATGTGGCTCTCAAGATCAAAGAAGAAATCAGAAAGCAACTAGCTGTAGGTTTCATCAAGGTATCCAAGTATCCGGAATGGATAGCTAATGTGGTTCCAGTCCCAAAGAAAGATGGAAGGGTCAGAATGTGTGTTAATTACAGGGATCTTAACAAAGCAAATCCCAAAGACAGGTTCCCTCTACCTCACATTGACATTCTGGTCGACAACACAGCAAACCATGCACTCCTTTCCTTCATGGATGGTTACGCTGGATATAACCAAGTGCTCATGGCCGAGGAAGACATGGAGAAAACCACATTCATCACACAGTGGGGAACATATTGCTATACGGTAATGCCATTCGAGTTGAAAAACGCGGGTGCCACCTACCAAAGTGCAGCCACAGCATTATTACATGATATGATGCACAAAGAGGTGGAAGTCTATGTTGATGATATGATCGTCAAATCAAAAGATCGCCCAGGCCACATCATTGCACTTCACAAGTTCTTTGAAAGACTCCGCAAGTACAACATGAGATTAAATCCAGTAAAGTGTGCATTTGGAGTTACATCAGGCAAATTGCTTGGCTATGTGATCAGTTCTTGAGGGATTGAAATAGATCCCATGAAAGTCAAAGCAATCATGGCCATGCCACCACCCAAGTCTGAGAAGGAGATTAGAGGCTTTATTGGAAGATTGCAATACATAAGTAGGTTGATATCCAAACTCACGGCGATATGCGAACCTATATTCAAAAAGCTCAAGAAGAACGTTCCAGTCACATGGGATGACGATTGCCAAAAAGCTTTTGACAAGATCAAAGAGTACCTGTCAAATCCACCTGTGCTAGCACCAGCAATGCCTGACTTTCCTCTTCGACTCTACCTTACGGTCACAAGAGAAACGATGGGGGCAATGCTAGCACAAGAGATTGAAAGCAAGGAGAATGCAATCTACTATTTGAGCAAGAAGCTTCAAGGATATGAGACACGATACACATTACTTGAGAAGTTGTGTCTCGCACTTGTGTGGGCCGCATAGAAGTTAAGGCATTACATGCTTACTTATATAGTACATGGAGTGTCCAAGATGGATCCTCTCAAATACTTGTTCGAAAAAGCAACACTCAATGGTAGGTTGTCAAGATGGATAGTCAACCTTGCTCAGTTTGACTTGAAATTCATACCACAAAAGGCCATCAAGGGTTCTGCGGTTTCTGACTTCCTAGCGGACTTTCCACTGGAAGAAGTTGAGAAAGAAGAAGATTAGAATGATTTCCCTAACGAAGATCTACTTATGACAGAAGATGATAGATGGACGCTATATTTCGATGGAGCTTCGAACCAAAGAGGGTGTGGTGTAGGGGTATTGCTTGTATCACCCAGTGAAGAGCACATCCCAATTTCCATGAAACTCGACTTTGATGTCACCAACAATGCCGCAGAGTATGAAGCGTGCATTTTGGGATTAGAAACAGCGGTGGCCTTGGGAATTAAGAAGCTCAGAATTTACGGTGATTCGTCACTAATCACTAACCAAATCTCTAAGAGATGGAAGGTGAGAAGTGAAAGTCTTGCTACTTATAAAGCTCATCTGGAAACTCTCACGGAGAAACTAGATGAAGTGGAATATACGTACTTGCCTAGAGAAGAAAATCAATTTGCTAACGCACTGGCAAAGTTAGCATCAATGGTGCGCATTCCGATGGACACAATCAGGATGCCACTAACTATAGAGCGAAGATATAAGCCAGCCTATGTTCATGCACTTGATGATGAACAAGAGTCACAAGAAGAAGATGAAGAACCATGGTATATGGATATCCTTAACTACATGATCAAGGGTGAATATCCTCCTAACACTGATAAAAGGGCACGCCGTGCTTTGAGGCTCCTGGCCTCACAGTATGTGCACATCAGGGGAGAACTCTACAAAAGGACTGCGCTAGGGAGAAATCTCTTGTGCATAGCCGGGAAAGAAATACATAAAACCATGGAGAACCTTCATGCCGGAATATGCGGAACGCTTATGAATGCTAAGATGTTAGTCCAAAAGATTCAACGACAAGGATATTATTGGACTACTATGGAGAGAGATTGTCACGAATACGTCAAGAAATGTATGAAGTGTCAAGTCTACGCAGATTTGCAGCACGTTCCACCTTCGCTTCTTTACACATACACTTCCCCATGGCCTTTCTCTACTTGGGGTATTGACATCATCGGCAAAATAACGCCACCAGGGTAAGGAGGACATGAATTCATCCTCGTAGCAATCGACTATTTCACTAAATGGGTCGAAGCTGCCTCATATGCTAAGTTAACGACAAAACATGTAGCTCAATTCATTGAGAAGAACATCATATGTCGCTATGGGGTACCTCATGACATGATCAGTGACAATGGGACACACTTCCAAGCCGAGTGCGTAGAATTATTAAAGAAATATCATATCAATCATCACAGATCATCACCCTCCAGACCACAAACAAATGGTGCAGTCGAGTTGAAGCATCAAATATCATATTTCTGAACAAATATCATATTTCTGAACAAATGGTGCAGTTGAGTTGAAGCATCAAATATCATGAAACAAATGGTGCAGTCGAGTTGAAGCATCACAGATCATCACCCTACAGACCACAAACAAATGGTGCGCAGAATGATTAAAGAAATATCATATCAAGCATCACAGATCATCACCCTACAGATCATCATATCAAGCTACATTTCGCCCTTTGGGGATATCGAACTTGTGTTCGTACATCAACGGGGGCTACCCCCTTCTCTTTGGTCTACGGAGTTGAAGCCGTACAACCAATAGAGCTCGAAATCCCCTCTCTACGAATTGCATTGGAAAGCCAATTAGATGAAGTCGACTGGATTAGAGCAAGATATGATGAACTACTCTTACTTGACGAAAAACGCTTGGCAGCTTTGCATCATGTCCAAACCTACCAACAGCGTCTGGCATGACATTTTAATAAAAAAGTCAAGACTAGGAATATCAAGGAAGGTGATTTGGTACTTAAAGCACTGCGCAAAAACGTGCTTGATCCAAGAGGAAAATTTAGACCGAACTGGTCAGGTCCATATATCGTCAAATCTATTTTGTCTGGCGGAGCAGCACAATTGGTAGACATGGATGTAATGGGTTCCACAACTTAACCAATTTGGATCAACTCAAGAAGTTTTATGCCTAGTTGCATGGGTTCATGACCCAATAGAGCTACGTTTGGCCTGATTCCTTTTTAAGGATACGTAGGCAACCCCTTAAGGGGGCCCGGCCACTCTAAAAACAAAAATCCCTTCTCCGTCGACTAAATATGGCACACAAGGCAGAAAAACGCAACAAAATTACAAAGGAGAATCCACCGTGACACGGTAGAAGCCACCGCGCCACGGTAAAATCTACCGTGACACGGTAGAACCCACCGTGTCACGGCAGAAACTACCGCGTCACGGCAGATCTGTTCTTTGAATACTAACGCTGCGCCACTCAAACTGCAACCGCGACACTCCAAATTTTACCGTGACACAACAGATTTTTTCGTGACACGGCTATGCGATGTTGTAAATTTTGTTATTTTTGTTACTTTATTCGACAATTATTATTATTCTTCCATTGCGTCCGACTACTTGACTCAGATTTAAAAAAAAAAAGGTCATTGTAATTTTTAATTAAGGCAAAAATAAATATGCTATTATTATTGAAATAAATGTGACTACAATTATTGGCATCATACGCCTTATTTAAAAATTAAAATCATAAAAGCAAAGCTATATTGGTCTAATCCTTTTTCACTTTCGAAGCTTCTTCTTTCTTTTCCACTAAGTCGGCCTTCACTATTAGTGTGTCCCTTGTAGCCCGAACTGTCACACCTCTTGTCGAAATCTCACCCCTTTCATCCCTCTTATAGTTCTTAGGTTGCTTTTCCCTATAAACCATCTTTTCTTTACCCTTTCCTTTCACATAAGTTTTCTTCTTAGGCATTATAGGAGTTTTAAACTCAATTCCTTGTGTTCTTGGACCAAGACGATCTTTAGGGGGCGCCTTCTTACTTCCAAGTCGTTCCTTCATATCAAATTTACGTGATCCAAACCTCTCCCTTCTACTTCGAGGATTCAACCATGCCTTGTATGCACTAGATAAGGGGGAGGAGCTTGATCACTCGTAGAAACGGTCCACATAGGCCTTGCAATCCAATAGAGCTCATACTTGTGAACATTACTTTCATGCAATGATACTTCACGGGGACTATCATTATAGCGTGGAATTACTTGTTCAAGTCCATATTGTCGCATCACTCGAGAAGGACAATAAAAAGTCAACTTTGATATACTAGGAATACGGCAATACGGTGTATCATGCGTCCCAATTATCCTAGTAAGTCTCCACCAAGGCACCACCCATCGAATGGAAAATTCTCTCTTTGCAAAGAACACCTTCCAATCATCATACGACATGTTTGCAGAGTAATTTTTCTTCCTTCGAACTAGATCATTGGGACCATATTTTTCACTATCGTCGGGGGCTTTAAAGAGTTCTAAACGCTCCATCAACCAACTCTGCAAAAAAAAAAAAAAAAAAAAAAAAAATCAGTACCGAAAATAAAATATATATAAAAATAAAAGGCAGATTCCTACCGTGACACGGCAGACTGTACCGTGTCACGACAAATCACCACGTGACACGGTGCCTGCCAGATGTCACGGGGGCTAATCAGAGACCGTGTTTACCTGCAGCAGTACTTGAGAGCCCTTCCTGATGGCTTTCCGGTCAGATTTTGCTTCGTCAAGGCCGCGCAAAGTTTCTCCAAGACAAGTTGGCATAGGGGATCTTCTAGATTCAACATGTTCAAGCACAGACGCTAAACAAGCATGTCCTACCCTACCGTTTGCAAATAAAAGCTTGCTAAACATGCAAAAAATATAAGCCCTTCTACGGTATACATGATATGACTCAAAGACAGGGCGATTAAAATATAAATTTGCAAGCTTTTCTAGATGTACTTCATTACCGCACACAATCCTATTCAAATCAGGATCTGTCAGATTCAGATGAAGTTCAAAATCCTGGTAATAGTATTCGCGCAGAGTAGGCATGGCAACAAGATTCCTAGCAGGAAAGCCAAAGATGGCACCAAATTACTCCGGCAGAGGGCAGAGTTCATAATAATCAAACTTAAAGCAATGAGTTTCTGGACTCCAGTAATCTAAGGCTGCCCTTAGAAAATCATGCTCAATCGCGACATGTCTCAGGGCTAATAAACCTCTCACATAAAACAACTCCAATTCTCTTTTATCAGCATTAGTCAAAGAGTATGACCAATCACGCAATATGTTATCAAAATTCTGAGACATTATTATTGAAATATAAAATTCTAATTATTTTGTATTTTGTAATTATGCATATCATGAATTATTGACGTGGGGAAAACTAGGTCGTTGGGCTAATTCTCCCTAAGCCAAACAAAATTTATAAACACTCAACAAACCTAAATACAAGTATAGAGGTAAGTCAAGGGTCGAACCCAAAGGAACAGTAATGCCTAAATGCTTCCAATTATATACCTAAGCTAGGTCGAAGACAAGAGATAAAAGGTGACTCTAACAACTACCTAAACGAAGAAACCAAACAAATATAAGAGCTAGGGATTAGGATCCGCAAATAATGGCAATGAACGATGCAAATTGGAATGGAAAGTCGACTAAGTCAAGCAATGTGAGGGAAAATCAATCATGCAACCAAAAGAGCATGTCAAGCTATTCTCCTAGAGGTCTAACTAGCGTCAACTACGATAAACTCTAGCTAGGAAACATCACAATACACCTCAATCGTGTAAATGCAAGCCACAAATCAATGGTCCGTATCAATGTGAACTTACAATGCAATCTAGTGTGAATAACTAGGGTGATCAAGCCTAAATCAAACACACACATGCACATAATCAATTAACCAATTTAATCACATCATCAACTCCATCAAAATCCCCAATCTACATCAATCCATTACATAATACAAGCTTCACCAAATCCCTAACCAAACAACTACTCTAGAAACATCATCAATTCAACAAACAACTAAAGTAATCAACAATCTACAATCAAAGAATCTACAATTAAAGAAGAACAATTACTCTAATCAAACATCAAACATCAAATCATCAAAATCTAATCAAAATCAAACAATCTAAACATGAATACTAAACAAAACAATAAATGAGATAGAGTTTAGAAATGCTCATTGATAATAGAGTAGATCTCAAATACAATTGTCACCATTGGATCTTCAATCTCTCAATCACCATTGAAATTCTTCACTTTCTCTCTCTAAAATCTACTCCTAAAACTAACCCCTAAATCTAGAGAGAGAAGCTCTCAACTAAGCTAAGAATATGATCTAAATTCTATTATAAAAAACTTCTTACAAAAATTGGGTTCAAATAGGTATAAGAAGAGAGAGAAAATCGTCAAAATTCGATCGGAAAAGACCCACGTTGGTGCGGCCACACAACAGGGGATGTGCGCCCGCACATCCTTCGTGTGCGCCCGCACATTCTGCGCGTGCGGCCGCACGCAGCTGGGTTTCTTCGAATCTTCAACTCTTCAAGCTCAAGGGGTGCACACATGATTTATGATGGTGATGGAGGACAAGGTAGGCAGTAGCTAAGGCTTAATATTGAGGGCACACACTTCCTTTGAAAGGAGCACAAGAGAAGAACCAAGACTTGGAACTTCCACTTCTTTGCATCTTGAGCTTCCCAAACTCCATGAACTTGATCCTAAAGCCTCTTCCACCATAATGGATCACCAAAATCACGACCCGAACCTCGTCCAATACCTACAACCACGAAAATAGAGAAAATAAAGGAGAAAAGACTAGAAAACCAACGAAAAGCACAAAAGCTACAAAATAAGAGAAGAAAGGTAAAACTAAGCAACAAAGCATAAAACTAAGCACTTATTAAGCATGAAAGCTATGAAAAGAGAATAGAAATGACCTAAATGCTCGTCAAATGTGTGTCATTTATGACACACATCAAATACCCCCAAGCTTACCTTTTGCTCGTCCTCGAGCAAAACAAAACCAAGGGAGTGGAAATGACGAGCTTAATAAAACAAACTAAAGAAGAGACGAGATGAGAATATACACTAACTCACTTTCGTAGGAATCACGGTTGTTTTTAGCTACAACAAGCCCTTTAAACCCCAAAGTCGCCTATGAGGACGAGTGAGGTCTCGTAAGGGTATCCTAAGAGTTTGACCCATAACTCTCATAATAAAACAAACAAGGCAAAGCATGAACAAGAAAACAAAATACAAGAAAAGCAAACAAATGTTCATGAAAGGACTTTTGCAAATGTACAAGTACAAGTGGATGCAAATCTTTCTAAACAAGTAAGGGAGTGCACGCTCCAAGATACCCAAGGTTGATTGAAACATAAATATGCTAAGCATAGGAACTAGCTTTCACAATCCACTTTCATCCCAAACGATCTTACCGCGTTCTTCCTAATAGCTTCAAATCGACCTCTAATGAGCATCCCAATGATTCCACGAAGGAACCGGAAAAAGAGAATTTTTAGGCTACTCGACATCTTGACTTTTGCATCCCCTCTCCCTATTCCTAAAACTCACATTCCTCTCCACCGATGAGTGACTCAACCATTTAGGTCAAAAGGTCTTTCCCCAAGGTTGTAACGTAAGGCAATAAGGGTGAAGGTAGGCTAAAATTTAAAATTTAAAATTTGGTGGTTTTCCTAATAGTGAAGCAAAGATTGCGCATATCTTTACACCAAGACTAAGTTGTCACCAAACAAAAACAACACCCCCAAGCTTACTCGAAGCTATAAACCACAAACATATACACAAAAAGCGTGAGAACGCTTCCCCCTAAGCTTAAATGGAGCATTGTCCTCAATGCTCAAAAAGGGAGAAAACTCACATCAAAATATTTTGAATTTTTCATTTTTCACTTTTTTTTTCTTTTTTTTTTAATAGTGCTTTGTCCTCGCCTCTTTTAACTTTGGACGGCTTTTTCGATTTTGCACTTATTTGTCCATGCCTTTTGTAATGTAGGACGGCTTTTACTCATATTCATTTGCTATTATTCACAAAGAGGATAAAACACAAACTTGCTTTCATAAATACCAAACATTTCAACTTCTCCACCACAAACTTTATCAAGAATGATCAATTGCTTCACAAAAACCAAGAAAAGAAAGAAAATGAAACAAAAGGCCAAAGATCTAAAGATGTGGCTTGAAAAGAAGGGATAAGGCTCAAATGGTTGCAAGGAGGCAAATGTAAACCCAAAAATAAAGAAAATGAATAAAACTATCCTAAAAATAGAAAAATACCACCCCGAAAAAGGTGCCTTTTTCCTCCCTAAATGGTTCGGTCTCGGATTCAAGATCTATGAGTCAAGTTTCAAGATTAGGTTTGCAAGAAGTCAAGGATCCATGCCGCTCATACAAGTATAGGTAGAAGGCTTGAAAAACAAAGAACTCACACGGATGTAGCAAAAACTCACTATTGGCGTCAAATCGACTATAGGAAGCAACTACCAAACATGCCACAAACAAGTAGAATCCGGCTTCATGTTCCCACTAGTTCTAACCAACTACCTTAGCATGCTTTATCCTAGAATCAACCAAGCGTACTCTCAAACCGTGCACACCATTACCATTTAGGAAGAAAAGCATTCAATTATACAAGTCCAAATGTTATTATGTCCAAAGCAAGAACAAAACAAAACACATTGCAAATTTGCCTTGATAGAAACAAAAATCTTTTTAGAGTTTTTCAAAATATAAGAAACATGGAAAAGCATATACAAAGGTGCATAACACATATGGATCAACATCCCACCAAACATGATAGAATACCCTCCCCCAAGCTTGAATGAGACAATACACTCAAACATAAATCATATAATCCATGGGAGGGGAAAACAAGGAGATCAATCCAACAAACCAACATATGTCCAACAAGTCATCATCCATTAGAGAAAGAGCAAGGAAAGATATTACCGGATTTGAGGTGGGTGTAAATACCCGCAAATGACCCAATTTAAAACTTTCAAAGCTAAGTTCTCAAGAATTGAACCTTGTCTTCATATGCACGCAAAGATAGGAGTCAACCTTCCTTGATTCTTGATCCAAATCGAAGCACCAAAGTATATCAAGTCATGTACCTAGCAAAAGGCACACAAAAATTTCCATGAGAGAAAATCTATTCTAAAAAGAAAAGGAAAATCTAATCTAAAACACGGGTTACTTCCCGAGAAAGGCTTGCTTAAGGTCCAAGCTTGACCGCTCTAGTAAAATAATAATTCAACGCACGCAAGAGCTTGTCAAATGCACTACTACACATTTCATAAGAGAGAAAGTAGGCAAATGACGGAAGAAAAACGTGCAACAAGATCATTGCACGCAAGTGAGAAGGAGGTGCCAAAAGAAAGAAGAAGAAGGGTCAAAAGGAAAAACAAGAAAATAAGAAGAAGAAGGGGGAAAAGAAAAAGAAAAAGGCAAATCCTCCTCACTAGGATATTTTTGGGTGGCAACATCACCCTCTTCCTCAATTGGAGACAAATGACCCACATGCAAATCCTCATAGACAAAAGGGTCCCCAATGGGCTTACCAACAAAAGAAGGGAGAAAAATAGGGCAATAGGGGATGTGGTCAAACTTTTGAGAGAAAGGGGTATGAGAAATAGGTAAAGGGTTCGCGACTCCCTCAACACAAGGTCTCTCATCGCCAATGAGGGCATGCAAATCAATCATAGAATCCTCAAAAGAAGAACACTCATGATCACCATCTCCCTCAAACATCCAACTCCCAAGAGGAACCACATAATCTCCTCCACTACCTTCATGAACAATAGCTCCCTCAACTTCCTTAAAGCCTAGAGTCTCAAAACCATGCATGAATGGAGGCAAATTCACTTCAAATTCATCTCTCTCCCATGAAGTTTTCTTAATCAACTTGTTTAAAAGGCTATGGCTATTCCTTATGCACTCAAGAAACACATTTGACATAACCTCAAACGAGTCCAAATACTCATGGATAGAAGAGTCACATTCACACACTTGAGACTCATCACAAAGGGTGGGAGGGTTGGGAATTTCAAATTCAACACTCTCTTCGTTCACAACTCCTTCACCATCACTCATATGCTCACCAAAGGTATCCTCACACACTCTTGGTTGCTCAAAATCACCATCATCATCCTCAACACACACATTGGATTTGTTATTTTCACATACAAGCATCAAAGATGACAATTGGCTTTTTAGCTCTTCATTTCTCCTTCTTTCCTCCTCAAAACGCTCCTCACTCTTTTTCATCATCTCCAATTGACTTCTCAAACAATTAAGAGTAGACTCCATTTTAGGCCCAAGATCATCACTAAGCTCAACATGCCTAATTCGAGTTTCCAAGGTAACAATAAGAGATTCAAAGGATGTAGGAGATTGAGGCTCAACAAAAGAAGAAGAAGTACAACCAAGATTGGAAGAATCAACATCGAAATCATGAGCATGTACATCACATTGGGGGGTGGGGGCAAAATCAAGAACATGAGATTCATTATCAAGGAAACGAAGCACATCACAAGAAGGCATGGTAAATAATGAAGAATATTGAAACGCACCATTAGCATCAACTTGAGCATGTACTCCATTATCATGAACAAAAGGGGAAATAGAGTTGAAATCATGTGTTCTAGGTTCACTAATGGGATCATGTGACAAATCATGGGAAATCATGCTAACATTAAAAGAATCAAGACATTGCACATCAATATTAGGAACATGATTATCCCTATTATAGGCATCCCTAGCAAACCAAACATAAAAATCCCAAGCATCATCAATTGACAATGCTCTAAATTCACCATTGTGCATGCATTCAACTTCATCCCTAGTTTGCCCATTCAAACCAAAATAACAAATCTCACAAGCCTCCCAAAGGCTACTACAATTACAATCAAGAAATCCCTCTAGTCTATTAAAATATTCACAAAAAGGCTCATTGTCAAATTGAGGAAATGAGAGACATGCCATTTTATACAAAACAAGCAAAAATCAAATAAAAGAAAAGTATACACAAAGACCTAGACTCAAGCAATCAAAAACACTCAAACATAGACACCGTTCCCCGGCAACGACGCCATTTTGACGTGGGGAAAACTAGGTCGTTGGGCTAATTCTCCCTAAGCCAAACAAAATTTATAAACACTCAACAAACCTAAATACAAGTATAGAGGTAAGTCAAGGGTCGAACCCAAAGGAACGGTAATGCCTAAATGCTTCCAATTATATTCCTAAGCTAGGTCGAAGACAATAGATAAAAGGTGACTCTAACAACTACCTAAACGAAGAAACCAAACAAATATAAGAGCTAGGGATTAGGATCCGCAAATAATGGCAATGAACGATGCAAATTGGAATGGAAAGTCGACTAAGTCAAGCAATGTGAGGGAAAATCAATCATGCAACCAAAATAGCATGTCAAGCTATTCTCCTAGAGGTCTAACTAGCGTCAACTACGATAAACTCTAGCTAGGAAACATCACAATACACCTCAATCGTGTAAATGCAAGCCACAAATCAATGGTCCGTATCAATGTGAACTTACAATGCAATCTAGTGTGAATAACTAGGGTGATCAAGCCTAAATCAAACACACACATGCACATAATCAATTAACCAATTTAATCACATCATCAACTCCATCAAAATCCCCAATCTACATCAATCCATTACATAATACAAGCTTCACCAAATCCCTAACCAAACAACTACTCTAGAAACATCATCAATTCAACAAACAACTAAAGTAATCAACAATCTACAATCAAAGAATCTACAATTAAAGAAGAACAATTACTCTAATCAAACATCAAACATCAAATCATCAAAATCTAATCAAAATCAAACAATCTAAACATGAATACTAAACAAAACAATAAATGAGATAGAGTTTAGAAATGCTCATTGATAATAGAGTAGATCTCAAATACAATTGTCACCATTGGATCTTCAATCTCTCAATCACCATTGAAATTCTTCACTTTCTCTCTCTAAAATCTACTCCTAAAACTAACCCCTAAATCTAGAGAGAGAAGCTCTCAACTAAGCTAAGAATATGATCTAAATTCTATTATAAAAAACTTCTTACAAAAATTGGGTTCAAATAGGTATAAGAAGAGAGAGAAAATCGTCAAAATCCGATCGGAAAAGACCCACGTTGGTGCGGCCACACAACAGGGGATGTGCGCCCGCACAACCATGGTGTGCGGCCGCACATCCTTCGTGTGCGCCCGCACATTCTGCGCGTGCGGCCGCACGCAGCAGGGTTTCTTCGAATCTTCAACTCTTCAAGCTCAAGGGGTGCACACATGATTTATGATGGTGATGGAGGACAAGGTAGGCAGTAGCTAAGGCTTAATATTGAGGGCACACACTTCCTTTGAAAGGAGCACAAGAGAAGAACCAAGACTTGGAACTTCCACTTCTTTGCATCTTGAACTTCCCAAACTCCATGAACTTGATCCTAAAGCCTCTTCCACCATAATGGATCACCAAAATCACGACCCGAACCTCGTCCAATACCTACAACCACGAAAATAGAGCAAATAAAGGAGAAAAGACTAGAAAACTAACGAAAAGCACAAAAGCTACAAAATAAGAGAAGAAAGGTAAAACTAAGCAACAAAGCATAAAACTAAGCACTTATTAAGCATGAAAGCTATGAAAAGAGAATAGAAATAACCTAAATGCTCGTCAAATGTGTGTCATTTATGACACACATCAATTATGGGTCGTATTTTATAGGCAAAACGGGGTCAGAACGTGGAAAACTTTATCAAGTTACACGCGTATAAAATGCGGCTGCAGTTTTTTTTATCACCGTGACACGGGAATTTCCACCGTGACACGGGAATTCTCACCATGACACGGGAAATCTTACCGTGTCACGGGATATTTTACCGTGACACAATACAATATTACGTGTCACGGTGCGCACACGTTTCTTTTTTTTATCCCTGACCTATTTTTCCGGATTTTTTTGTTTACCGTTTATCTTCTACTCTTATTTCGAGAGTTTTATTCCCAATAAAATTCTCCCTTTTTATTTTTATTTTTAATTTTGGGGAAGTTTTTATTTTATCTTATTTTATTTTTATTTGCTCCGTTTTATTTTATTTTATTTTATTTTGGGGAAGTTGTTAAACTTGCTCCATTTTATTTTTGGGGTAGTTATTAAACTCGTTCCTTTTTTATTCTGGGAAAGTTGTAAAATTAGCCTTTGTATCCCCCTTTTTCTTTTGTTTTTTTTCTTTTGGGAGAAGGTCGGTACCTTCCACTTACGAAAAATAACGGTATTTTTTCGCGTCGTTAATAAACACACAGTCACACACAATCAGTCTCAAGCACACACTAACATACACATTAAATAAAATCAAAAGCATAGAGTGTAAATAAAATATACAAAGTAAGACATAGTACATAGATAGTGTCAAGTGTCATCAAGCAAAGTATAAATATAAACCCTCGGTCAAAAAACTCTAGAATTAGTATCAGTATCATCTCCAGCCTGAGTATCCTGAGTATACGGGGGCTAAGAACCAAAGAGTCCCTCCATCATCCCAGTACGAGGAGTAATGTCCCTACTAGTCCCAATAACTCCAGTAGAAGACATGGTCAAAGCAGGGCCCGTCCAGCTGGTAAACGGCGTAGACTGACTCCATGAAGTAGGAAGTGTCGGTGAAGTCATCGTCCCAGACAGTGGAACTGAAAACAAGCCAGGCACCGGTGAAGGCATCGCCCCTGACAATGGAGCTGAATATAAGCCCCGATCCACAGTAGTGATGAGTGGAGTGAACTCAGAATGTGAAGGCTGTGAAAATGAATGCTGCTGCCAATGACCCTGAAAATGCTGGAATGGCTGGGAAGGCTGAGGCTGCTGCCACTGAGCCTCACGAGACGGCTGAGAAAGCGGAGTCTTCCGCTGAGACTAAGAATGCCGACGAACCCCTGGAGATCGTCTGCCACGACTAGGCTCCCCCTCGTCCGAGTCTCTATGCCTCGAGCGCGATCGGGACCTCCGTCGCTACTGAAAAACACAAAACCAAAGATGTCGATGATGCAAGATAGAACAAATAGTAAAAATGAAAAGGTGAACATACCTCAAGAACATCGCTAGAGCCGCCTCGACAACTCGCGCCACGCCGAAGCTTGATGATGCAGTACTTACCGGCTCCACAACTCGCGCCATCATCTCCGGGTGAGTAGGTTGAGAACAAAGCAAAAGAAAATTAGTAACAAGAGGTATTAAAAAAGGGTGAACAATATGTCAGAAGCTTACCGGCTCAAACACGTCAGGCAAAGACTCCTGCGCCTGTCTGTAACCCTATGGCGCGTCAGCAATGTGGTCCTCAGTAACACCAATAGGCCCCGGGTAACGGACAGATTGAGGTGGCACCTCAATCCTCCCCACAGGGCGAACAGTCGTCTGAAAATACGATCGAATAATCAGGTTATTCGACGATTTAAACAGAGACTAGTGACAAAATTCTAAAAAGAAACTATACCTCGGGAAGACGGGGTGGAGGAGCCAAAAGGGGAAGCACGTCCCGCGAGTAATCACTCTCCATGTGCACGAGCCCCTGCCAAGGAAAAGTGAACCGCTCTCCTCTGTTTATCAACTCCCTAAGCAACCGTGAGTCCAACATCGACTCTGGTGGAGGCAAAGGCACCACAAAGCGATCATCACTGTGCTGGCGAACGACACGCTCTCCAAGATACCAAACAAAGCGACCAGTACCGACAAAACAGTACGGCGCGTCGAAAGCTGCAAGGCCTGAGGAAGGTCAGTCATCCTAGCCCAAGGCCGATACTGGACGTCAATAGCCACCTGAAAACCATAAAAAGTTGTAATGAGATGTTGAAAATGACGTCAAGATAAAGAATGGCAGGCTGCAAAATCAATTCTTACACCAACAGAAGAGGTGCCTCGGCGTAACAACCCACGCATCATAGAGACAGACTCCACTCGTGACTCACCTCGGTCACGCCAGCTATCTCCAACAGGGAAGTCATGGACCGCTCCACGACGCCGACGAGGGGCCAATCCCGGAAAGTACTCATAGAACCAAAGCTGCAATGAAAAAGTAATCTATGAGCACATAAGTCAAACAGATTGGAGCAAAACAAGTAGAGGAAGGATCGTCACCTCTACGACTCTCCATAAGCCGTAAACAGTCACGGGGGACTGGTCATTCAGCTGCCTGCAGCCGTGACGTAGCGACAAGAGAAGATCCACATATCCAACGCTAGCCCAGCTAAGGGATCCTATCTCGTTAATCCTGACTAAAGAAGGAAGATAGCAAACGAGCGCGCGTGAACCCCTATCGGGAGAAAGAGTCATAGAATTCAGAATTAAAATGAAGATCCGCACTCGCTGCTCGGGAGACGTCTCCTCCATGTCAAAACCCTGGGCCAGAACAGAAGCCAGCTCTGATCGCCCGCTCCTCGGACCACCTCGAGGTACCGGTCGAGTCCTAATATACTGAACGACCGGACCCAACAGATCTGCTACCTCATGCGCCCCCCTAGTTAAGGTTAGGAAACTGTCGTACGGCCTGGTCGGTGAAGCGCAGACCGGTAATCATGCTGAAGTCCAGTGGGGTCACTATCATCTCCCCCCAAGAATAATGAAAAGTGTTTGTAGTATCCCAGAAATACTCCAACAATGCACGAACAACTGTCGGGCCGCAACCCCGGGGGCTGCGAAACCCTACGACCGCTGAATAGAAGTCTACTAAACCAGCAGATACCCACAAGGCATTCGTAACAGGATCCCTAGTGATAATCTCATGCGGTCGAGGAATCAAATCTCCAGCCCCGGATCCATGATGGCGAAGCATGCCATCGACTATGCCGGCAAGCGGACGGTGAGAAACGTGGTTCTCACGACAGAAAACCAACTCATCGGGCGTCCATGGAGGTGGGACTCATCTACCCCTACTCGAAGAAGCACGTGGCTCGATCTCTAGGGCATCGTCCTGAAGGAGTTATGTCTTCGTCGTGTGCAATTACTAGATATATAATTGGATCAAATTATGGAGATAATTAAGTCCGGACATTTGGGTCGTCGTTTTGCCATAGCTAGAGGTACTTACGATCTTTGGACTAGTAAAATAGCCCAAAGCCCAATTGGACGGATCCTATAAGGTCACACAAAGGGGCTAGATCGAGCATTAGAGGACGAGGCCCATCATGGGCCTCATCACTCTAGGTGGCCGGCCATGTAGGGGCTTTGAGAGGCTATTGGGCTTCAAGCCCTAGTCTAATTATAATGAGATTATAAATAGACTAGGTGCCTAGGTTTGCATGCAAGGTATTAACTGATCATTTAGATCAAACCCTAATTAGCAAACACGAAACCAACCCCCTCTCATACTCCCTCTCTCACGGCTCTCTCCTCCTCCCGGCGCACGGTGGTGTCTCGTGGTGGTGGTGGTTCGTGCGGTGGTCGGTTGTCCAAAAAGGTGGTGATCGCGGTTTTCCTCAATCACTCGACCAATCTAGTATTGGTGGACGGCTCGTTCGAATCTCGTGGACTAAGTAGAGGAGCAACACTTGGGGCTCTATTCTCTCCCTGATTTGCCTGTCGAATAGCTTCGTGGAATTCACGCTTCAAAGGTATGATTATGTGTCTTGTGTGTTATGCATGCGATTCTTGGGATTAGGTACTTTATTGAATATGATTCATATATGTTATTTCCGCTGCGTAGTACCTATAAACTCCTACAGTGGTATCAGTTAGCCTCTTGCATTAACGCGCTAGATCATAATAATACGATTATTTGATGTCCACGTTAATTTTATAATCAATTAAGAGGGAGAAATTAATTTAATTATGGTTCAATTATTATTTAATGTGATTAAACTTTTGGAATCGGTTAAATATGATTTAATTATGCTCAAATAGCCATAAAGAGGACCGAATTATGCCTAATATTTTCGAAAATTTCGAAAACCCTAACCCTAAATTTCGAAAATTCCAAGCCCTAAAATATGATTTTTGTGCTTGATTATGGTTTTATTCGAATCGTTTTATGTTTCATAATTTTAATTAGGTTGATTTATGCATAAAAATGTTTTATGTATGATCATAGATTTAATTTTAAATGTTAAAATTAAATTGGGATTAATTTTATGATGAACCCTATTTTAAAATTGAATATGATTTAATTTTAATCTTATGGACTAATTTAATTTAATTAGGATAATTGTTATTTTAATTAAATTAAAACACAAAAAAAAAAAATTAATTTATTTTGGCCGGCAACCGCGGCTGGGTGGCGCAGCCACGGCGGCTGCCGACCAGGTGGCGTCCAAGAGGGAGGGAAGGGAGGGCGGCGGTCTAGGGTGGCTGTGGGCAGCAGCGTGCAACCGTTGCACGGCTGCTGCCGCGGCTGCCAGCTGGGTGCTGCTGCTGCCTTGCGCGGCAGTGGCTGCTGCAAGGCAGCCAGCCACCGTGGCTAGCCTCGGCTGGCCACACACGGTGGCCTGCAGCCCCAGCAAAGCAGCTCCACGCTGCTGCCCTTTTGCGACAGTGGCTGCTGTCACGGCAGCCAGCCACCGTGGCTAGCTTCGGCTAGCCAACCACGGTGGCCGGCGTTGGTGGTTGCGATAATTTAAAAAAAAAAAATTCTGTTTTAAAAATTTATTTCAGGATAATTACGAATTATTTTGGGATAAAATCGTTTTTATTTTGGATAAGTTAAAATATTTTCAAAATATGATCTTTTATTTTAAAAGATAAAGTTGGTTTTATTTGGATAAAATCTTTTGTTTTAGGATAAAATCAAATATTCAAAAGTTGTTATATTTGATATTATCCATATTTAGTTTGTTATTTTGATAATTATCCTAAATTAAAGTGGTTAATAAAGGATAAGATTAATGAGGATATTCTGAGCATATTCCAAAAGGATAATAATTGATTTAAATAATGTGATTATCCCATAATTAGATTAGGATGTAATTGATTTTAAAATTATTTGATTGGCTAGTAATTAGGATAGAATCTCCTAAATTAGGATAATCATGGAAGATTAAATATGATTTTATCTTTCTAGATTAAAATATGATTTGATTCTATCTCATGACTAAATTAAATATATGATATTTTATAAACCGTCATGAATAATATATGATATTATCTAATTATGATTAAAATATATAAGATATTTTAGGAAATGCGTTGTCTTTATTATGATCATCAGATGTTATAGTTTAGACAAGCATGTTGAGTGATTTATTATATGGCACTTTTCTAATATATGACATTATGTTGCTATATATAGACTAGTATGGCCCATAGATTCTTAAATACGATCTGCGTATCGTGATGTATTTTTGTAATCTAAATACGGTCTGCGTACCGTTGAGTATTTTCATAACTTTTATTTAATGTAAATAGAATAGTTATTTAAATGGTGTTAGCCCAAAGGAAGCCCATGAAGTGAAGGCCCAAAGGAGCAAGGTGGATGAAGATCCATGATGATTCAAGTGGGAGCATTTTCATTTCTAGTTTTCTTAGGACTAGGGGGCCATACTATGTCATATTTTATTGCATTAGAAGATTATGCATGTTTAGGTTTATTTATGTTGTTTGATGATGCGCTAGAGTTCACTAAATAATCACAACATAATAAATCTAGATCCCAGCAATATTGATGCAGCTTTTCCAATTAAAAACCCGATGAAAACCTTGATCGTTTGTGGTGGGTCGGCCTCAGCAGAGCATCATAATATATCTTGGGGAAGTGGGGGTAGATCACGTTCTACACTTTTAATTGGTTATATTCAACAAGGTTACCTAAAGATCAGTTTAGAACCTTGAAGCTAAGAGTAATAATTAAACATGTGATGGTTAATTATTCAACCAAGAGTTACAAGAGTTGTAATCAGTAAAGAGTTTACTCACCTTGAAAATGTAATGGTTGATGGCAGGGCCTCAGTCCGGTCAATTATTGCACAAATAAAGGATCTTGGAATCACTTAAAATTCAATTGGGATCATTTAATTATTGAATAAAGTGTTTTAAAGTTACCAAATGAATGTTTTTATGGTACTTTAATTTATTAAACATAATTATTAAACTTTGCCTTATTTTAACATAGATGGGTAGCCGTAATAACAATGACAACAACGTTTACATTTTGCGACCATTCCTTGAAAAGGATAGGTTGACAGGGGAAAACTTTTCCAACTGGGAAAGAATGCTAAGGCTTGTTCTGAAATCTGAGGGCAAGGAGGATATCATTGATACCCCATTACCAGGACCTCTGCCAGAAAATCCAACTGCGGCAGATATCAAGAAGCACAAGGAAGCTCATGATAGAGCTATGCCTATCACTTGCTTAATGATTGCTACCATGGAACCTAGTCTTCAAAAGCGTTTTGAGGACCTGGATGCCTATTCAATCATGGAAGAGCTCAAAGTTTTGTTTAAGAAACAAGCTAGAGTTGAAAGGTATGAGCTTCATCGTGAGATTATGGATTGTAGAATGGAGAAAGGTACCACAGTTCATGATCATGTTTTCAAAATGATCGGCCTAATTCAAAGTATGGAGAAACTGGGGTACCCAATTAGTGATGATTTGGCAACAGACATCATTCTCCATTCACTTCCAGAAAGTTTCAACCGGTTTATCATGAACTTTAACATGACTGCGAATGCAAAGACTCTGAGACAATTGCATGCAATGCTGGTTAGTGCTGAGAAACAAATCCCTAAGGAACCTAAGAAGGAAGTTCTTATGATCCAAAAGGGAAAGGGGTTCAAGAAGAAGGGGCAAAAGGCTAATGCCAAGAGCAAGGGCAAGCAAGTTGCCAAGGCTCCTGAAAAGCCTAAGGCGAATCCAAAACCCAAAGTTGCAAGTGAGAGTGAATGCTTTTACTGCAAGAAGAAGGGGCATTGGAAACGCAATTGCCAGAAATACCTTGATTTCCTCAAGAAGAAGAATGGAGCATCAACCTCAGGTATTAAGTTATAATCATTTTAACTTTCACTAAGGTATGTGATACCAAGTTGCAGTGCTTAACATTATGATGTTGCAGAGGAACTGCAAGCAAGTGAAGCTAGCATGGAGATGGAGCTTGAAGGTGCACTAGGAGTATTTGAGTGGCCAGAGATAGCTTCATAGTTTTAATTTCTGATTAGTTTATCATGACATTTAGAACTATTTCCAGTTTTTTGATGAGACAATATTTCGGTTTTCTTGTTTTGAATACTGATTTGGTTTTACTTGGTTTGGACAAATGTTGATCCATGACCAAGGTAATAAATTGTTTTCATTTTGCTAGATATGAGTTAATTTTATTTATGACATTGATATATGTAGATCACAAAGTAAATTTAGATGATTCAAAGCAAACATACTTATAACAAAGTAAAGTTAGGTCACATAAACCATTTGCACATCCAAAGTTATGGATGGACTCTTACTCTTATATGATTATGAATCACTTAAGAATTAGAAGTCATGCTTGATAAGGTATAATGACCAAGTTACCTTTTAGTTGAAAGGGTAAAAGAGCTAAAAATGACCTTTTGGAACACAAACATATGATGTGTGTGTACCACAAGTTCAAGATATAGCAAAAGGATTTAACTATTTCATTGCTCTTATTAACGATTTAAGTAAATATGTCGATAATTACTTAATAAAATAAAAGTTGGAATCATTGAAATGTTCAAAATTCCAAAAATGAAATGTAAAATCAGGTTTGAGATAAACAATTTAGCACCACAATATGATTGTTGTAATAAATATTTAACTCAAAACAAATGATCATCTAAAGGAATTGTTGAATTTGTTCACAATCCAGGAACATTACAATTAAATTGGAATCAAACTTTGCTTGCCATGGTTCGATCCAAGATTTAATGATTTACAAATTTCGTTTTGAGGATATGCATTAGAACAACAACAATTGCGAATATACTAAACAGAAACTTAACCAAAGCAATAGAAAGGATGGAAATATTCCAAAATAATCTTTTCTAAACAGGATTGAGGGAATATGAAATCTATGTAAAATGTTTACAAAGATGACATCATAAACCCTAAATCAGAGGTATTATTCCTACAATCGCGTAAAACAAAATGTTTGTTGCTTGCGATAGTGTCTTTATAGAAAGAAATGTCTTCCTACAAAGCCAAGTGGGAGTAAAGTTAGATCTCGATGAGATTCGAGACGAGCAACAAAGGGATGTAGATAACACTACATCAGAGACGAATGCGCATGAAATCAGCTAATTTGATAAAACGTGTGTCGAAGCAAGCTAATTCAACTAGCGAGACTTCTATCGTCCTACTAGAATGAAAGGCTTCAAAGAGTTGAAGAGAATAATTCTATTGTCGCTCACACCTATCGTAGGTTACTTAGGATTAAAACAAACAGTTTGTTGGAAATTCTAGTAAAAGGTGGATTCTAAAATTTTCCTATTGGAATGGTTGGAATCCATACCTACAAGCAAGCTTTGGACAAGTGCCAACTCAGGAAGTGGCTTAAAGCCAAGAAATCCAGAATGGACTCCATGTCTGTAAAGATGTGCTAGTCCATGATAGTCTTACAAATAGGGTCAAACCTATTAGTCATGTAAGCCTATTCGGATTATTTCTAGTTATGGAAATCAAAATCACCTTCATGAAATGTTCTTGATGGATGGGATGTATATGATACAACTTAAGTTTTTGAATTCCAGAAATTCCTAGAAAGTTTTGCAAACTTCAGAAATTCATTTATGGATTGAAGTAAGCATTAAGGAGTTGAAATATTCATTAGGAAATCAAACAGTTTGATTACCTTGGAAGAATGAAAAGAAATCTTGTAGAAACAAGAAGTTTAGTGGGAGCAATTGGTCTTCTTAGTCTAGTATGTAGTTGACATACAATTCATATGAAACGATATATCAATGCTTGAATAAGTCAAGCAATGGTTAGAAAGATTGTTTCTATATGGGAGACTTAGGAGATGTTGAGTACATATTGAGAATCAAAATCCACAAAGTGAATCTTGAAGGATGACTGGACATAATCAAGAGACTTATGTTGATAAGGTTCTTGACGAGTTCAAGATGCAAGATTCTAAGAGAGGATCTCTTCCCATGTTTCATGGTTTTACACTCAGTAAAACTCAGTGCCTTGAAAGCTAGTAGAGTTGAGTTGTAAAGGTAGTATACCCAATGCTTTTGCAAAAGGGACCATTACATATGCCATGAAATGTACAAAACGAGTTGTTACATATGAATCGTGCATGTGTTGCAAGTTTCAAGCAAATACAGAATAAGCATACGGAAAGTTACCAAGAACAAATCCTTGAGTACTTGAGAAGCGCTAAAGGAATTTTTCTAGTTTATGGTGTTAAAGGTAAACAAGTTGTCAAGAGTTTTACGAATGCAAGTTCTCTCCAAACAGGCAAGATGACTCTAGATTTTAATCTAGACGCACAATTTTGTCAGTATGGAGAAGTACAGTGAGCTTGAAGAGTTCAAAGCAGAGCGCTATTGCATGCTCAATGTTAGAATATGTGTATTAAACTATAGTCGGATAGTTTTAGAGGAAGTTCGGATTAAAATGTCATATGACTAAAGGGTTACTTTTGCCCAAGAACAAAGGAGCCAGGGTCACATTACAAATCCAAACAAATGGATATAAAATATCGCCTCAGTTATGAGATCATTGACCGGCGAAAGGTCACGTTCTGCGAAGTTTTATTATGAGTGAGAAATCGCTAAACCCCTTCCATAGACAAAGGTATGAAAGTCATATTAAAGTCTTGGATTGAAGCAAATTATGTAATTTTAAGTTGTGTATGTTTGTGGAAACATATTACATGAGAAAATACATCAATTTGCAGAATTATGTTTAAAACAGAAATTATTATTTCTCTTCTTTAATTATGGTTTTGAAATTAAATAAAATGTCCAAAATAATTATGGATTGATGGGCTCATCAGGTTATCTATCAGATAGAGACCTGGTGTATGAAACCCCACAGGTGAACAAAATCCGTGTATTATTTAAGTTCCTAGTCCGAAATCATTAAAGTGGACATAAATGATTTCAATAAATGGACTAGCATGTAAGATTGATTGGATAGCTCGGTTTCATGGGCTATAGGGGCATAGTGATGCTCGATCAATCACTTGGATATGCATGAATGATGCATGATTGAACTATTGACCTACTTTGAAGTTCAAGTATAGAGCTTCCGTATATATTAGTGGATTCCTTTGACATGAGTGGAACATTGATTTCATTCAATGGATGTTATAACTGTGGTACATTCAAACGTCTTCCCGTAACTGGAGATTATAAAGGATGTTTCCCGGTTATTTCAGAAGTTGAGTGGGAGGCTTGTTGCCACAAGATTGGATAGAGTCTACCTATTAAATTAGGAAATGTGTCATGGCCGCTTGAAGAGGGAGAATTCAGAAAATACGTGGCCGCGTTCAAATGCATTACTCAGTAATCATTTGGTTTTGTAATTCTAACTAAGATTTCAAGAAACGATTTGTAGATTAATATGATCTCGACATGTGATGCAATCACATTATCAAATCGACATATACATTGACTTAAGGAATTTGAATATTGCACCCTTGTCTCAGACAAGTGGGAGATTGAAGGAGTTATGTCTTCGTCGTGTGCAATTACTAGATATATAATTGGATCAAATTATGGAGATAATTAAGTCCGGACATTTGGGTCGTCGTTTTGCCATAGCTAGAGGTACTTACGATCTTTGGACTAGTAAAATAGCCCAAAGCCCAATTGGACGGATCCTATAAGGTCACACAAAGGGGCTAGATCGAGCATTAGAGGACGAGGCCCATCATGGGCCTCATCACTCTAGGTGGCCGGCCATGTAGGGGCTTTGAGAGGCTATTGGGCTTCAAGCCCTAGTCTAATTATAATGAGATTATAAATAGACTAGGTGCCTAGGTTTGCATGCAAGGTATTAACTGATCATTTAGATCAAACCCTAATTAGCAAACACGAAACCAACCCCCTCTCATACTCCCTCTCTCATGGCTCTCTCCTCCTCCCGGCGCACGGTGGTGTCTCGTGGTGGTGGTGGTTCGTGCGGTGGTCGGCTGTCCAAAAAGGTGGTGATCGCGGTTTTCCTCAATCACTCGACCAATCTAGTATTGGTGGACGGCTCGTTCGAATCTCGTGGACTAAGTAGAGGAGCAACACTTGGGGCTCTATTCTCTCCCTGATTTGCCTGTCGAATAGCTTCGTGGAATTCACGCTTCAAAGGTATGATTATGTGTCTTGTGTGTTATGCATGCGATTCTTGGGATTAGGTACTTTATTGAATATGATTCATATATGTTATTTCCGCTGCGTAGTACCTATAAACTCCTACACGTCCACCGCACCCTCAGGAACTGTGGGAGTGTCCTCCCGAAAAGCCTGACGCCGGCCACGTGTGGAAAGATCGCAATCCCGACGTCTAGGCATGCTATTTCAAAAATAAAAATCTAAATGCTTAGCATCATTTCCTAAGTTATTTATTTATTTATTTATTCAAAAATGGCTTATTAATTATCTCCAGTTGCATTTTCTGTTATGCGCTAAATTTTTACCTCAAGGCTAAAAATTAGCAAAATAACAGAATTATTACTAGTATTAAGTTTCTCCATGACAAACTAATACTACAGTTCTCCAAGCCGCATGATACTATGTTCTCCATGACAATATAGTACATACACAAAAATATGTTTCGAAATCGCACAAAAATAATGGATCAACTTATCATGATATATTTTACAAGATCTAGCACCAATATTTCACCATTTCAAGTGCAAAGAAATAACATGAGCAACAAGGACATCATTTCACAAGAAGTAGTACTCAAAAATGGTGTTTTGTTCAATTCTCCACCAAATCATGCAAATTTTGTCTCCAATTTCTCACAAACGCACATACATACATATACAAGTAAACTCATGGCAAAAATTTCTACATAAAAACTCAAAATCAAAAATCCCCAAATTGATTTTTAAGGGTTTTTTACATGAAACTACTCACTTGAAGAAAATTCGAGACAAAATCAAGGGAAACTTACATGGATCCTTGTAGAGAATCGAAAATGAGGAAAGTAGCAAAAATTAGAACAAAATTGATGGAGATTTGAGCTCCAAAAGCTCGAAAAAATCGTGAAGACAGCAGCAGGTCACCGCAACACGGT
Source organism: Chenopodium album (assembly GCF_948465745.1). Lineage (NCBI taxonomy): Eukaryota > Viridiplantae > Streptophyta > Magnoliopsida > Caryophyllales > Amaranthaceae > Chenopodium > Chenopodium album. The sequence continues at coordinate 23,734,773 of NC_137857.1, read as the reverse complement.
CAACCACCGCCGCGACACAGTCAGCCACTCCCGTGTCACGGTAGAACTATGCAGTGACGGGACTCCGGCGAAAGCGGCGGTGAACCTTCTAACACAGCAGCAGCAGCAACAGAACACAAACAAAAAAAAACGCCGTGTCACGGTGGCCGGAACCGTGTCACGGTAATGCAAGTCGTGTGCCGGTGCTGTTAACCGAGTCGCGGAGATCTTTGTGAGTAAGAAAATAAAATGGAGAAGAGGGAGAGATGAAATGAGTAAAGGAAATGGCAGAATGGTGAAAATGGCGAAGCAAAAGCTTGAATTTAAAGCCAAAATGTGACCGTTGTAACCACCCCGTTCCCGTGCCACGGGGACCGTTATCGAGTAACGGATACTTCATGACGTGGCGCGCTGGGATTTGCAGGTCAAACGCACCAAAATCCGCGCCATTTGACCAGTTTAAAATAAAAAAATGCCCGTGACACGGGGTATTTTCCCGTCTGACGGGGAGACATACCGTGTCACGGCAATATGCCACGAGGCATGGTAGTTCTGAAGCATGGGTAACGAATATCCCTAGCATTTTTGACTAGTTTGAATGATTTTTCGAGGCTTTTGGACAGATATTTTCTCACGGAAAAAGTGCCGAAGGTTGTAACTGATATTTAAAGGGGACCAAAATTACCATTTTACCCCTAGCAAGCATCAAAGTCTATTTTTCGACATTTCTAACACCTAATATGATCGAAAAGTTGACTTGAAGGTAAATCATCTATGGCCCATGTTTGGGGACAATCGAACCACTATTATTCCGGCGCAAGGTTATCGATACACAGAGACTTGTAATTTCAGTAGACAAATTTTTCCTCAAGCATGGAAAATTGTCGGTCGTTGTCACCTCTCAACACGAAGAAGTCAACGATTATTTCATTCATCGACTTTCGTCAAGCATGGGAAGTATTCATTCATCGACTTTCCTGAAGCGTGGAAAGTATTTATCTGTCGACTTTCCTCAAGCATGGAAAGTACTCATTTGTCGGCTTTCCTCAAGCATGGAAAGCATTATCGGTGGATTTCTTCAAGCATAGAAAACCTCCAAAATCATTTGTCGATTTTCCTCAAGCATGGAAAATGTTATCCAGTAGATTTCTTCAAGCATAGAAAGCTACCAAATTCATCAGTCGGCTTTCCTCAAGCATGGAAAGCATTTCAGCGAAACATAATCCGGTGGATTCCTTCAAGCATAGGAAGATACCAAGCATCATTTGTCACCGATACACTGGTGTCAGATACGTATTCTATCCCTTTACACTTTTATCTGTAGAACTAACATTTTTCTGCAGGTATCGGCGTATACAGAGTGATTTAGGATCGCAGAACGTCTTAAATCATTCTCCGTCCCTATCGACTACTTTGACTATCGTTTTCGAAACTTACGTTTCTACAAACATAGTCAAAGTGGGGGCTTCTGTAGACACCTAAAAATGTCTCCCCAAAACCAAACCCGATGATGAACAACCTTTCACCGCCATTATTGGTAGGGTTCAGTATTTAATCCCGAGAGTGCTTAAAAATCATATTTAATTAAATTCGTATTTCTAAATAGTCCATGGATCAGTCCAAAATCTTTTTTATTTTATTGTTTTAATATTTATTTTTGGCCCAAACCTTTTATTTATTTCTTTTTAATTATTTTCTTATTTTAGCCCAATTTTAATAAATCGGAAAATGGCCCAAAATTATCAATCGGCACTTAAAATGTTGAATGAAATTAGGGTTAAAAATGAATTTAGACGGAAAAGCAGAACAAAACTGTCCCGCGTCACGGCAGAAAACCCCGCGCCACGGGATTCTTTCCCGTCTGACAGTATAGAATCCCGTGACACGGGAGACCTGATGTGACACGGGTACAGTCTGTGTGTTTTCTGCGTAAACCCTAACGCGTTTTCTTCCTCCGTTTGTTAAAAAATATCCCGAGTCACTCAACATTGCACCGTGTCACGGGAGTATTTCCCGTTTGACGGGGAAATTTACCGTGTCACGGTACATTTTGCCGTGTCACGGGAAACTGTTCTAGGGTTTCTGTCATTTTAGGGTTCCGTGTGTTCCCTCAGCACATTTTTTCTATAAATACCCCCTCATTTCTGATGTACGGGGCATCAATTAACCTTCTCATTTCTCTTCTATGCTCTAGCCTAAACACTAGCCTACCCTTCTATCTTTCAAAATACCTCCCTTAAGCACTCCAAGGAGTCCGTACTTTACCCGGAGTTCTACCATTAAACCACGCGTGAAAGGTAGAACTGTTTGAGGGTTTGGCCCCAAATCAATTATATTCTATTTTAATTTAGTTTAATTCCATTTTAATTATTGTTCAATTAATTTTCCTTGATGTTACTAACGCATTTATTGTTTTTATAGTAGCAAGCAAACAAAATCAAAGTAAGGAATCATGTTCCTTTTATTTCTATTATTTTTCTAACGATTTTATAGTGTTGGATTTATTGCAATATTGCTTCCAATATTAATGTTTATTTTATTCTATTTATTGATCACCATATTGCATGTTAAAGGGAATATGTAATTGAAAATCACGACTAATAAGATAATTTGGACAACCGGTTTAGGTTCCTTTTTAATCTTGTTATTAAATCGAAGTGGTCACAAATATTTTAGAATTATATGTTGCATTAATATTCAACCAATTTAGCTTAATAATAGTTTGGAGCAAATTGAATATTTTGTTTGTATGCCTTTGAGATCGCAGGAATACTTTTCACAATAAGAATCGAGTAGAAGCCAATACGGGCGAATGTGACTCCATGACTCACTTTGTACCATTATCCCGGATCCTCCTTTCGTGGTTTCGAACCATATGGAGTTAGTAATCTCATGGATTATGAATGGGGTATAACCTTCACGGGTCAATCGTTGTTGCTTTTCGTTGTCCCTTTTCGTGGTTGCCTTTTATGATCCGTGAACGGTTTACAAGTTCCTTAAAAACTTGTTGGCGACTCCCTACTTTATTTGTCCCTAATCGTTGTCCCTAATCGTTATGTCGATTCCCACTTCCTATGAGTGCCAAGCATATTCACCACTATGCTTTAACGTACACGCACTTCGAACAATGCCTACAACGATTCATGTCGTGTCATATCACATCGAGTTGAATCTAACACATGTGTCAAAACACATTAAGTCACACGAGTCATGAGTTACACGTGTCAATTCACCTTGGGTCAACCTCAAGTTAGCGAGTCACATTGAGTCAACCTCAAGTCAGTCAATAAGCCTTAGGTCAACCCTAAGAAACGCATCAAGCCTTAGGTCAACCCTAAGAAAAACATAGCAAAGTCTTTCGGCAAATCTTTTGATTTTACAGGATATAACCATTCATCAAAGCTCCTGTTTTCAGCCAATCGAACGATCGCACCAAAGATTCAATCATCAAAGCTCTTTTGTTTAGAGACGCGTGGACATATCATCAAGCTCTTTTGTTCAGAGACGCGTGGACATATCATCAAAGCTCTTTTGTTCAGAGACGCGTGGACATATCATCAAGCTCTTTTGTTCAGAGACGCGTGGACATATCATTAAAGCTCTTTTGTTCAGAGACGCGTGGAAATATCATCAAGCTCTTTTGCTCAGAGACGCGTGGGAAACCTATCAAGCTCCATTGTTCAGAGACGAGTGAACAATCCTCAAGAAAGCTCCATTGTTCAGAAACGAGTGAACAATCCTCAAAAAAGGCTCCATTGTTCAAAGACGAGTTAACATCAACAACAGCAGCAACGGAAAGTGAAGAAGAAAGGGAGGGTATTTAAAAACTCCGACCTTGTCGCCAAACGACAAGTTTATCGCGTGGCGACAAAGCATGTCGCTTGGCGACAAGCAGAATTAGCGACGACAAGCAGTTTTGGCTAGCACTGGAGCGGCGATAGAGTACAAGGCTTCATGTTATGGTTATATGGACCTCGTGCAGCAGTTTATGTTCCTTGGTATGCCAGTTAGCCCCTCTAAGCAATTTGACATGATTTAATGATCGGCTCGATTACGATTAAATCAAGTGATCGACCTGGTAAAAAGATCGTCTCACTTCGCTTAAAGCGCCTAAACATTGGCTCATTACAAAGGCACCAACATAATGATTCATAAACAGCAATAGCACCGACGAATGGTTCACAAGCAGCAAAAGCACCGACGTACTGACATATCGGAAGTAAAGTTCAAGTGAACTTTTAAGGATCGACAAGTGTTGGTCTTCGATAATTTTCTTCGGAATATTATCACGACAACTGAAGGTGATTTCAAGCGGAGTTATCTTCGATCGTGTTCCCTAAGATGTGGAGATGGTCACAAAGCGGAAGAGGATCGTTTCAAGCAAAGCAATCTTCGATAGTGTTCCCTCGGTTGCGGAAGATTATCACAGCGGAAATTGGATGCAGTTACAAGCGTAGCAGTCTTCAGGCAGGATGGCGTTCTCTAGCTTGTGAAAAGTCGTCAAAACAAAAATACAGCAACAGATCGGTTACTCCAGAGACGTGTGCTCGACGGTGCAAGATACGTGTTTCTTAACCCTTTTATTTGTTTAACTAACGCTAGTTTGCAGGTATCGGCGTTACAAGAATGATTTGGGATCGCAGAACGTTCTGAATCATTCTCCGTCCCTATCGATACTTTGACTTTTGTTTTCAAAACATGAGTTTCTCCAAACTCAATCAAAGTGGGGGCTTCTGTAGACACCAATTTGTGTCTCCCCAAAACCAAACCCAGTGATGAATACCTTTCGCGTCAAACCATAATCGAATGAAGTGAAAGTGTGAAAGGTCAAGTGATGCGGTTATTTTTATTTAAAATCTTTCTTTCTATTTTCGAAAACCCACCTTGTTTTATGAAAACGTCCAATCCAGTTTAGTTTGATCCATGATAAGGGTCCAATAATGGTTTAATTGGATGGGGATTAAAAAGATCTTTTCAACGATATATTATAAGCCCAATTTCCATGATCTTTCGAATATCATGTTATCATGTTAGTACCATGTTAGGTTTAAAGCTTTGATCTTTATTGTTTAGTTACATGTTATGATTTTTTTATTAATCTTGTTAGTATCATGCCTAGATCTTGCTATTATTATTAAGCTTTATATGCCTTATTATGATTATTATTATCATTATGTTGCTTGATTATATATTATTGTTATTGCTTGATCACTCCTTTTGTGCTTGTTTAAAGGGAATTTGTATTTGAAATCACGCTTAATAAGATAATTAATAATTTGGTTTAGCCTAATGTTATTCAAGTGATCACCAATAATAGTTTTATTTGTGCATTAATATTCAACCGACATAGATTGAACAGGTTTAGGGGTAATATAATGTTTGCATGTTAGTCAGAAAGCGCACATGAATACGAGTAGAATAAAGTAGAGGCCTATTTTATAGGGCGGGTCCTTTCTTTTGTAGGTTGGATTCATACCCTAATCCCCGAACCCTATTTGGTTCTTGATCTAATGGGGTTGACGATCTCATGGATCGTTAAGGGTTGTAACCTTCACCCTGTGAACGGTTCACAAGTTCCTAAAACTTGTTGGTGACTCTTTTGCTCTCTTTTCTTTCCCTTTGGACGCCACCATACTTCAGTGTATGATCACAGTGGGGTTCAAGCTTGGGGTTATGATGCTTGAAATATTCCCTACACTCCCTAACATACTCATGTGGTCAAATAGTAAACCATCATATCCACATGAATCTGTACTGACTGGCCTGACAAGAGTTTTCTTGAAATTATCTCGCCATTGAGCTTGTAGGTTTCAATCTTAATACTTCTAGTCCAGGAGTTGTAGGCGTCGTTTGAAGTGCGCCTACGTTAAAGCATGTGTGAATATGCTTTGCACTCTTAGGAAGTGAGAATTGACATTACGATTAGGGACAACGATTAGGGACAAGGAAAGTATGGAGCCGCCAACAAGTTTTTAAGGAACTTGTAAACTGTTCACGGATCATTTAAGGCAACCACGATTAAGGGATAACGAATGCAACAACGATTGACCCGTGAAGGTTACACCCCATTCATAATCCATGAGATTACTAACTCCATATGGTTCGGAACCACGAAAGGAGGATCGGGGATGATGGTACGAAGTGAGTCATGGAGTCACATTCGCCCGTATTGGCCTCTACTAGGTTCTTATTGTGAAAAATATTCCAGCGATCTCAAAGGCATGCATACAAAATATTCAATTTGTTCCAAACTATTATTATGCTAAATTTGTTGAATATTAATGCAACATATAATTCTAAAATATTGGTGATCACTTGATTAAACAACAAGAATAAAGGAACCTAAACCGATTGTCCAAATTATCTTATTAGGCATGATATTCAATTACATATTCCCTTTAAACATGCAATATGGTGATCATAAATAATAATAATAGAATCAACATTAATATTGGAAGCAATTCAACAATAATAGCGTTAGTCCAAATCAAATAAAAATAATCCTAATCATGATAATAGCAACAAGAATAAAAATAAGAGTAATGAAGTGATTAACTACTCACTTTCCACGTTTCCTTGAATTGCTACATCATGAATAAATTTTTAGTAACTTCAATAAAAATAAATCAAATGGAAATTAAATTAAATAAATTTAGAAATGATTTGGTCCAAACCCTCAGTTAATTCTACCTTTCACGCCCTCGTTTAAGTATAGAACTTTGGGTATTGTATGGACTTCTTAGAGTGCTTAAGGGATATAAAATGAGAGAATAGGGTGGCTAGAGTTTAGGCTAGAACAAGAGAGAGAGGAGAGAATATTTTTGGTGTAGGGAGAGAGGATGATTTTTGGTGTAGAAGAGAGGAAGAAAGAGTGATTTGATGATCAAGCTTGTTGATGATTGAAAAAGGGGAGACATGACCTCTATTTATAAGGAAAAAAGAGGGGTCGAATCAAGAAAAGATAAGAATTCGAATCGGGTAAAACTCTTGCGATAGACATCGGTTTTTACGGTTTTTGTTTTTATCATATCTTTTGATCGTAAAATCGGAATAAGATGAATAAGATATCGTTGGAAAGATCTTGAAGTCTACTTTCTAACTCAATTGCAATCGGATTAAAATATTATTTATAATAAAATATATAACTGAAATTGTGGGACGGTGACATTTTTGGATAGAGTTTCGTATTTCTTTTATATCTTTTTCGTGATAGCTCAGAATTAATATTATAATATATCATTGTAAAGATAATTTCAAGAGCTATCCAACCATATAAGAATTAAATAAAAACTATGAAGCACGAAAATAATATCTGAAAATCTTTGAACGTCTTTCAATTCGAATAGAATTAGGACTTTCAAAAAGAAAAGTTTTATTCAATTTCAAACTCTTTAATCTTATCTTTTCAAAAAGGATAGTTAAGATATTTTATAAACTTATAGAAGCTTCTAATTAATCCTAATTGGATTAGGAGTGGGATTTAAGCCTTTGGACCCTCCACATGATCATTGGGTCGTAGGTATGGTGGGCTTAGGTTCGGTTTGGACTCAGTTAAGTATTTTAGCCATAACTTATTCATTATAACTCGGACTTGGGCTTATAATGTATCGTTGGAAAGATCTTTTCAAGCCCCATCCAACCATATAACAATTGGACCCATATTATAGACCAAAATAAAATGGTGTAAACGTTTTTATAAAAAGGACACGAAATGAATGATTTTAATGGACACGAAATGAATTATTTTGGGTTTAAAGGCACGAAAAAGAGGAAAAAAAGTTATGGTTTAGTGAAATGGATTAGGAATTGGGTTGGTTTATGAAATGTATTGGGAATGAACATGGATTTAAGCACTCCAAAGATTAAATACTCAACCCGACCAATAATGGCGGTGAAAGATTGTTCATCATCGGGTTTGGTTTTGGGGAGACATTTTTAGGTGTCTACAGGAGTCGTCATTCTTGGGAACCATATTAATGATTTCCATGAAGTTTCCATCCATTTCTCCATTAACATGGGAATTTAAAATTCCATAGCAAACATCACGTAAGCACTTGAATAAGAGATAAGGTTCATAGTTCATGAATCTTCTAGCCCAATCCTTTGGAATAGAAGACAACATCACATGCTCGGCTCTCTCAGAATCTGAAACGTTTCTTAAATGCTTCTCAAGAATCATGCCTGAACTATATCTGCCCTCGATTGGTGAGTCTAAACGAAATTCGAGATTTTCGTTCTCTAGAACACTTCTAAGTTCGCTTTCCCAATCGTTGAAGTTGAGAAAGTTTAGCCTTGTTTTCATTGTTGGAGGTAAAGAATTACTGTCATCATTGTTACGGCTACTCATCTAGTCAAAATAAGGCAAAGTTTAATAATTATGTTTAATTTAAAATTAAAGTACCATAAGAATTAAGTTGGTAACTTTAAAACACTTTATTCAATGATTAAATGATCCCAATTGAATTTTAAGTGATTATTCCAAGATCCTTTATTTGTGCAATAATTAACTGGACTGAGGCCCTACCATCAACCATTATATTTTCAAGGTGAGTAAACTCTTTACTGATTACAACTCTTATAACTCTTAATGGAACAATAAAACATCACATGTTTAATTATTTCCCTTTGCTTCAAGGTTCTAAACTCTTTATGTAACCTTGTTGATGAGCATAACCAATTAAATGTGTAGAACATGATCTACCCCAACTTCCCAAAGCATTCTTAATATTACTAGGACCTAGATTTATTATGTTGTGATTATTTAGTGAACTCTAGCGCATCATCAATCAACATATATAAAATCTAACATGCATAATCTTCTAATGCAATTAAGCATGACATAGTGTGGCCCCTTAGTCCTAAGAAAAACTAGAAATGAAAATGCTCCCACTTGAATCATCATGGATCTCCATCCAACCTTGCTCTTTCAAGCCTTCACTTCATGGGCTTCTTTTGGCTAACACTATTTAAATAACTATTCTATTTACATTAAATAAAAGTTACAAAAACGCTTAACGGTACGCAGACCGTATTTAGATTACAAAAATACATCACTATGCGCAGATCGTATTTAATAATCTATGTGCCATACTAGTCTATACAGCAACATAATATCATATACTATAAAAGTGCTATATAATAAATCACTCAACATGCTTGTCTAAACTACAACATCGAATGTTCATAATAAAGTTAACGCATTTCCTAAAATATCTTATATTTTAATCATAATTAGATAATATCATATATTATTCATGACTGCTTATAAAATATAATATATTAATTTTTCCATGAGATAGAATCAAATCATATTTTAACCTAGAAAGATAAATCATATTTAATCTTCCATGATTATCCTAACAAATTTAGAAGATTCTATCCTAATTACTAGTCAATCAAATAATTTTAAAATCAATAATATCCTAATCTAATTATGGGATAAACACATTATTTAAATCAATTATTATCCTTTTGAAATATGCTCAGAATATCCTAATCAATCTTATTGTGGATAATTACCAATTTAACAACTTTAAATATGGATAATATCAAATATAACAACTTTTAAATCTTTGATTTTATCCTTAGATAAAAGATTTTATCCAAAATAAAACTCATTTTATCCCAAAATAATTTGTAATTATCTTGAAATAATTTTTCAAAACAGTTTTTTTTTTGAAAAAACGCGCCACACACGCCGGTCACCGTGGTTTGCCAGCCAAAGCTAGCCACGGTGGCTGACTGCTTTTCCAACAACCACTGCCGTAAGGCAGCAGCGTGCAGCAGCACTGCTGTGGTTGTAGGCCACTGTGCGTGGCTAGCCACGATGGCTGGCTGCCACTGCCGCAGAGTAGCAGCAACAGCGATGCTAGCAGCCACGGCAGTAGCCATGCAACGGTAGCACGCTGCTGCCCATGGCCACCCTTAACCTCCTGCCCTTCCACCCTCCCTCTCCGACTGCGACTGTGGCTGCGCCACCCTGTCGCGGTTGCCGACCATAAATAATTTTTTTTTGTTTTAATATAATTAAAATAACATTTATCGTAATTAAATTAAATCAGTCCGTAAGATTAAAATTAAATCACATTCAACTTTAAAATATGGGTTTATCATAAAATAAATCTCAATTTAATACTAACTCTTAAAATTAAATCGATGATCATACATAAACATTTTTATGCATAAATCAATACAATTAAAATTATGAAACATATTTAATACGAAATTAACCATAACAAGTATCAAAATTCATATTTTTAAGGCTTATATGGTTCAAATTTTATGAATAAATTAGGGTTAGGGTTCCAAAATTTAGAATAAACTAGGGCTTATTTTGGTCCTTTTCATGGCTATTTTGAGCATAATTGAATCACATTTAATCAATTCCAAAAGTTTAATCTCATTAAAATAATAGTTGAACCATAATTAAATTAATTTCTCCCTCTTAATTGATTATAAAATTAACATGGACATCAAATAATCATAATATTATGATCTAGCGCATTCATGTAAGAGGCTAACTGATACCACTATAGGAGTTTATAGGTACTACGCAGCGGAAATAACATGAATCATATGCATAAAGTACCTAATCCAACAATCGCATGCGTAACACACAAGACACATAATCATACCTTTGATGCATGAATTCCACGTAGCTATTTGACAGGCAAATCAGGGAGAGAGTAGAGCCCCAAGTGTTGCTCCTCTACTTAGTCTACGAGATTCGAACGAGTTGTCCACCAATACTAGATTAGTCGAGTGATTGAGGAAAACCGCTATCACCACCTTTATGGAAAACCGACCACCGCACGAACCACCACCACCACAAGAAACCACCGTGTGCCGAGGAGGAGGAGAGAGCCGTGTGAGAGAGGACTTTGAGAGGGGTTGGATTTCATGTTTGCTAATTAGGGTTTGATCTTACTGATCAGTTAATTGCATACTTGCAAACCTAGGCACACCTAGTCTATTTATAATCTCATTATAATTAGACTAGGGCACGAAGCCCAAAACCCCTTCTAGTCCTCCATATGGCCGGCCACCTAGAGTGATGAGGCCCATGATGGGCCTCGTCTTCTAATGCTCGATTTAGCCCCTTTGTGTGACATTATAGGATCCGTCCAATTGGGTTTTGGCCTATTTTATTAGTCCAAAGATCGTTAGTATCTCTAGCTATGATATAACGACAACCTTAATGTATGAACTTAATTATGTCCATAATTTGATCCATTTATATATCTAGTAATTGCACACGATGAAGACATAACACCTTCAAGCAGATAGGGTTGTTCGCCTCTTAAGGGGATTACTCGCTTGGGCTAAACGCCTTGCTCAGTTCGTCTGAGATTCCCCCGGCGACGTCTGAGTCTTGAGGTCAGACGAACGGAACATGCCGCCTGTCATTTGAAGGGAACGTAGGACGGCCAAGATTTCGGGATGCCAAGATCTCCCCTTAGTGAGTATCCCAATGATTCCTCGAAGGAACCGGAAAAACAATTATATTTAGGCTACTCGACAATCTCGACTATGCGTCCCTTTTCCTTAGGCAATGACCCATGATGCCCTCCCCCGAATAGTGACTCAACTATCTAGGTCGAAAGGTCTTTCCCCAAGGTTGTAACGTAAGGCATAAAGGGTGAAGGTAGGCTAAAATTTAAAATTTGGTGATTTTCCTAAAAAGTGAAGCAAAAGGGTGATCAATCCTTAACATCACAATCACGAAATTACCAAACAAAAACAACACCCCCAAGCTTACTTGAAGCTATACTCACAAAGAAATATATACAAAAAGCGTACACGCTTCTCCCCCAAGCTAAAATGAAGCATTGTCCTCAATGCTTAGAAGGAGAAATGAATACATCAAAATATTTTTGTATTTTTCACTTTTTCAAATTTTTTTTTTTTTTTTACTTGAATGTGCAATGTCCTTTCCTTTTACTTAATTCAGACGGCTTTTTCTATTATGCAATTTATTAGTCCATGCCTATTATGAAGTAGGACGGCTTTTTTCTCAAATATTCACAAAGAAAATGATATCACAAACTTGCATTCACAAAAACCAAAACTCCAATTCATCCACCACAAACTCCTTCTCAAATGATCATTTTGCTTCACAAAAACCAAGAAAAGTAGAAAATGAAACAAAAGGTCAAATAACTAAAGATGTGGGTTGAAAAGAAGGGATAAGGCTCAAATGGTTGCAAGAAGGCAAATGTAAACCCAAAAATAAAGAAAATAACAAAATATAACAAAAATGAAAAATAACACCCCGAAAATGTGCCTTTTTCCTTCCTAGATAGTTCGGTCTCGGGTTTAAGAATCATACATCAAGCTTTATTAGATTAGGTTTGCATAGTCAAGGATCCACGCCGCTCATACAAAGAATGTTGAAGGCTAGAAAAACAAGTGACCTCACAAGGATGTGGCAAAAACTCACTAATGGTGTCAAATTGACTATAGGGAGCAACTACCAAGCATGCCACAGACAAGTAGAATCCGGCTTCATGATCCTCCTAGTTCAAACCAACTACCCTAGCATACACCTATCCTAGATTCAACAAAACATAGTCTCAAACCGTGCATACCTTAACAACTTAGGAAGAAAATCATGCAAAAGACAAGTCCAATGTACAAAGTTCATTTCACAAGAAAAATGAAAAATAAGGCCTCAAAATCACACCACAAAAAAAAAGAAAAATAAAAGAAAATAAAAGAAAAGGAAAGTAAAAGAAAATAAAAGAAAAGAAATGGAGACATAGAAAAGGAAAAATAGGAGAAATAATATGAAATGGACTAGAAAGCAAGTTAAACACATAAAAATCACAATCGTCAAACAAGTGATCGATCGACATCATCGTCATCGATCCCAAACACATTACGTGTTAACAAGCATCCATCCTCGAACCATTCAACTTCTCCTAAACTAAACCTATTCTATGCAGCCAAGGAAAATAAAGAGAAAAATAAGAAAGGTCTCACCGGACTCCAAGCTTAGCAAAAATAAACGAAGCAAGTAGAAACCACCTCGTTGCATTCCATATCCAAAAGCTTCTTCAAGAAACCAAGTGAGAAAAAGAAATAAAAGAAACTATGAACAAAGAAAATGGTTAGTAACTTCAAAACAAAGAAAACAAATAAAAGGACACTAAACTAAGCAAAAAGTATATACAACTAAAGAAAATAAAGCTAAACTAATCAAAGAATAAAAAGAATAAAAGAAAGGAAACTAAGAAAGCAAGAAAGTCTAAACTAACAAAAGAACTAAACTAAACTACAAGATTTGGATTCAAGGGATTTGGATCAAAGGGTTTTGGATTAAAGGGATTTGAATATTAGGGATTAACAACAACAACAACGTTTCAAGCAAAGCATCATCACAAACAACAAGTATCCAAACAAATAGGGCAAGCAAGCGAGCTACAAGGAAGGTAGCCTAGAGATCAAGAAAAAGAGGAAATCAAACAAGAGGAACAAAAATAAGCATGCAAACAACTAAGGTATGTACACAAAAACAAATATTGGTCACCGAGCAAATCATTAGTTCCCCCAAGCTAGATAAAAATACATCTCAACATCCCAAGCAATACAAAACAAGCATCAAAAATATAAGGGATGGAGGTAAAAAGCACAAAAAGCAAAAGGGAACTAATGACTACTACCATCACCACCACCACTACCACTACCACTCGGCCCAGCCCCATTGGGGTCAATGTTGCGCTCGGGGTCATCGAAGGGATGAGGGTAAGGCTCCCATCCTCCGGTGTACCCCTCGGGCCACCCATAATGCCCCTTGAAAACATCTTGTTGCCAAGGAGCAAGAGGGGTGAAGTTATCGGGCAAGGTAAGTTCGTAGGGGTGGTTGTCCTGGACATGGGGGTAGTTAAGATCACCCCTATAGTCACTACCACCCGGAGCCTTGTAATCGTAGTTACCATGCTCATCCAGATTGTAGCGACGCTCGGTATCGGGGTTGGAAGGCCCCGACCAATATGGATGCCCATACGAAGGTAGAGGACCTTGTTGGGGCGGGAAGTACAGATAGTTAACCGGGGGATTAATGTTACCGCGGTCAACTTCCGCATCATAGATTTGTTGTTGTTGAGCAAACATACCTTGTTGCATTTCTTGAATACCTCTCAATTGTTCATAGATAGCCCCAAAATCTTGATCATACATGCCGTCCAAGTGGATTTTCAATCCACTCATTTGCTCACTAAGAGCCCTCAAATCGGCATTTTCATAAGCATGTTGCCCATCTTGTTGTTGTTCTTGAGGAACTTGTTGTTGTTGTTGTTGTTGTTGTTGCTCTTCATCATCATCATCCTCATCCTCATCGGAGTCGAAGTTGGGACGCCGAAAGGACTTAGGGACATGCCACACATTGTTGGCGATCCGAGCCAAAGAAGTCAAGCCGGGGTTAGGCAAATAGCACCAATGCTCATTGCCCCTTAGCCACTCCTATCTCCTATCCCTATAGCTCATGGAGATGAATTGAATTTTACCCAATTGTTGCAAGTCAAGGTATAGTGAGGTGCTTATCTCCAATCTCCTTGCAAAAGGGAAGATATGCATCAAGGCGAAGGCGAGTCAAGAGCCTAGTCACCATGCCCCCGCATGGGATCTCTCCCGAACTCCGGCCACGAAGATCAACACAATATTGGGTAAAGATATACCCCAAGTTCAACCGGCCCACATACTCCGGGCGAGTAGACAACCACAAGACTTTGAGCTCAAGCTTGCTCAATTTCCCCAACTCTTGCTTGGGAAATACCACATAGCCCAAAAGGCGGTGCACAACCCTAAGGCAAGGTTGGTACACCGAGGAAATCTTAGCCCTATTGGTGATGAATTCGTTACCACCCGAGATGTCTTCCCACCAAGAGTTGTGGTCGTACTCCAGGAAGATATAGTGTTAAACGTTCAAAATATCCCCATGGGATCAAAGTCCAAAGCCGCGTTGAACTCTTCCAAGGAATGATCGAAGACATGGTTGAATATTTGGAATCGCACCCGATATTGCCCTCCCAAGGGCACAAGCTCCAAGGTAGCCAAGAACTCCAACGTTGGCTCCTTGTAGGTGCGATAGGCATTGTTGATGAAAGAACCCATTCGAAGGTTCAAGAGCAAAGACCACACATCATCATCTATCCCCAATTTTACCATGTCACGTTTGAGATAATGGTGGGTTTCTTTGAGGGTTCTCTCTTCCTTCAACTGTTGGTAGAAGGTCTTTTGCTGGTTGGTGAAATTTTTCATTTTGGGAAGAGAGGTTGGTGGTCGTGTTTGAGAGGAAGAGGGGTTTCAAGTACTTGGCCTAGAGGAAGTACTTGGCCTTGAAGAAGTACTTGAGCGAGGTTCATCGATGATAACATCCACTTTTCTTTTCTTGGTGAGTTTCTTTAAGTATTTAGACATGTTTGAGGGTTTGAGAAAGGTCACCAACAATGATCAAAGAGCAAAACCAAAGAACCAAGAACACCACACCCAAAATCACCACTTACTACCAAATCCACCAAATTTTAATTTCACACTTCCTTCCAACAAAACCAATTCCAAACCAATCAACAACACCAATAATCCAAGAAAAACTCCTTTCAAACAATTCAAGAGCAACCAAGAGACCAATACCAACAATCACAACATACTACCCAAATTCCAAAAATCAAATTCACAATTTATCAACCAAAGATTAAGAAAATCGCTACAAAATCAACAAACAACACAATGTTATGCAAAATCAATCAATAAACATCACAAAATCACATCCAATATCAAGATCAAGCATCAAAAATCAAAAATCACAAAACCCATACTACACTATTCATGCTCATACAAAATTTCAATCTATGCAAAATTATGATATAATTGACAAAATTAAAGCAAGGTTTAGTGATTATACCGTACAAGATGCAAGATTAACCAAATTTGAGCCACCAATTGCAATCCCAAATAAAAGCCCCAATTTTCGGTCACCAAGTGTAGGAGAGAGAGTGAGTGAAATTTGGGTCAAATTGTGAGGAATTTTTAGTGTAGGAAGGTTTGTAAGTGATTTTGAGTGAAAATGGAGTGATTTAAGTGAAGAATTGAGGGATTTTAGATGGTGAATGAGGAGGTTTGAGGTGTGCACAAGGAGGAGGGTTTGAGGGAGTTGTTCGTGAGGTAGAAGATGAAGGATGATGAAATGAAGGGAAGAAGGAGGAGGAAAGAAGATAAGGGGCACGGCAGCAGGGCGTGCGGCCGCACCTGCTGCTGGTGCGCCCGCACACGCAGGGTGTGCTCCCGCACACACCTGATGTGCGGCCGCACCTTGCTGTGCGTCTCCGATCTTTCTTTTTCTCTTATTTTTGATACTTACTGCCTATTTGGGTGCGCACATGATTCATGATGGTGATGAGGAACACCATAGGCAGTAGCTAAAATCATTTTCAAAGATCTCAAAGTTGAAAATTCATGTGCTCACCACAAAAATTCACTAAGTATCAATTTCCTCCAACTTTCAAAACACGAATTTCCTATCTTACCTCTCTAAAATTTTTACCCCTTTTACCTCAAATTTCGATTAGAATCGAACAAAATATGATATGTGCCACGAACACCTTCCATTCACCATGCATTCTTGAAGAAATCCAATCCCGCAAAGTTCATCCTAAAAATCCAAACAAGTAGAAAAGTGAAAGAAAAGACAAAGGGTAATAAAAGAAACAAAAACAAGAAAATTCAAAAATCAAAAGGAAAAGTTAGAAACTCCGGGTTGCCTCCCGGGAAGCGCTTGCTTAAGGTCCTAAGCTCGACCCTTCCTCCAAATCATGGAGGGTCAAAGAACACCACCTTCTTCAAGGTAGTTGAAAGAGCAAAATCTTCTTCAATCTTGAGCAACTTCTCATCGTTTCTTGATGAAACCTCCACAAAATTCTTTTCAAATTCATTCTTCTCTTTTCTCAACTTCTTTAGAATCATTTAGAAAGGCATGAACGAGGTTTATGGGTTTTCCTAAAACTCATTGGCGACTCCTACTTGTTCCTTATAAAAAGCGTGATGATAGAATCATTTCTCATTCAAGATCTCCCAAACTGGTAAGAATTCAAATCTTAATACACCCTAACAAGTGCAAAGTCCTAGGCTTTTAAAGGGCCATGGGCACCTAAGGAGAAGGATCCCCTATGATGAGAACACCCTCCTTAACTTACAGCATGATTAGGGGATTGGAATGGAAGAGAAGAATGATTTTTTAAAAAAAAAACTCTTTTTTTTAATAGGCATTATTAGAGGATTGGGATGGAAGACCTGGCAAATGGGTCATTCGGGTTGGGTCTAGGTCCGATCGATTCGGTTCTTGGGTTAACGTCGGGTATGTATCGGGTCGAGTCCAGGTCGGATCAATTTTCGGGTCTGGTATGTTCGGGTCGGGTCAATATTGGGTCAACTTGTCAAGTATATTCGGGTCATATTCGGTAAGGTCAAATCTAGTTGGGTCATGTTCGGGTTGTTTCTTTTGTGGATCAAGCTCAAATCAATAATTTTATAAAGAGTATTTTTCAGTTTATGAGATTAACTACGGTTGAAGATCAATAATTTGTTATTTTTGGCACAAGATAACTTTTTTGTTAAATTATAGGGTAATTTTAGTTCAGGGGATTGCTGGTATTGGGTCTGTTCGGGTCAATATCGGGTTTGTTCGGGTCAATTTCAGGTATCGGGTCTATTCGGGTCAAACACTTTGGGTCAATTTCGGGTTGGGTCAGCTTCGGGTCGGGTCAGTTCGTGTGTCGGGTCAATTCCATTTTCGGTTCGGGTCATTTTCGGGTCAATGTTTTGGGGTCAATTTCGGGTCATGGGTTGGGTCATTCGGGTCGGGTCAAGATTGTCAGGTCTAGATGGAAGAGATGTATGACTTTTTAAAAAAAAATATTTTCTTGAATAGGTTTGATTACGGGATTGGGATGAAAGAGATGTACAAGAAAAACAGGATGAGGGACAAGCTAAGTGTCCTTCCAACTTTCCGTTTTAAAATAATAGTATTGATGTTGCTTTTTTGTTTTAAAATACAATAAAAATTTAATAATAATCCTACAAATGCATTTAGAACAAACATGATTATTGATAAATATGTAAATTTGGTCATAAGAGATGTTTTATTAATTATTTCTTAAACAAAAATAAATAAAGAAAACCCTTACAAACAAATGTTTCAAAAAAAAAAAAAAAAAAAAAAAAGAAAACCCTTACAAATGTTTTCAATCCCCTAAAAATTGTCCAATTTCATTTGTGTCTGTTCACCTCTGATTTATTTTCTATTTTAATTAGTTTTTTTGCATTAAATAAAATTATGATAAAACATGAAAATTTAGGAGGAGGACAATGGTCCCTCCAACTTCTTGTTTCAAAATAATAGTATTGATTAAGGAAATTTGCATGTAAATTATTAAGTAAATTAAAATTATCTCTAATTAATGCAGTGTATTGTTATTCCTCTTGCTAGTGTTACAGATCTGGTCGGATTGGGTAAATAAATAAAATCAAAACACTCTACCAATGTACCCGCTGTATTGCTAGTGAGACAACGGACAATATATGTCACACCAACTGTCCAACTTTCAAATGATAAAACCTAGAATTACTTTATTTTAATTACTTTAAACCATGACATCAACTCTCATAATCATGCAATACTTAACATAATCACTGCATTAAGATCTACCTATTTCTTAAATTATACTTAAAAACTACAATATTTTACACAGCTTTCATCTTTCAATGTCAGTTATTCATATTAAGATTCCTTCTATCTCGGTTCTACTAACAATTCACAAGTATAATATAATGTTACTAGTCGTATTTTTGTCTCCTAAATATGCTACATACAAATTATTTTCTTATTATAAGAAGTTGCGAATGACATTCATAATATTAACTGAATTCTAGGCGTTTTATAATTATATTAATGTTAGATTATAAGATTCAAATCTGATGGACATAATACGTAGGATCCATCTGCAAAACACCAGGTTGATTATTTTTTTGACGTGTATTTATTAGTTTGCTCTAAACACTACATTATCTATTTATTTTTCTAATCTATGTGTTATAGGAACAAAGGTTAAACAATCAAACTTGGTCACTTGGATTTTGTTTTCATTAATTTGATGATAAATGTATCAATGTCACATCAGTGGCGGATCTAGGAATTAGGTAATGGGGGTACGGAAATTTAACCTATTAAAATATACTTTAATTTATGAAGTTTTTCCTCCGTACCCAAACTTCAACCCTTTTGGCTTAATTTTAGTCCCAAAATAATCGACTCATTTGCATTAAAATACCCACCATTACACCAATTTACAATAATATTTGTGCAAAATTAGCTTCCCATATAAAATTTTGTTTTTTCATGTATTTTTAATACTTTATCTCTCTACTTTTTACAAATCCATGTAAATTTATCTTTCCAATATGTTCATATTTCTGTTTATTTAAGTTTCTCGATAACCGCAAAATCATCCCAAAAGGGTCAAAGCTATAGGGAGGGAGTATTATTATTTATCTAATATATAAACTTTGAGTTTTTATTTCCAATATTAACAACGTACATTGATGCAAATAAAATCAAAACACAATTTAATATATATTTCCATTGATTAATCACACAATATTTTTATTTAACGTAGTACATTATAGTTAGTGTACTATATGTGAAGTATAGTGTAAATAAAAGGAAAATTTGATTTAAATAATCCAACCTTTGACGTATTTATTTTGAATAATCCAACCTTTTGATTATTCTATAATAATCCAAGCTTTGAGGGGTGTTCTATTTTATTAGGCCAAACAGGTCACCTAGCTTAAAACAGTAGGTCACCTACCACGTGTTGTGTTTTTATTGTCCAAAAAAAAATAAATTTTTAAAAAAACTTAAGTTAAAATAAAATAATTCCTTTTTTCCCATTCTTCTTCTTCCCTTGACCCCTCCATGAATTCAGACCTTGCTCCCATTTCCGGCGAGCTCCCCTCCCCGCCCCTACTGCCCTTTTCGGCTGCCCCTTCCCTGCCAACCTCCCTTTATCACTTCCCCTTCCTCATTCATTCCCCAAACACCTCCAAACCACTTTCCTTTCCCCTCCCCTTCTCGAATTCCGGCCACCCTTTCAAAAGTCTTATCAATTTCCAGCCACCCCATCCACGCGTATCTCACCCTTGACACCAAGAAACCTCTCCCTTTCCCTTTCCCCCCCTTCTCGATTGTCAATTTTTAGGTTTTGTGTGTTTTTTGCTCTTCTGGGTTGAGACAAGAAGTTGCAGAAATCTGAAGCCAAGTTTGATTTTTATTTTTTATTTATGTTTATTATTTGTAATTGGGGTTGTTTATTTCAATTTGAAAGTCCAATAATTTGCTAGCTTGATTTCAAGAACCAAGGAGTGATTTTGGTTGGTTTTTTGAAAAATTGAATCTTGAGAAAAATGATTTGAAGGTTGGTTATTATGGGAGAGGAGAAATTTGGGTTATATTGGGAATTTTTATAAGAGTAATCAATCAATGGCTATACTTTAAAGAAAGAAATCCATGAACACTTGCATTGGGGTGAGGGGAAGAGATGTGTGGCAGGGGTGCGGGTGGTCGGGGAAGATGAAGGGGAAAGAGGGGAAGGTCGGTGGCTGTGATTTAGGTTTTTTTGTTTTTTTTTTTTTAATCTTTTTTTTGGTTAAAAAATTGAAAGAAAAAAAAATTACCTGAAGAACAGGTAGAAGGTCATTTTGGCCCAATAAAATAAGACACCCCTTAAAGCTTGAATTATTGTGGAATAATCAAAAGATTGGATTATTAAAAATAATACGTCAAAGGTTGGATTATTTAAATCAAATTTTCCTAAATAAGATTATTTGCAATCAATAGTATATGATCTTGATTATTTTAAGGAAAAAAATTAAATTATACCGATGACTATTATAATATATTGTATATAATTTGTTTATCAAAGTCAAAATTTTAATTGAGAACCATTTCTTACAATAATGATCTAAGGGAAAGAAAGTAAAGAATGAATATATTTCTCATAGAACTGTTATATACGAAGTAGTACAAGTCTATTCAAAACAATACAAATACAAGTTTATAAATAATACAAAGGTAAATATAAGAGATGAATGTTGGGTTTATAAACAATACAAATACAAGTTTATAAATAATACAAAGGTAAATAAAAGAGATGAAAATTGGGTTTATTTAAGATTAAAAAATAAATAAATAAAGTTGGGTATTTTAAAAAAGCAAAAAACTGGTACATTAAAGGGACCTGTTTGTACACAAAACTGGTCTCTTTGATTACGTGTTTTTAGCCGCCCTCTTCTAGCATATGTCAGCCTGTTAGACACAATTTTAGTTCATACTTTAGAGACCGCTAATTTCAGAAAATGGGTCTCTTTTCTTAACAGTTATTTTTTTTTTATTTTTTTTTTTTTTTGAGAATGGGGGTACAGTTGTAACTGTATGTACCCCTGCATCCGCCACTGTGTCACATATAAGCTCAGCAAAAGTTAGCTACAACTTATATATAACCAAAGAGCTTCATGGTCAAAAATATTTATTAGAAACTACATAAATACTAGTGAGTTGAAATTTTAGGAACAGAGGAAGTATGAAAAGTTATCATTTTCACTCCCTCAACTTTCTCAATGTAGAGCAATTATTAGTTCCAACTCAAATATAGATTATTTATCTAACAGTTTAAGACCACACACCAAGTCATATCCTTTCAACGCCACCTCTCAGTCGTCACCAAATGTTCAAAATAGGAGCACCTCTTATCACCAGTCACCAGATGTTCAAAATATATCAACCAAAAGAATATTCTATTTTTAAATCTAAGCAATCTAAATATTACGATTAATAGGTTTTGTAGTATGGCTCAGCAAAATTATACAAAGATCAGCCAATACGACACCTAATCCAATATTTGTATAGAACGGATTTTTGGATATCCTATATACCAAAATTATGTGAAAATTTCAGACTTAGGATAATAAATATGTATGTAATATAAATATCCAAATATATGATTATTTTTTACATATTTTTTAAATATGAAATCCATAAATATTAATAACTTCTCCGTGTATGTATATTATTCCGGATGTCGGACATTCGATTCAAAAAATTTGAATATAAGGAATCTGAAATATTTTGGATCGGAATCTGATATCAGATATAACGTAGGAATTTTTAAAATCGATTCAATGATCGGAAGCGGCCTTCACCTAGGCATTCCGATCATTTGACCTTACTGAATATATTAGCTTTCTAATAATTCTGAACTCACTATCAGAATAATACACTTGTTCCTTTCAGTGCCTACCTTGTTCTTTAGTGAAGTGGTGAAGCTTCATGGCATTCCAAAAGTATTGTGGGAAGAATTTTGGAAGACTTTTTGGAAGTTAGTGGGAACCAAGCTCTTGTTTAGTACCTCTAGTCACCTTCAAACCGATGGCCAAACCGAGGTGACTAATCGTACCATGTCCACCGTTCTCCGAGCTATCATTAGCAAACACATGAAGTATAGGGATCTTAAGCTACCTCAAGTTGAATTTGTTTACAATCGCTCTCATTGCATAGCTACCGGGAAAACACCATTTAAAGTAGTGTATGGTTTCAATCCCCGCCTACCACTTGACTTGTTGCCTAGTATCCTTCAAGAGGAGTTGAGGTTTGACGCGAAGGATAGAGTTAAAACGATGAAAAGGCTTCATGAAGATGTCAAGAAGAGAATTGAGACGGCAAATGAGAGTTACAAGGCAAGGGCAAACAAATTCAAGAAGCTAAGGGAATTCAATATAGGTGATCTTGTGTGGCTCCATCTTCGGAAAGAAAGATTCCCGGCTAAGAGAAAGAACAAGCTCATGCCAAGATCCGAATGCCCATTTGAAGTTGTGGAGAGAGTTGGACCTATTTCTTACAAGCTCAAACTATAGGGAGACTTTGGTGTTCATGCTACCTTTAATGTTGGTGATCTTGCTCCTTTTCTCTTTGAAGATGATATTGGTGATGATGATCCGGAATTGAGGGCAATTCCTTTTGAAGAGGAGGGGTTTGACGCGGGTGCATGGAACTTAGTGGAAGAAGTGGAAGATGTGTCACCTGTTGTGACACGAAGTCGGGCCAAGTTCCTTAGAGGTCACCTTTTGGGGCTAACCATCATCACACTTGAAAACAAAAAGCTTATCAATATATGATGCAACTACTTCATCCAGCCATATTTCCTTTGTTACAACGAATTTTTTGGTGATTCAAATTGGAGGTGAAAGTAGAGTTCAAGAGCTTTCCAACGACTGGTTACACGCCAAATTTGAGCAATAAACGAAAAAGTTATGAACGTTAGAAGTTGAGCTGTCTAGGAGCAGGGGAGTTCCACCGAACCAAAGGATGTTCGACTGAACTTTCCAGGCAGTTTCAGACCTGATTTTAGCATCTTTGTAGGAGTGGTTGAACTCCAAAAGTTTGATCAAACCTACCCACAAGTTCGACCGAACTTACCCAGAGTTCGGCCGAACCTTTTCCCGTTTCTCTGTCAGTTTGTGCAAACTATTTAAGTTGTTTTAAGACGTTTTTGCATTTTAAAATTTTGTTGAATTTTTTAATCAAAGAGACTTTCTCCCTCTACCAAAATCTTTGTAATTATCTTGCTTTCTTTGTGATTGCATCTCTTGTAATCTTTGTGGTTACACCTTAATCCTAGCTGTAACACCCCAATAATTCTCTCTTAAAAACCTGTGAGAAACCTGTACATAACCTGAACAAATTCAAGAGAAGTACTGGTGTGCTACCGCCACATGTTCAAACGTTAAGGCTATCTCAGAAATTAGCAGCGGAAAACCAAAACAGTTTTAAATAAACCTCAAACAAAATATTTAAATCAAAATAAGTATTACAAGTTGGAACCATAAAGGCCCTTATTCAAAACCCAAAAGAAATAGTAAGTGATTAAATTCAGTGTTTAAACAAACTTAACCAAAAGAAATAGTGTCAAATAGAATCGAGCTAAGATAAAATCAAACTTGACCTCAAACAAAATATTTAAATCAAAATAAGTATTACAAGTTGGAACCATTAAGGCCCTTATTCAAAACCCAAAAGAAATAGTAAGTGATTAAATTCAGTGTTTAAACAAACTTAACCAAAAGAAATAGTGTCAAATAAAATCGAGCTAAGATAAAATTAAACTTGCAAAGGAAATAAAATGCAAGCAACCAACTCTCTAGTCAAGATCCCACAACCCTGAAGAATGCTGCATGTGACAGAACCTGCGGTTATTCTGCTCCCCAATATTACATGTGTAAAAATTGGATCGTCACAGGGTCATTGAAAGGCGAAGGCCATGACCAAAGAAGGACGCACACACAAAAGCACGCAATCAGCAAAGCTGAGTACATACAAGCTGCAAAGTAAAATAACGAAATACCTAACATGCTACTATTAATCAATCATACGCATCATTAATAACAAACTCGACACACGACTCGATTATCCAATTTATTAAGACTTCACTAGTTAATAGTAGTTAACTCATTTCAATTTATTCATTGGATTTAGCAATAGACAAGGTTGTCCAACCCATGTCCCATTTGGAACATCAATAAAGAAAAACCCCATGCCTCCTTTCGAAAACATCAATAAACATCCAACGACCACGGGCGCGACTCTGTGACCGTAGTTAGTATGAGATCTCACCTAACTCCTAGTTTTAAGAAAAATATTTGAAATAAGAGACTCGTAGATAAGACGGCCTCGAGAAAAGTACACGACTAATACCCCATGTACCCCAACCCCTGATTGTCATTACTCCAGAAGTGCACCAATCCAGAGTTTTATTGCTCATCCATCTTGCACTTTACGTGATTTACAGGTTTAGACTTGGTGATGACTCATATGCATAACAATAAAATCAATCCAATATCAATTCAATCAAGTAAAACAACTTTTCAATTTCAATTCTTGATTTATTAGTGGCAAGCAACATGTATTATTTATTCCTTACTACCTCGGTGTATAAACACCTTGAGTGCATAAGGCACCCCAAACTCTTAACCTTGTCTTATAAGACATGAACCATTCCTTTACTCATCCTATTTCATTAAATCATGAATGAGTAATAATTAAGTCATTTCACCAATCACATACCTTCGCCTCTAAGCGCACCTTGCATAATTAATACATAACCAATAATTGCAATAAGGAATAGTGCGCATCAAATGAAATTCACAATGTATAACCAAACAATTTAACCCAGTCATCCCTAGACATGATACTAAGTTCTCGATCCATCCTTAAACATGCACCTAAAAGCAAGGTTTTGTAACTTGTACGTACCTTGAGTAAACAATTCGCTTGGCCACTTTAGAAACTAGAAATCACCTTCAACAAAGTCCTCTCCTAAACCAAATAGTAAGAAATAAATCAATACCAAAGCAATTAAAATTACAGCAATACTAAAGCATTTAAAAACCTCTCAAACCATTAAAATAAAGCCTTTAAATTACTCTCATTAGCCAAACTAGTAGTACAACATCCCAACTACAAGTTTATGTGTTAAAATCATGAAAATATAGTGTTTTATATAAAATTACAGCAACTTTAAAGTGATTAAATAAATCTGAAAATTTGTTTTAAGCATATAAAATAATCCCATAAGCATAGTTATTTGAAATAGTCATTATATAGCAATTTAGTGTGTTAAAAACCCAAAAATATATCAATTCAATGCAATTAGAGGCTTCAAAATAAAAGATATATATAAAATCTAAAATTTTTTATTAAGATTAGAATATAAGGTTCAAAGCTTTTTCAATCACAAAATACCCACAATAAATATTTTATAGGTTTAGAAGCATAAAAACATGAAATTAACACTACTAACCCATAAAAATTGAAACTTTATTAAATCTGAAAATTATATACAATCAAAATAATCATACTTTGACATACTTTGAATATAGAATAATTAAGTAACTTGTTTAGTACGTAATTAAGCCTTTAAACATGAAAAATCTACACTTTAATACCCTAAATTCATACACAACCAAATCTGAAAATTAATATAATAATTTAAACATACAAAACCCATAAATTTATAATCTTTTGTAATTTATACATAATATCAAAGGCTAATAACAATAATTTCATAATTGAATTCAAATAAAAATTGAAGCTTTAATTAAAAATAACAAGAATAAGAGAAGGAGAAATAAAGGGAAAGAGAAGGGAGGAGGCGAACTGGTGGCAGCAGGGCGGCGTGCGACGGTGGCTGCTGGGCGGCAGCAACTGTAGCAGCAGGTTTTGTTTTTGTTTTTTTTTTTCTTCTTCTCTTCGTGAAAGCAGTAGGAAAGGAGGAAAATTATGAGGGCTTTTCTTTTTTTTTTTTTTTACGTGAGAAGGAGGAGGAAAGTGAGGGTTTTATTTGGGCTTTGGGTTTCCTAATTAGATTAGGAGTAGTACTTGGGTTTTGGGCTACGTTAGAATTATTTGTAAATTAATAAAAATACACTAGTTTATTTAAATCCTTTCATAAAAATAATTTATTTAATGAAATTGCCATAAATATAATTACAAGAATATTATACAAATAAATTATAATTAACTTAAAATATGGGGGATTACACTAGCTTTACTTGGTGTTGGCTTTGATTAAGACCCCTATTTCATTATCTTGGTAATTTTGAGATAGCTAGATTTATCTTGTGTTGTTGCTTTGAACTTGTTGTTACTTGATTTCTCCTCCCTTTTTCTTGAGTTTTCTTGGTTATTTCATATCAAGTTGTGCTTACTGAAGACGAAAGGTGGGATGGGGTTCCGTGATCTAAAGTGCTTCAACCAAGCACTTTTGGCAAAACAAGTATGGAGGCTGCAGTCTAACCCAAACACTTTAATTTAAAATTCTCAAGGCTCGATATTTCAAAAACTCGAATGTAATTGAAGACAATAAACGATATGACCCAAGTTTTACTTGGAGGATTTTATGGGGATCTAAGAGCTTTCTTCTAGATGGTTTGGCTTGGAGAGTTGGAGATGGCGTGACATTAAGGCATGGAAGGATGCTTGGATAGTGAGAGATGGTAAGCCAATTTTGTTATAGCAATCGTATGGCTTAGAGGAGAATATGTCTGTGGATAAGCTGATGGTGGTAGGATCGATGAGGTGGGATGCTGATAAAATCCGTGAGTTGTTTGACAAGGAGATGGTTGCTTTGATTCTCACTACCCTATTGTCACAACATATATAGCACACGGGACAATATCTATTAGTATCGTACAAAAAATGGTGTTTCACTATTAAATCATGCTATTGGCTAGCATGAGATGTTGCACTTGTTGTTGGTGATGTGGGAAGCAACGAGGACTGTTGGAAATCAATATGGAAAATTCAAGGGCCTCCTAAGCTTAAGCACTTCCTTTGGGTGCTGTCAAAGGAAACCTTGCAGTTAAAGATCACCTTGTGCAGAGATATCTTACCAACAATGCCTCATGTCAGATTTGTGGGGGAGTAAGAGAAACAATTATGCACTCTTTGTTCGAGTGTTCTGCAGCTTAAGAGATTTAGGAGCATATTGAGCTTGCTAGTTACCTGACTGATGCGCCTACTGATTCTTTTGTTGCTAGATGGAATTGGTTATATAGCAAGGTGGAGGGGGGTTTGTGTTGAATCGTATAGCAGTTGTAGGGAATATTTCACGCACTATAACCCCAAGCTTGAACCCCACTATGATCATACATTTAAGTATGGTGGCGTTCCAAAGGGAAGAAAGCTAGAGCAAAAGAGTCGCCAACAAGTTTTAGGAACTTGTAAACCAATCACGAGGTGAAGGTTACACCCCTTAAACGATCCAGGAGATCGTCAACTCCATAAGGTCTTGAACCAAACAGGGTTCAGGGATGAGGGTACGAATCCAATCTACAAAATAAAGGACCCGCCCTATAATATAGGCCTCTACTTTATTCTAGTCGTATTCATGTGCGCTTTT
The DNA here is from genome assembly GCF_948465745.1 of Chenopodium album. Lineage (NCBI taxonomy): Eukaryota > Viridiplantae > Streptophyta > Magnoliopsida > Caryophyllales > Amaranthaceae > Chenopodium > Chenopodium album. The sequence continues at coordinate 23,706,790 of NC_137857.1, read as the reverse complement.
TGACTAACATGCAAACATTAGATTTAGCCCTAAACCTGTTTATCTATGTTGGTTGAATATTAATGCATAAATAAAACTATTGTTGGCAATCACTTGAATTAAAATTACATTAGCCTAAAACAAATTATTAATTATCTTATTAAGCGTGATTTCCAGTACAAATTCCCTTTAACAAGCATAAAAGGTGTGATCAAGCAATAACAATTATAAAAATAATATCAAGCAACATAATAATAATAGTAGCAACGATCATAGCATAATCATAACAATAACCAAAATCATGCTAACAATAAAGCTTAAATATAATAGCAAGATCCTAGGCATGATACTAACAAGATTAATAACAAATCCTAGCATGTCACTAAGCATTAAAGATCAAAGCTTTAACCTAACATGGTTGTAGGCGTCGCTCGAAGTTCGCCTACGTTAAAAGCATGTGGTGAATATGCTTGGCACTCATAAGAAGTGGGAATTGACATATATGATTAGGGACAACGATTAGGGACAAGGAAAGTAGGGAGCCGCCAAAAAGTTTTAAGAAACTTGTAAACTGTTCACGGATCATTATAAGGCAACCACAAAAAGGGACAACGAAGGCAACAAAGATTGACCCGTGAAGGTTACACCCCATTAATAATCCATGAGATTACTAACTCCATATGGTTCGGAACCACGAAAGGAGGATCGGGGATGATGGTACGAAGTGAGTCATGGAGTCACATTCGCCCGTATTAGCCTCTACTCGATTCTTATAGTGAAAAGTATTCCTGCGATCTCAAAGGCATGCAAACAAAGATTCAATTTGCTCCAAACTATTATTAAGCTAAATTGGTTGAATATTAATGCAACATATAATTCTATAATATTGTGATCACTTTATTTAATAATAAGATTAAAGGAACCTAAACCGGTTGTCCAAATTATCTTATTAGGCGCGGTTTTCAATTACATATTTCCCTTTAAACATGCAATATGGTGATCATAAATAATTATAATAGAATAAACATTAATATTAGAAGCAATTCGACAATAATAGCGTTAGTCAAATCAAATAATAATTATAATCATGATATTAGCAATATAAAATAATAATAAGTAATTAAATTAATTAATTACTCACATTTCGCGCGTTCCTTAAAATTGCTACATCATGAATAAATTGTTAGTAACTTCAATAAAAATAAATCAAATTGAAATAATTACATTAAATAAAAGTAGAGTTGATTTGGTCCAAACCCTCAGTTAATTATACCTTTCACGCCTTGGTTTCAGTATAGAACTTCGGGTATTATATGGACTCCTTGGAGTGCATAGGGGAATTATTATGGAAGAATAAGAAGGCTAGAAATTAGGTTAAAGAGGGAGAAGAGAATGATTTTAGGTGTAAGGTGAGAGAGAATGATATTTGGTGCCCCGAACTGCAGAAAGGGGGGTCCTATTTATAGGGAAAATGAGCAGAAGAAACACAAGGAACCCTAAAAGGATAAAAACCCTAAAAAAAGGCTACTACGACACGGTAGAAGGCACCGTGTCACGGGGAATCCCACCGTCAGACGGGGAAAAATCCCGTGACACGGAGGACTATAGTGTGATGCGGGAAATAATTAGGGTACGGGGGATAAAACGCGTGAAGGGTTTACGCGGAAAAACACGGAATGGCCCCATGCCACAGCAGGGGTACCGTGTCACGGAGAATCTCACCGTCAGACGGGGAAAACTCTCGTGACACGGTGCTTTTGCACTGTGTGCGGTGATTCCAGATTTTTACCCGTTTTTAAAATCATCATAAGTTTTGATCCGTAACTCCGAATAAGTCATATAGTATATCATTGGAAATATTATCAAGTCTACTTTCCAACCCAATTAAAATGAGGTCAAAATAATTTGTAGACTATAAGATATGGCCGTTTTAGTAGAAGAGTATCGGTTTTGGGCCGAGTTTAGTGTTTTGCTCATATCTTTTTTGTTATAGCTCGGAATTGGGCTTATGATATATGGTTGGAAATATTATTGAAAGGCCTATACAACCAAATAATAATTGGATCAAAATTATATAGCCATAAAATCAGTTCAGCTCGGTTTTGTAATGTGGATATGGAAAGTGGAAAGTAAGTTATGGTTTAGGGAAATGAACTAGGAAATGTATTGGTTATAAACATGGATGTAACCACTCCAAAGATTAAATACTCAACCCGAACAATAACAGCGGTGAAAGGTGTTCATCATCGGGTTTGGTTTAGGGGAGACATTTTTAGGTGTCTACAGAAGCCCCCACTTTGACTGAGTTTGTAGAAACGTCAGTTTAAAAAACGATAGTCAAAGTAGTCGTTTGGGACAGAGAATGATTTAAGACGTTCTGAGATCCTAAATCACTCTGTATACGCCGATACCTATGCTTGAAGGAATCCACCGGATGATACTTTCCATGCTTGAGGAAAGTCGACAGATGATGTTCGCAGTTTTCTATGCTTGAAGAAACCCACCGGTTGAGATACTTTCCATGCTTGAGGAAAGTCGATAGATGACAATTTTCTATGCTTGAGGAAAGTCGATAATAGTAGCAACGATCATAGCATAATCATAACAATAACCAAAATCATGCTAACAATAAAGCTTAAATGTAATAGCAAGATCCTAGGCATGATACTAACAAGATTAATAACAAATCCTAGCATGTCACTAAGCATTAAAGATCAAAGCTTTAACCTAACATGGTACTAACATGCTAACATGAAAGTAGAAATAATAAGAGGTACCCTAAACATGATTCTAGAAAGCAATAAATAACATCCTAACATGATACTAGGAATTAATAAATAATAAATATGCTTTCTACAAGAATAAAGCAATAAGATTACATACTTTGATGCCTCGTACTTCTTTCTAATAACAAAATACATGCGTTAGTAAACTTCAAGGAAAATAATAAATCAAAGAATTGAATTGAATAAATTGAAAGAATTAAAGAGTTAAAAAGTTTAGACTGGATTTGGGACCAAACCCTCTGAAAATATCAACCTTGCACGTCTAGGGCGAAGGCAACTTTGAACTTGGCTAGGTGTTTCTAAATCTTGTGAATGCGGAATTGTGTTTAATAAAAGGCTAGTTTAGAAAGAGAGAGAGAGAGAGAGAGAGATAATATGCTATATTGCTTAAGAGAGAGAATAGAGAGAATTAGGTGATTGTTGATGAGAGTTGATGATTAAAAATGGAGGTCGAGGACCCTATTTATAAGGAAAATAATCCGGAAATTTACAGAATTTGATAAGGAATAAAACTACACGTTGTCGCCAAAAATACACTATGTCGGGAGGCGACAGAGTCTGTCGCCAGGCTACAGACTTGTCGTTTGGCGACACCCTGGCTTTCATGCGCTTTCCACACGGAATCCGATCTTTAACCAAATTTGATCTACAGAATCCGTACAGAAGATAAAACGTATATCTAAAAATAATAATATAATTATAAAATAATAATATTTTATTCCAAATAAAAATCCATCTTAAAATAATTATTAATCCTAATAATATTAGAATTTAAAAGAACCTTCTAGAAACTTCTAGAAAGTAATAATTAATCCTAATAATTTTAGAAATAATAGTTAACATTGGGCCCTCCTCTAGATCATTGGGCCGTACGTAAATAATGAACCGGGCCCAGTTTAGTATTTTGGCCATAACTTCCTCAATACTCATCGGAATTGGGCTTATAATATATCGTTGGAAAGGTCTTTTCATGCCCCATCCAATTACACTATTATTGGACCCTTATCATGGACCAAACTAAACTGGATTGGCTATTTTTAATAAAATAGAGTTGTTTTCAAAAGCAGAGAGAAGAGAGTTTTTAATAAAACTAAACCGCAACACTTTCCACACTTTCACCTCATTCGATTATGGTTTGACGTGAAAGGCATTCATCACTGGGTTTGGTTTTGGGGAGGCACAAATGGGTGTCTACAGAAGCCCCCACTTTGACTGAGTTTGGAGAAACCTAGGTTTCGAAAACAAAAGTAAAAGTAGAGATAGGGACGGAGAATGATTCAAAACGTTCTGCAATCCCAAATCATTCTTATAACGCCGATACCTATAAAACAATGTTACTTAAACAGATAAAAGAGTTAAGAAACGCATATCTTGCACCGTCGAGCACACGTCTCTGAAGGTAACCGATCTGTTGTTGCATTTTGCTTTAACGACCTTCTGCAAGCTAGAGAACGCCATCTTTGAAGGTAACACTGAGTCGTCATCTTTAACATTTCTTGGTGACAATCCTCCACAGTATCTCGGGAACATCGTCGAAAATAACTGTACCTCGTTATCTTCAGGGTTGTGGCAGCACGTCGCCGCGGCAGTACGTCGCCGTTATAGATAATCTCTTCTTTATCTTGAGGGACCGTCGAAGGTGGCCATATCTCGCCATCTTTAGAATTTGTGACATTATCTTGCCACTAGACAACTTCCTCTCTACGTTGGGACATCGTCAAAGATCACTCTACGTATTGATCTTTAATATTACTCTTGTGCCAATACGTCGGTGCTTCTACTGTTTTGTGAACCATTACGTCGATGATTTTATCGCTTATGAACCATTATTTCGGTGCCTTGCTATGAGCCAATATTTAGGCTCTTTAAGCTAAGTGAGACGATCTTTTATCAGGTCGATCACTTAATGAGATTGCAGTCGAGCCGATTACTAAATCATGTCAATTTGCTTAGTTGGGCTAACTGGCGTACCAAGGAACCCAAACTGCTGCACTAGGTCCACATAACCATAATATGGGGCCCCACATATTGTCGCCGCTCCAGTGCCAGCTAGAAACAACTGTCGCCAGCATTTGCGTCAGGGTCTGTCGCCTCGCGACAAACCTGCCGTTTGGTGACAGAATCGGGTTTATAAATACCCGTTCTTTCTTCTTCATTTCGCTGCCGCTCTGCTCCGTTCGTGCTTCACAAAATCTTCAAATCGTTCGTTCTTGCTCAATTCTTGGCCGAATTCGCTCAAACTTGTTGCAAATCGAAGCTTTTCTCATTTAATTTCCCGATCTATGCAAGTCTTACTCAAACTCACACTAGTTTTTTGTTCACGAATTTTTGAAAATTTCGAAACTTACTTTGCTTAATTTGCTTTGCTCGTTGAATTTTATGCCTTGAATTCACTTGATTATGTTTGTATATTGCCTTAGGTGTATTTTGAGACTTGTTTGACTCAATTTGGTGAAGAAATGAACAATTCACCATTGTTGGACCTCTTAAGGTCGTGAAGAACAATGTGACTCGTTCTTCGTGTTTTTGTCGTCTTTTCTTGTACAATTTGTCACAATATTTGCTATGTTATTGCAAAAAATTGTTTGTTTGCTTGAAAATGCTAATTATGCTTAAATTGAATTTTTGCTCTGTTTTAGTACTAAGTACTCTGTTTTTTCCGAACATAGTATCATGCGGCTAGGCAAACCTTAGATACTATAGAGCCTTAAAATTTAATTAATTTTACATAATTTAGCATAGCTAGACGACATGGTTCTGGTTCTCGATCGCGAGATCCGCGTCGGGAGGACGAGCTTGCCAGCGAGAGCGAGGATTTTCCGTCTATGTCCAGACTAGGACTTCTTCCAGAGTGAAACGAGCGCACTCTGTTCCATGCACCTGTGCATCATTTGTCGGAGCGAGTCCGACGCGGTCTTGAGAGTGGGAGGACCCGTAGTCACGGCTTGGGTAACTCCACCATCGGCACACTCTACGACACCTTCATCAGTAGAGATGAGGGTTTGCGGCAGCTTTGGGAGTTCTGTGGGCTGACTCCTCTTCTTCAGGCCACCCGGGCCATGCTTTCATTCGATGGGGGTAACCTCGTCGTTCGAGCTTTGGTGGAGTTCTTTTGGGACACCACCAACAACTTTCACTTTCCTTTCACCACCAGCCGACTTTAGTCTCATCACGGGGCTAGAGTTTCAGTCTGCTCCTCTGCCGTTCGACAACGATATTACGGTCCATTCACCGATCGTTTTGGAGTTGTTGGGTCCGATTACCATTCGGGCCCGAGCTGAGGTGTAGTCGGGACAGATAAGCTCCCGATGCATTCGCCGTAGCACACTGGTTGCGGCTTTCGAGGATGATGCTACCACTCGCGAGCAGCGGGTGCGCATCTTTGTGCTTATTCTGTTGTCAGGGACGTTTTCCAATGATAGGGGTAGTAGAGTACTTCTTTACTGCCTGTCCGCTATTCGCGACCTTCACCTGGTCGGGACATATGACTGGGCCAGTCTGGCCTACTCGGACTTTTTGCTGGGCCTGCGACGTTCTTATCGTCATAGGGCCTTGTCTGGAGAGGTCGCACTTTCCAGCTTTTAGAGGGTCGTAGAGGTACATCTCTTTCCTCTTTCAAGATTTAGCTCTAGACTTAGTGTAAACTTTTACTGACCTTTGCCATTTATGTAGATCTGGTTCTACAAGTATTTCCCTTCACTTGCGCCTGCGAGACCTTCGCCTCGCGTGCTCCCTGTTGCTGCTAGTTGGGGAGGTCGCCGAGGTCCACCTGAGGTACTTCGTCTTCGAGAGATGATCCTCTCGGTAGGTTCTCGTAAACACTGCTTTTTAATTATCATCTTATGGGTTAGATTTTATCTTACATAGTTGTTTTGTAGGATCCTGGTCCGGTCGATAGACCTTGGGCCAACTTTGCTGTACCTGTGCTAGCTGCACAGTACACTGCTAAACGTTGTTATTTTCTAGGGACATACGACGTGGTGGTCTACCTAGGAGAGAGGGTAGCCATTCAGCATTCCTTAGAGGTTTTTTTCGTCCCCGCTCCTCCACCTCGGCACATGTTCCACGATGCCTTACAGCGGGACCGAGCGAGTGGATCGTCTCGGGGCACTCCTTGGAGATCCTACATTCTCCTTGAGTAGAGCTACGAGGATGATCTGCTGCCGTTGCTAGCGCCGGCTCCTGTTCTCTCTGAGGAGGCAGCGGTATGCTTTTTTACTTTGTTTCATTTGCTTTCCACTAGGTAGCCCCCAAGTGACTTCCAACCTTTTGTCTTTAACTCTATCAGGCCGGTCCTAGGGAGTTTATTCCCCCGAGGATGTCCATACGCTATCAAGGCATGTACGGGCCGATTGAGGAGCTGATTCCGCCAGCTCCGGAGGAGGAGCGGTTCACAGAGCGCTCCATTCCCCGTCATCAGACTCGGGTAAGCATGTTTGTACATTTTTGCTTTTGTATTGATTACATACTGTTACTAACTTTGTTGTTTTGATAGTTTTCTCGCGAGGTGGTGACAGCCATGGGGAGGTGCATAGATACCTTTCGCAGCCAACTCATGAGGTTGCGGAACCATGCTACCTGTCGTAGCAACGATGCTGAGGAGGTATTACTTTGACTTTAGCATTTTTTCTTTGTTAATTCTTTACTTGCTTTCTGATTTGATTCATTCTTGCAGGGACAGCCCATTCCTTCTCTACGCCCACGGGCGAGACCCGAGCCTAGGAGAGAGACTACTAGGTCCGACTCGAGGCGTCGCCGTATTACTTCAGGCGGTCGGGGTGGTTATTCCAAGGCTGCCCCTACAGAGTATTCAGCCTCATCTCCTGAGGATGTTCGAATTAGGCCGACCAGCCGAGGAAGGATGAAAGGGACTCTTTTCATGGGAGGTGGGACGTACGAGGTTGGCTCGTCGTCGCAGCAGCCCTTGCAGCATCAGCCACTGTCTATCGGATATCAGGGTGAGCCGGGTTGGGCTGGCCCTGAGTTACGGTTTCCGACGGCTGGCAGTTGGGAGATGGTGAAGGACATACTCCACGGAGTACGATCTTCTTTGATACTTTCGACATCCCTCATCATTTGTGGCCTCCCGCGCCATAGTTATACCTGTGTTTATTATTTATTTTGACTTTGTAGGACTTTGTCGAACTTGTATTATATGACTCATGTATTAGACTCTTGTATATATGCAATTTAATTTTATTAAACTTATTATATCTTGCATTTTATTTTTTATTTTATTTTATGTGCGTGTGAGTGTGTGAAAAAATTGTGATTTTTGCGCAAAAATTCCGTCATTTTTATTATTAACGGAGGGTACCGACTTTCTCCCCCAAAAAGAAAAAATTAAAAATAAAATGAAGTCGAAATACTTCAACTAAAAATAAGCCTAAAATTAATTAAGCATAATTTAATCAAGAGAGGAAAAGATAAGGATGAAACAATATGGGGTTGATAGGCCAAATCAAAGTCGAATTTGAGTTAGGGAAAACGCGGTTTACGAAGCGCGTGGCTGTCGCTGAATAAAATAAACTGGCGCCATGCGTTTAATTCTGTCGCCACGCGACAGACTTGTCGCTTGGCGACTGCGTTGATTTACCAAATCCTTTCAGATTTTGAATTTTGACGAGAAAAAAGCTTATAAATATCCCCCAGATCTGACGTTTTCTACATAATTCGAACAGATAAATAATTAAACAAATTAACAATTAATCATGTCTTCAATTATGAAAAACTTTTGTGATTTCACACTTGAGTGGTGTCGTTCTTTAACTGCTAAAGAGAGAAAAGAACTAGATTTTTTTCACATGGGGGGTATTTATGGCATAATAGGTGTAGATCTTGACATACATTTTATTCATACCGCTTTAGAATATTGGGATGCTAATTCTCACTGTTTTAAATTGCTTTATGATGAAATTTGCCCTTTACCGGAAGAATTTGGAGCCATTCTAGGCTTCCCTTCCTTAAATCTTGCGGTAATGCCTACGATAAGTGAGTACTATTATAAAGATTATGAGTGTTTCTTTGATCTTAGGGGTAAAGATCTAAAAAACATAGTGCATGCTAATACTATTGATTTAAAAGAATTTGCACGCTTTTATTTTGATAGACCACGCTCCGAAGATGTTTATAGAAGAAGAGCCTTCCTCTTTTGTATGCTTAGCCAATATCTCCTTACTAGTGGTAAAAATAATGAGGGTCAAGCAATAATCATATCTATCTTAGAACAAATTGAATCAGGGAGAAATCCAATGCCATTAATTGTTGGAGAGACTATGTTGGGTCTTGATGAATTGAAAAAGAATCCAAAAGCACCCCTTCGAGGTTCTCCGATTTTATTACAGGTAGAAAAATAATATCCTTAATTACAAAAAAAAATAAATTGTTTTTGTATTGTAATACTGATCAAGTGCAGTTTTACAGATATGGCTTATGGAGAGAGTAGGATTAATTAATCCTCCTGATGATGTTGACAAGTACACTCCCAACTGTTTTGTTCGGCGAAAGAAACACTTTTCTTTAAAGATGGGCCGCCGTGAGTGAGGCAAGGTGTTTGCTGCTGGTGAGTTTTCCATAAACTAGGTCGTCTGTTGGCGGAATATTGAGAAGATGATTGGTTGTAACAACCAACCTTTTTTCCGTCTCCCTAGTTTATCAAAATTAACCTTTTATTATCCCTGTAGAGTGAAAAGACAATATGGCATTGCACAAATTATCCCTACGGGAGATCTTCGCCGTCCTTATGAATTCCCTGTTTCACAAGAAGTTGAGCGCTTTGATAAGTATTGGTGTGCTAGGCCTTTATGGGAAGTGATTACCCATAAGGTTCCACCCTCTTTGTCCAATAGTGTGAAGCAATGGCTTGATGAAAGATCTCAGAAGGAACAAGTCAAAATTGAGAAGACCAATGTGAAGACTCGTCTGGGGGACAAGAATGCTCCTGTTAAGGAACGCCTAGGTGAGTTTAAGACTCCTATTATTCCTAAAATGAAGAGTTCTAACAAAGACAAAGGGAAAAGAAAAGTTGACTCTACAGATAAGAAAGTTTGGGTGGAGAAGAAGCATGAGGTTTTAGCGGAGGGAGAGACTACCTACACCAGAATAGAATGTAGATCTTCTAATGGGTGCCTCCTAGCAAAGGTGGTGGATGAGGAAGAAGAAGATGCGGATAAAAATTGGAAAAAGATTAAGAAAGAAAATAAAGATTAGAGCATTGCTTTTCCTTTGATTTATTAGACAATTTAAAATTGTTTTAAGTTAATTTCTTTGAGCTTTATTTCACCAATAATGTAATTTTTTATTGATTAATGCAATTGCAGCTTTTTATTTAAATTAACTTTACATTTAAAGCAATGAAAACAATTAAAAATATTTATTTTCGGAAGATTTCTTCGAGTACGGAAGTCGAAAAAAATCCAGAATGCACTAAATTAGTCCAGATACTCGCAGAAAACTTTACTTCAGGTTAAAATTCTGTCGCCGGAGTTTTCCTTCTGTCGCCTGGCGACAAAATTGTTTCCTTTGCAGTGATAAATATTTCAATTCTGGGATGCGAGAATTTGAAAAAATAAAGTGGCCGCACCTTTTTAAGGGTTGCCTACATATCCTTTATTAAGGAATCAAGCCAAACGTAGCTCTCTTCAGTGTTTTACTCGAGTAATTATGGGTAGTAATTCTTAAGTTGGTCAAGATTTGTCATATTTGAAAACTCATTGCCATCCATGTCAGTTAATTTAGCCGCGCCTCCTGACAGGATTGTCTTGACAATGTATGGTCTAGACCAATTAGGCCTGAACTTGCCTCTTGGACCCAAAACATTTTTCCTTAGTGCTTTTAATACCAAGTCTCCAACCTTGATATTTCTAGTCTTGACCTTTTTATTGAAGTGTCTAGCCATACGAGTTTGATAACATTGGGTATGATGTAGAGCTTCTAGTCGCTTTTCATCAAGTAGAATTAGCTCTTCATACCGTGCTCTAGTCCATTCAACTTCATCGAGTTTACTTTCTAACGCGATGCGTAGAGAAGGTATTTCTAACTCTACAGGTTGTACGACATCCATCCCATACACCAAGGTGAATGGCGTATTCCCTGTTGATGTTCGGATTGACGTGCGATAACCCAACTATGCGAAGTGGAGTTTGTCAGGCCAATCTTTGTAATTCTCTGTCATTTTCTCGATGATAGTCTTTAGGTTCTTATTGGCGGCCTCAACTACTCCATTTGCTTGAGGCCTATAGGGGGAAGAATGGTGATGTTGAATACCATATTTTTGTAGCAATTCTTCACATTAAGCTTCAAAGTGAGTTCCATTATCACTTATCATTTCATGTGGGACTCCGTATCGACAAATTATGTTTCTCTCGATAAAAAGTGCTACATGTTTTGCAATGAGTTTAGCATATGATTGCGCTTCAACCCACTTTGTGAAGTAATCTATTGCGACTAAAATGTATTCATGGCCTCCTGTCCCAGGAAGTGTAATTTTTCCAATTATGTCAATTCCCCATGTTGAGAAGGGTCATGGTGAAGTGTATGTGTAGAGGAGAGATGGAGGAACATGTTGCGAATTTTCATAGATTTGGCATTTGGGATATCTTTTTACATATTGATGACAATCCCTATTCATGGTAGTCTAATAGTATCCTTCTCGCATTATCTTTTGGACTAACATTTTGCCATTAACATGTGTTCCACATATTCCTTCATGGACAACTCTCATAGCTCTTTGAGAATCCTTTTTACCTACACATAATAAAGCTCGACCTTTAGGTTCCCTTTTGTGTAACTCATTTCCTATGAGCACAAACTGGGAGGCCTAAAGTCTTAAGGCTCGTTTTGCTCTTTTGTCAGCGTGAGGAGGGTATTCTCCTTTGGTGACATAATTGAGTATATCGGTATACCATGATTCTTCTTCTTCTTGTTCTTCCTCTTGGACTACTTCATCATCTTCTATAGCTTGGATATATGCTGGTTTATGTCTTTTTTCCATGGTTAAAGACATTTGCTCAATTTCCTTAGGAATTCTAACTATTGAGGCTAGTCTTGCCAAGGCATCGGCAAATTGATTTTCCTCTCTAGGTAGATAGGTGTATTCTACCTTTTCTAGTGGATCAGTGAGAGTTTCCAGGTATGTTTGGTAAGGAGCTAAGCTTTCGCTCCTAATCTTTTTAAGATTTGGTTGATGATTAAAGAGGAATCTCCAAAAATTCGGAGTTTCTTTACACCTAAGGCTAGAGCCGTTTCGAGGCCTACCACGCACACTTCATATTCAGCCGCGTTATTGGTAACGTCGAAATCTAGCTTTATGGAGATTGGAACATGTTCCTCTTTGGAACATGTTACTCTTTAGGTGATACTAATAGGACTCCTACGCCGCATCCCTTTTGGTTTAAGGCTCCATCAAAGTATAGAGTCCATGTATCGTCTTCTGTCATCATTAAATCCTCGTCTGGAAATTCATTATCATGTATTGGCGTCGAATCTTCTATTGGGAAGTCTGCTATAAAATCCGAGACCACTGATCCTTTGATTGCCTTTTGAGGCATGAACCTTATATCAAACTGGGCTAAGTTAACTATAATTTTGCGTCCATTAAGTGTTGATTTCTCGAATAAATACTTGAGAGGATCCATTCGTGACACTACATACACAGTGTGTACGAGCATGTAATGTCTTAACTTGGTCGTGGCCCACACCAATGCAAGGCATAATTTCTCAAGTGGTGTATAGCGTGTTTCATATTCGAGCATCTTTTTACTTAGGTAGTAGATAGCATTTTCTTTGTCCTCTATTTCTTTTGCAAGCATAGCTCCCATTGTTTCTTTGGTTACTGTCAAGTATAACCTTAGAGGTACTCCTAGAAGTGTTGGGGCTAATACGGGAGGATTTGCGAGATAGGCTTTGATCTTCTCAAAGGCTTTTTGACACTCATCGTCCCATATAACTGGCTCGTTTTTCTTGAGATTTTTGAATATTGGTTCACATATCGTTGTTAACTTGGATATGAACCTACTTATGTATTGCAACCGGCTAATGAATCCCCGAATTTGCTTTTCGGTTTTGGGCGGTGGCATGGACATGATTGCCTTAATCTTGGTTGGGTCTATCTCTATTCCTCTAGAGCTTATGACATATCCCTAGAGTTATCCTGAGGTTATCCCGAAAGCACATTTGGAGGGGTTTAACCTCATGTTGTATTTTCTTAGCCTTTCGAAGAACTTTCTTAAGGCTACTTGATGTCCTGGGCGGTCTTTGGATTTTACAATCATGTCATCTAAATAGACCTCCACTTCTTTGTGCATCATATCAGGGAGTAGGGCAGTCGCTGCTCGTTGGTAAGTAGCACCCGCGTTTTTCAACCCGAATGGCATTACCGTGTAACAGTAAGTACCCCAAGGTGTTATGAATGTTGTTTTCTCCATGTCTTCCTCGGCCATGAGAATTTGGTTGTACCCTGCATATCCATCCATAAACAAGAGAAGTGCGTGATTTTCTGTATTTAGATCTCGATAGTCGACACACATACGAACCCTACCATCTTTTTTCGGAACTAGGACCATATTTGCGACCCATTCAGGGTATTTGGATACCCTAATAAAACCTGCAGTTTTTTGTTTTTGTACTTTTTCTTTTATTTTAAGAGCTACGTCGAGTTTCATTTGACGTAACTTTTGTTTTACCGGTTTCATTCCTGGAATTAATGGTATTGTGTGTTGAGCTATTTCTCTATTAATGCCTGGCATATCTTCATATGACCAAGCGAATACATCAATAAATTCTTTACGTAGATTGATCAAATTGGTTCTTTCATCTTTGCTTGGTGTAAGTCCGGTTTTAACTTCTCTTTTAATAGTAGGATCTTTTGAGATGTCAACCGTTTCTGTATCTTCAATTATTGGTGTTTAATTTTCAAGTGTTTCCATTGCTTTAATAATTTCTTTGTCATTTTCATCATTAATTAAGCAATGCTCGTTATCTTTGGTTAAAGAAAAACATGAGGAAAAAGGGGAAGACGACATATTATTAAATTCAGAAATCATTACATCGAATAAAGAAATGTCCGTTGGAACTTGACTACTAACTATCCTAAGAGTAGAAATAGAAGATGGAGGTGCTACAACTAGAGATTTGGAAGACTCGATAGGGGAAGACTCTGACTCAGACGATTCTTCAAACATCGGCCCTTGTCCTGTAGTTACGGAGATCTTCCTTCCATTTGTAGTGGTCACCTTTACCGTCTTGCGCCATCCTCGCTCTTGTTCTTCTATTGGAGTAATGAACTTCGATGGATCAAAGTTTTCGCTTTGTAGGACTGTTTGAATGAGTGAAGAGTTTTCTTCCACGTATCTTGGCTCATTCTTTTCACGCCCAAAGAGAAGTTCCATGACATTAATGTCAAAGAAAGGGGGTGCTTTCTCCTTATGGTTAGGAGTTGGGATCTCATCAAGAAATTAACAGTCTAGAAATATTTCGAACCCTGGTTGTCTTATGCCATTTACAACAAAGGGTTTAGGAAATTCATAACATGGATAATTCTCTCCCTCTCTTATGAATTGTCCATTTAAGGTGAGAGGGTATTGATCCATTGGTATTACTTTCTTTTGTGTGCGAGAATTCCTACGTGCTTTTGACTTTTCCCGGGCTCGCTTAAGGTCTTCGAGAGTTGGTTCGAAACCAAGTCCGAAAGTGTCCAACTTAGGGAGGCTAGGTAATCCTATATGCTTGGCTATCTCTTTCTTCTTTCATAGAGTCATTTCAGGGAAGTGTCCTTGCTTTCCTAAGATAGCGTTAGTAACCATATTTGAGTAGAGGTCATAGTGAAGATTGGTCCTTTCTTCTTCCTCTATCAAGGAGACCTCTTCGTTAAAGCCCTACAAGTCTTCATCATCCTCATCATGTTCCACATTAATTAGTGGGTTTTCCACTGTCTTAATTCTCATAAGTGAAGCATCGATGGTAATTGGTATTCCTCCAATTATGGCTTTCACTTGTTCATGAAGCGATGAAGGGACGGCCTTTAGGTCATGAAGCCAAGGGCGTCCTAATAGTAGGTTAAATGATGCTTTAATATCCACTACTTGAAATGTGGTAGCATGCTCGATTGCTCCCGCCGTTATGTTCATGGCAATTGTACCTAATGCTTGATGACGTGAGTTATTGTAGGCTCTTATTGCTTGTGTTGATGGGGATAAATGCTCATCTCTTATGCCTAACATCCTTGCAGTTCTAAGTGGGCTAACATTAATTGCCAATCCGTTATCCACAAGGGTCATAGGGAAATTCATCCTTTTACAGATCACTATGAGGTTGAGAGCCTTGTTTTGCTTGTCACCTTCTGGCGGTAAATCTTTGTCTGAAAAAGTGATCAAGTTGATAGGACTTGGGAGATCACTCGTGAGGAAATTGGCTAACCCTCAGGAGTGGTGTCCGAATCTATGCCTACCTTAGCCAAAGCATCCATAACTGCAACTCTATGTTCTCGGGATGTGCTAAGAGTTTCCATACATTCATTTCGACCTTGGTCTTCTTTAGTTGTTTGACAACATCGCTGTCTTCTATGATTGGTATGGGAACTTGTTGAGTAGTAGGCATATGATGTGTGTCACAAATGGCACACATTTGACGAGCATTTAGGTCCTTTCTATCCTCTTTTCATAGCTTTCATGCTTAATAAGTGCTTAGTTTATTTTGTGCTTTGCTGCTTAGTTTTACCTTTCCTCTCTTATTTTGTAGCTTTTATGCATTTCGTTGGTTTTCTAGCCTTTTCTCCTTTATTTTCTCTATTTTCGTGGTTGTAGGTACTGAACGAGGTTCGGGTCTTGATTTTGGTGATCCACTATGGTGGAGAAAGCTTTTGGATCAAGTTCATGGCATTCGGGAAGCTCAAGATGCAAAGAAGTGGAAGTCCAAGTCTTGGCTCGTCTCTTGCGCTCACATGCGGTGCTCCCATCAAAGGGGTTGTGTGCCCACCAATATTAAGCCTTAGCTACTTCCACTTCTAGTGTTCATCACCATCATAAATCATGTTTGCATCGCTTGTGGTTGAAGATTTGAAGAGTCGAAGAAAACCCAGTTGGGTGCGGCCGCACGCGCGGATGGTGCGGCCGCACACCACGGTTGTGCGGACGCACATCTCATGTTGTGCAGCCGCACCAGCGTGGGTCTTTTTCGATCGGATTTTGACGATTTTCCGCCTCTATATATACCTTTTGGAACCCAATTTTTGTAAGCAAGTTTTCATAATAGAATTAGATCATATTCTTAGCTTAGTTAAGAGCTTTTCTTTCTAGATTTAGGGGTTAGTTTTAGGAGTAGATTTTAGGGAGAGAAAGTGAGGAATTTCAATGGTGATTGAGAGATTGAAGATTCAATGGTGACAATTGTATTAGAGATCTTCTCTATTATCAATGAGCACTTCTGAACTCTATCTCATTTATTGTTCTGTTTAGTATTCATGTTTAGATTGTTTGATTTTGATTGGATTTTGATGAATTGATGATTGATGTTTGATTAGAGTAATTGTTCTTCTTTTATTGTTGATCCTTTGATTGTTGATTGTTGATCCTTTTATTGTTGATTGTTGTTTTGTTTAGTTGTTAGTTGATTTGATGATGATGTTAGAGTAGTTGTTTGGTTAGGGATTAAGTAAAGCTTATATTTTGTAATGGATTGATGTAGATTGGGGAAATTGATGGAGTTGATGATGTGATAAAATTGGTTAATTGATTATGTGCATGTCTGTGTTTGATTTAGGCTTGATCACCCTTGTTATTCACACTAGATTGCATTGTAAGTTCACATTGATACGGACCATTGATTTGTGGCTTGCATTTACACGATTGAGGTGTCTTGTGATGTTTCCTAGCTAGAGTTTATCGTAGTTGACGCTAGTTAGACCTCTAGGAGAATAGCTTGACATGCTCTTTTGGTTGCATAATCGATCTTCCCCCGCATTGCTTGACTTAGTCAACTTCCTATACCAATTTTCTATGTTCATTACTATTATAAGTGGATCCTAATCCCTAGCTCTTTATTTGTTTGGTTTCTTATTCTTAGTAGTTGTTAGTGACACCTTCTTTCCCTAGACTTCGACCTAGGTTAGGCGCATAATTGAAAGCGCTTAGACATTACCGTTTCTTTGGGTTCGACCCTTGACTTACCTCTATACTTGTATTTAGGTTTGTTGAGTGTTTATAAATTTTATTTGGCTTAGGAGGATTAGTCCAACGACCTAATTTTCCCACGTCAAAATGGCGCCGTTGCCGGGGAATGGTGTCTATGTTTGAGTGTTTTTGATTGCTTGAGTCTAGGTCTTTGTGTATACTTTTCTTTTATTTGTTTTTTTTCCTTTGTATAAAATGGCATGTCTATCTTTTTCTCAATATGATGATGAGCTTTTTTGTGAATATTTCAATAGACTTAAGGAATTTCTTGACTACAATTGTTGTAGTCTTTGGGAAGCTTGTGAGATTTGTTATCATGGTTTGAATGAGCAAACTAGGGATATAGTTGAAGGAATGCATAATGGTAATTTTAGAGCATTTTCTATTGAAGATGCTTAGAAATTTTATGTTTGGTTTGCTTGGGAAGTCTATAATAAGGGTAAGCGTGCTTCTATTTTTGATGAGCAATGTGTTAATTCTTCCAATGTTAGCATGATTTACCATGATGTATCACATGATCCCATAGTTGAACCTAGAACAAATGCTTCCAATTCTATTTCCTCTTTTGTTCATGATAATGTGTTGCATGTTGAAGCTAACAAATCTCATACATTTGAAAATGCTCCCAATCCCCTATTTGATGAAAATGCTCATGTTTGTAATGATGATGGTCCCACCTTTGGTTGTACTTCTTCTTCTCTTGTTGAGCCTCAATCTCCTACCCCTTTTGAATCTCTTATTGCTACCTTGGAAACTCAAATTAGGCATGTTGAGCTTAGTGGCGATCTTGGGCCTTAAAAGGAGTCGACCCTTAATTGTTTGAGAAGTCAATTGGAGATGATGAAAAAGAGTGAGGAGCGTCTTGAGGAGGGGAGAAGGAGAAATGAAGAGCTAGAAAGCCATTTGTCATCTTTGACACTTGTGTGGGAAAATTTCAAATCCAATGTGTGTGTTGAGGGTGATGATGGTAATTTCGAGCAACCAAGAATATGTGAGGATTCTATTGTTGAGCATAGGAGTGAAGGAGAGAGAGTCGAGAGTGATAATGAGTGTGATGAAATTTTAAGTCTAGACATCTCTTCCTTTGTTGATTGTGATGAGTCTCAAGTGTGTGAATGTGACTCTTCTATCCATGAGTACTTGGACTCATTTGAGATTATGACAAATGTGTTTGTTGAGTGCATAAGGAATAGCCATAGCCTTTTAAGCAAGTTCATTGAAGATGCTTCATGGGAGAGAGATGATTTTGAAATGATTTTGCCTCCATTCATGCATGGTTTTGAGACTCTAGGCTTTAAGGAAGTTGAGGGAGCTATTGTTCATGAAGGTAGTGGAGGAGATTATGTGGTTCCTCTTGGGAGTTGGATGTTTGAGGGAGATGGTGATCATGAGTATTCTTCTTTTGAGGACTCTATGATTGATTTTCATGCCCTCATTGGCGATGAGACCTTATGTTGAGGGAGTAGCTAACCCTTTGCCTATTTCTCATACCCCTTTCTCTCAAAAGTTTAACCACATACCCTATTGCCCTATTTTTCTCCTTTCTTTTGTTGGTAAGCCTATTGGGGACCCTTTTGTCTATGAAGATTTGAATGTGGCTCATTTGTCTCCAATTTCGGAAAAGGGTGATGTTGCCACCCAAAAATATTTTGAGGAGAGTATGCCTTCTTTTTCCTTTTCTTCTTCTTTTTCTTTTTCTTCTTATTTTGTTGAGTTTTCTTTTGATTCTTCTTCCTTCTCTTGGCATCTCTCTCCTCATAGGTGTGCACTATGCTTGTTGCATGCCTTATTTTTGTCATATGCACACTTACTTTCTTATGAAATGTGTAGTAGTGCATTTGACAAGCTCTTGCGATCGTTGCAATATTATTTTACTAGAGCGGTCAAGCTTGGACCTTAAGCAAGCCTTTCACGGGAAGTAACCCGTGTTTTAGATTAGATTTTCCTTTTCTCTTTTTTTAAATGATTTTCTCTCATGGAAATTTTTGTGTGCATTTTGCTAGGTACATGACTTGATATACTTTGGTGCTTCGATTTGGATCAAGAAATCAAGGAAGGTTGACTCCTATTTTTGCGAGCATACGGAGACAAGGTTCAATTCTTGAGAATTTAGCTTTGAAAGGTTTAATTTGGTCATTTGCGGGTATTTACACCCACCTCAAATCCGGTAATATCTTTCCTTGCTCTTTCTCTATTGGTTGGAGACTTGTTGGACATATGTTGGTTTGTTGGATTGATCTCCTTGTTTTCCCCTCCCATGGATTATATTATTTATGTTTAAGTTTATCGTCTCATTCAAGCTTGGGGGAGGGTATTCTATCATGTATGGTGGGATGTTGATCCTTATGTGTTATGCACCTTTGTATTTGTTTTTCCATGTTTCTTATATTTTGAAAAACTCCAAAAAGATTTTTGTTTCTATCAAGGCAAATTTGCAATGTGTTTTGTTTTGTTCTTGCTTTGGACATAATAACATTTGGACTTGTATGATTGAATGCTTTTCTTCCTAAATGGTATTGGTGTGCACGGTTTGAGAGTACGCTTGGTTGATTCTAGGATAAAGCATGCTAAGGTAGTTGGTTAGAACTAGTGGGAACATGAAACCGGATTCTACTTATTTGTGGCATGTTTGGTAGTTGCTTCATATAGTCGATTTGACGCCAATAGTGAGTTTTTGCTACATCCGTGTGAGTTCTTTGTTTTTCAAGCCTTCTACCTATATTTGCATGAGCGGCATGGATCCTTGACTTTTTGCAAACCTTCTTGAATCCGAGACCGAACCATTTAGGGAGGACAAAGGCACCTTTTTCGGGGTGGTATTTTTCATTTTTAGGATAGTGTGTTTCATTTTTTTGGGTTTACATTTGCCTTCTTGCAACTATTTGAGCCTTATACCTTCTTTTCAAGCCACATCTTTAGATCTTTGGCCTTTTGTTTCATTTTCTTTCTTTTCTTGGTTTTTGTTAAGCAATTGATCATACTTGATGGAGTTTGTGGTGGAGAAGTTGAAATGTTTGGTTCTAATGAAAGCAAGATTGTGTTATATCTTCTTTGTGAATAATGGAAAGTGATTATAAAAGTCGTCCTACATTATAAAAGGCATGGCCAAATAAGTGCAAAATTGAAAAAGCCGTCCAAAGTTAAAAGAGGCGAGGACAAAGCATTATTGAATAACGAAAAAAAAAGTGAAAATGAAAAAAAAATTGAAAAATATTTTGATGTGAGTTTTCTCCCTTTTGAGCATTAAGGACAATGCTCCATTTAAGGTTGGGGGGAAGCGTTCTCACGCTTTTTGTGTATATGTTTGTGATTTATACCTTTGAACAAGCTTGGGGGTGGTGTTGTTTGTGTTTGGTGATTACTTGGTTTTGTTGTAAAGAAATGCGCAATCTTTGCTTCACAATTTAGGTTAACCACCAAATTTTAAATTTTAGCCTATCTTCACCCTTTTGCCTTAACGTTACAACCTTGGGGAATGACCTTTTGACCTAAGTGGTTGAGTCATTCATCGGAGGAGAGGAATGTGAGTTTTAGGAATAGGGAGAGAGGATGCAAAAGTCAAGATGTCGAGTAGCCTAAACATATTGGGATGCTCATTAGAGGTTGATTTGAAGCTATTAGGAAGAACGCGGTAAGATGGTTTGGGATGAAAGTGGATTGTGAAAGCTAGTTCCTTTGCTTAGCATATTTATGTTTCAATCAACCTTGGGTATCTTGGAACGTGCACTCTCTTACTTGTTTAGAAAGATTTGTATTCATTTGTGCTTGTACATTTGGAAAAGTCCTTTCATGAACATGTGTTTGTTTTGCTAGTCTGTTGATTTCTTTTCATTCTTTGCCCTGTTTGTATTATTATGAAAGTTATGGGTTAAACTCTTAGGATACCCTTACGAGAGCATCACTCGTCCACTAGGGCTATCTAGGGGTTTAAATGGCTTGTCTTTAGTTGCTAAAATTGACCGTGATTCCTACGAAAGTGAGTTAGTGTACATTCTTGTCCCCTCTTTTCTCTAGTTTGTTTTAATAAGCTCGTCATTTTAACTCCCTTGGTTTTGTTTTGCTCGTGGACGAGCAAAAGGTAAGCTTGGGGGTATTTGATGTGTTTCACAAATAGCACACATTTGACGAGCATTTAGGTCCTTTCTATACTCTTTTCATAGCTTTCATGCGTAATAAGTGCTTAGTTTTGTGCTTTGTTGCTTAGTTTTACCTTTCCTCTTTTATTTTGTAGCTTTTGTGCATTTCGTTGGTTTTCTAGCCTTTTCTCCTTTATTTGCTCTATTTTCGTTGTTGTAGGTATAGAACGAGGTTCGGGTCTTGATTTTGGTGATCCACTATGGTGGAGAAACCTTTTGGATCAAGTTCATGGCATTCGGGAAGCTCAAGATGCAAAGAAGTGGAAGTCCAAGTCTTGGCTCGTCTCTTGCGCTCGCATGCGGTGCTCCCATCAAAGGGGTTGTGTGCCCACCAATATTAAGCCTTATCTACTTCCACTTCTAGTGTTCATCACCATCATAAATCATGTGTGCATCGCTTGTGCTTGAAGATTTGAAGAGTCGAAGAAAACCCAGCTGGGTGCGGCCGCACGCGCGGATGGTGCGGCCGCACAAGGGGGCCGTCCGGCCGCACACCATGTGTGTGCGGGCGCACATCTCCTGTTGTGCGGTCGCACCGATGTGGGTCTTTTTCGATCAGATTTTGACGATTTTCCGCCTCTATATATACCTTTTGGAACCCAATTATTGTAAGCAAGTTTCATAATAGAATTAGATCATATTCTTAGCTTAGTTGAGAGCTTCTCTCTCTAGATTTAGGGGTTAGTTTTAGGAGTAGATTTTAGAGAGAGAAAGTGAGGAATTTCAATGGTGATTGAGAGATTGAAGATTCAATGGTGACAATTGTATTGGAGATCTTCTCTATTATCAATGAGCACTTCTAAACTCTATCTCATTTATTGTTTTGTTTAGTATTCATGTTTAGATTGTTTGATTTTGATTGGATTTGATAAATTGATGATTGATGTTTGATTAGAGTAATTGTTCTTCTTTCATTGTTGATCCTTTGATTATTGATTGTTGATCCTTTGATTGTTGATTGTTGTTTTTTTTAGTTGTTAGTTGATTTGATGATGATGTTAGAGTAGTTGTTTGGTTAGGGATTTGGTGAAGTTTATATTATGTAACGGATTGATGTAGATTGGGGAAATTGATGGAGTTGATGATATGATAAAATTGGTTAATTGATTATGTGCATGTGTGTGTTAGATTTAGGCTTGATCACCCTTGTTATTCACACTAGATTGCATTGTAAGTTCACATTAATACGGACCATTGATTTGTGGCTTGCATTTACACGATTGAGGTGTCTTGCGATGTTTCCTAGCTAGAGTTTATCGTAGTTGACGCTAGTTAGACCTCTAGGAGAATAGCTTGATATGCTCTTTTCGTTGCATAATCGATCTTCCCTCGCATTGCTTGACTTAGTCAACTTCCTATACAAATTTGCTATGTTCATTACTATTATAAGTGGATCCTAATCCCTAGCTCTTTATTTGTTTTGTTTCTTATTCTTAGTAGTTGTTAGTGACACCTTCTTTCCCTAGACTTCGACCTAGGTTAGGCGCATAATTGAAAGCGCTTAGACATTACCGTTTCTTTGGGTTCGACCCTTGACTTACCTCTATACTTGTATTTAGGTTTGTTGAGTGTTTATAAATTTTATTTGGCTTAGGAGGATTAGTCCAACGACCTAATTTTCCCACGTCAACATAGGTTGTGTTGTAATGGGAGGTTGCATTCTCCCGGACCTTGTGAGGACATCTATGGGTGAATCTTCCTCGTCCCAAATGTCACTTACTGGATATATTGTTGATAGAGGAGTCTCTTCGATATCTTTGAGGTAGACGTCCTCATCATCGCTATCCCATACTCCATTAATTGTGGCATCTTGTGGGAGTTGGACTAGTTTCTTTTCATCAATCAGTCGTTGAATGAATTCTTTTAACTTGAAGTAGTTCTCTATTGTATGTCCCCCTGATTGATGATATGAGCAGTAATACCTATCTGTCCTTTTGAGTGATTCAAATGGTCTCGGTTCGAGAGGTTGGATTTTACCATTCTCGGAGAGCATTTTAAACATGTTGGCATAAGACGTCCCAGTTGGAATATATAGCCTGTTACTCCTATTTGGAGTGTCAATTACTTGTAGGGAGAAGGGCTTCTTCTTCTTGGGTGGAGGTCTATTTTTTAGCAGCTCGTTTTGTTCTTTTAGAGCCTCCTTGGCTTGAAACAATAGCTTGTTTGCTTCGGCCATAAGTAGTGTAAGTGCATGTATGTCTTGCCTAGTCACAGGTTCTTGCCCATAAGAGTCACTAGCATCTTCGAAGATCTCTTCTTCATCGACAGTCTCAATAGGTTCAATAAGACTCGATGGGTCTACTAGACTCTCTTCGTCGGAAATGGCCAAAGAATCTGACAGTGGTGCGGTGTTGATCCTTGGCTTCTAACTTTCATGGGGCAATGGAAGTTTGTTGCTATCAATTAGATCCTGCATGGCTTCCTTTAGCCTCTAACAATTTTCCGTAGGATGGCCCCTACCTTGATGATACTTACAGTGTGCATTTGGATTCCAGCTAGCCGTTCTCTTTTCGACAGGTGGGTCCCTAAATGGTCCAATGGGAGTTATAAGACCTTTTGCGTGTAGGCGATCAAACGTGGTGTCATAACTCATACCTATAGGAGTATAGTTCTTCTTAAACGGTTTCTTTTGTCCTTGGTTGTTATTTATAGCTAGGACTTCATTTAGATTAAAGGTGCCAACATTATTTGAGTGGGTGGTTTTGGAAGAAGAAGGATTGTCGTTCTTCTTACCCTTCCAGCCACTGTTGGAGTTATTGTTGGCAGCTTTTTGTTTAGATAAGTCGTCTTCAATATTGATACCAATGTCATAGACGGCCTTAAAGGTGTGTAAATTACTTTGGTACCTAAGGTGCTTAGAATATTTTTCTTGGAGGTTCTTAATGAACATTCTTACAAATTCTTTTTCACTGGGCACCTCGACCATTTTTGCACTAGTTTCCCTCCATTTATTAAAGGAAGTAAAGCCTTCACTTTCTTTTTGTTTTAATATTTCTAGTTCTCTATGATCAGTTTCAACTTGAATATTACACTTATACCTATCAATGAAAGCACTTACAATAGACTCCCAACTAGAGGTCTTCTCTTTGTCAAGAGAGAAGTACCATTGTTGACACACAGATTCTAATGACAAAGAAAATACAGAATGAAATGCTTTTTTGTCTATTCCCTTAAAATTCATTACAGTTTCGAAAGCTCTTAAATGAAAATAAGGGTTGTCCATAGGCTTGAACTTCGGGATGTCGTTGGCATTGAACTTCTGCGGAAGAAGATCCTTGTTCACCGAGGCCCCTTGTGAGCTTATCCCTTAGAACCTAAAGTCATTAGACAGCTTGCTCAAACTTTCCTGGATTAGGTCCATTTGTTGTTGTTTCACAAGGTCGTTGACTTGAAGAGTCAAACCCTTCAATATTTCAGCCAAATTAGCTACCTCTCCCCTAACTTCATTAAGTTCTTCTTGACTTGCCATTATCTTCTTAGCCTTCCTTTTCCTACTAATTGGTTTGTCAAAAAGTGCTACTTGAATGAAAGTGTTGTCCTTGATTAGACGCCCTTCTTTTCTTGTCCACGCGCTGTAAATTAAACCATATTCGTTTTAATGACCCAACTCTAATCGACTTTGATTTTATGGTTTAAAAGTAAATAATAAAAAAAAAATAAAAAATAGGGTGCATATTTTGGGAATGGGTTCAATCAAGTGGTTGATTAGAGGATTAATATCCGACTTACCCCCCTAAAAAAATAACGGAAAACACGCATTCAAGACTCCCTAGACATGGTCATGGTGTGACAAACATGTTATGTGTGTGCATTATAAGTGTGTGTGAGTGACATGCTTTGACTCTTGTGTATGACCATGGGACTTAAGTGCCTATACTCAATTAAAGACTTGAACATGGTTTAAACCATTAATAAATCGGTGAACTGATTAGTAGACTTATTTAATTAGACTCGTCGTGATGACTCAAGTAAGAAACTGGATTGTCGCTATAACAACAGAAATGTCGCCACTGTTTAAAGCCTGTCGCCAGACGACAGAACTGTCGCTAGGCGACAGACAATAAACAGAGGCGCCACAGCCCAAATTTCTGCGCCATTGCTGGAACATTAATCTGGACTGTTTCCAGTAATTTTACTCTAAAGGGACATGCCTAAAGTCGTACTAAGTCAAGTTGATTAAATTATTAGCCTTTAATTAGTCTAATTAATTAATTAATTAATTAGACAAAGTCATTTTTAGTCATTAGTCAATTTACTTAGTCTTAAACAAAATTCAAACAAACGGTGAGCACATATATAGTATGCACAAGCAAGAATGCACAAGTGGTTCACATAGTCACAATATGATGCAATGAGTTTGCAAGCTAATCATGGCTCTAGTTCTCTTAAGTTCAAGGATATGGGTTAAGTAAAAAAGGGTCCATGGTTATGAGTCTGGATGCATCGCGCAGAAGCCTTACCTTTTGAAAGGGTTGGCGCGTATGGATGGGACCCCGCAAGTTAAAAAACTTGCTTCCACGGTTTGGTGGATTAACTAACTCGGATGTACCCGTCGTTGCTAGGAGCGTTCGATTGGGTAGATGGAGCGTGAACCCCCAGAGGATTATGGCCATATGTAGAACACATATGGGTTTCAGAAAAGTGAGAAAAACTCAATGAGGAAGTAGAATTGAGCCAACAGTACTAGAAATGGTCAAAACAAGAAGGCAGAGTTCTGGCTCGGCATTGAAGAACTTGGCACCAGACTATAGGGACTGTCGCCGCAAAAGAACCCCTATTGCCAAGCGACAGAATTATCGCCAAGCAACAGAAGCTCTTTACAGGCGACAAGTCCTGTTTTCTAGACGCTAGTTCCTACATGCCTCAGTAGGTATCTGTGTTCTTAGAATTTTCCAGATTTCGCAGTATTATTTCGATATTAGTTGTGAAAGATATTTCTCAAGTTTCCTACGTGTAAAATCCTATGTTTTTTACTCATTTCAGATGGTCTATCCAATGAGGACCTTTTTTATGCATATGACAATAATGTTAATCAAAATTACGCTCATGAAATACTTAGATTTTTTCGAGTCTCATCCGCTCATTCTAAGAATTTGCCAAAATAAATTTCTGGAATTAAAATAGAAATCCTCCCTAGTGGAGTCGCCAAAAACTGTAGGGAACATTTCAAGCACTATAACCTCAAGCTTGAACCCCACTATGATCATACATTTAAGTATGGTGGCGTTCCAAAGGGAAGAAAGCTGGAGCAAAAGAGTCGCCAACAAGTTTTAGGAACTTGTAAACCAATCACGAGGTGAAGGTTACACCCCTTAAACAATCCAGGAGATCGTTAACTCCATATGGTCTTAAACCAAACAGGGTTCGGGGATGAGGGTACGAATCCAATCTACAAAAGAAAGGACCCGCCCTATAAAATAGGCCTCTACTTTATTCTACACGTATTCATTAGAATTACGATCACTTGAATTAAAATCACATTAGCCTAAAACAAATTATTAATTATCTTATTAAGCGTGATTTTAAGTACAAATTCCCTTTAACAAGCATAAAAGGTGTGATCAAGCAATAACAATAATAAAAATAATATCAAGAAACATAATAATAATAGTAGCAACGATCATAGCATAATCATAACAATAACCAAAATCATGCTAACAATAAAGCTTAAATATAGTAGCAAGATCCTAGGCATGATACTAACAAGATTAATAACAAATCCTATCTAGCATGTCACTAAGCATTAAAGATCAAAGCTTTAACCTAACATGGTACTAACATGAAAGTAGAAATAATAAGAGGCACCCTAAACATGATTCTAGAAAGCAATAAATAACATCCTAACATGATACTAGGAATTAATAAATAATAAACATGCTTTCTACAAGAATAAAGCAATAAGATTACATACTTTGATGCCTCGTACCTCTTTCTAAATACAAAATACACGCGTTAGTAAACTTCAATGAAAATAATGAATCAAATAATTAAATTAAATAAATTGAAAGAATTAAAGAATTAAAAAGTTTAGACTGGATTTGGGACTAAACCCTCAGAAAATATCAACCTTGCACGTCTAGGGCGAAGGCAACTTTGAACTTGAGTAGGTTTTTCTAAATCTTGTGTATGCGGAACTGTGTTTAATAAAAGGCTAGTTTAGAAAGAGAGAGAGAGAGAGAGAGAGAGAGAGAGAGAGAGAGATAGAGAGAGAGA
The DNA here is from genome assembly GCF_948465745.1 of Chenopodium album. NCBI lineage: Eukaryota > Viridiplantae > Streptophyta > Magnoliopsida > Caryophyllales > Amaranthaceae > Chenopodium > Chenopodium album. The sequence continues at coordinate 23,679,511 of NC_137857.1, read as the reverse complement.
GAGAGAATAAGCTATATTGCTTAAGAGAGAAAATTAGGTGATTGTTGATGAGAGTTGATGATTAAAAACGGAGGTCGAGGACCATATTTATAAGGAAAGTAGTCCGAAAATTGACAGAATTTGATAAGAAATAAAACTACACGTTGTCGCTAGAATACACTCTGTCGCGAGGCGACAGACTTGTCGTTTGGCGACAGCCTGGCTTTCACGCGCTTTCCACGCGGAATCCGATCTTTAACCAAATTTGATCTACGGAATCCGTACGGAAGATGAAACATATATCTAAAAATAATAATATAATAATAAAATAATAATATTTTATTCCAAATAAAAATCCATCTTAAAATAATTATTAATCCTAATAATATTAGAATTTAAAAGAACCTTCTAGAAACTTCTAGAAAGTTATAATTAATATTAATAATTTTAGAAATAATAATTAACATTGGGCCCTCCTCTAGATAATTGGGCCGTATGTAAATAAGGAACCGGACCCAGTTTAGTATTTTTGCCATAACTTCCTCAATACTCATCGGAATTGGGCTTATAATATATTGTTGGAAAGGTCTTTTCAAACCCCATCCAATTAAACTGTTATTGGACCCTTATCATGGAACAAACTAAACTGGATTGTTTATTTTTAATAAAATAGAGTTGTTTTCAAAAGCAGAGAGAAGAGAATTTTTAATAAAACTAAACCGCAACACTTGACTTTCCACACTTTCACCTCATTCGATTATGGTTCGACGTGAAAGGCATTCATCACTGGGTTTGGTTTTAGAGAGACACAAATGGGTGTCTACAGCAGCCCTTATGTGGGTTGCTTGGCGCTATAGGAATTTAATAAACTTTAATAATGAGCGCTTTGATGTAGTGATGCTTGCAGCAGATTTCTGTATGCTAGTTGAAGATTATTCATAGTATGCTAAGAAGGTTTTCGAGCCTATTATTCCAGCAACCATAACAAGCATCGTGGTATGGAAATGCCCCCCTCATGGGTGCTTTAAAGCTAATTTGGATGCGCACATCCCTGTTGTACGTAGGCAATGCGGGGATAGGTGTGGTGTTCAGAGATGATGCTGGGAGCATACTACTAACTGCAACGAAGTTGACTGCCCCTTTTTCCTAGAGTGTATTGAAGCTTAGGCTGTCAAATGCGCACTTAATCTTGCTACAAGGTTTGGCTACAGGAATGTATGGGTTGAGTCGGATGCTGTAAAAGTCATTAAAGCTATCTCTTCTGGAACTGATGGACATGCCCCAATTTAGATCGTTTGTGATGATATTAGATTGGATAGAGAGTGGTTCAATGTGTGTCTTCTTTCTCATGCCAAAATAATTTGTAATACGGTAGCTCACCTTGTTGCTAAGGGGGATACAGGGAAGAATGATGAAGTTATTCGTTTTGGTGCTTTTCCTCAAAGTATTGTAACCTTGGCGATAATGGACCTTCTTCCTTAATTAATATATTGCTCTATCTTTTCTTTCAAAAAAGAAATCACTATACTATATATATATAAATTGAGAAATTTTTCCAAAATATATTACAATTACATTTTTGTTTTTGAACAAAATTCAATTACATAATTGTGTAGGAGTGCATAGGTACTACGCAGCGGAAATAACATGAATCATATTCATAAAGCACCTAAACCAAGAATCGCATGCATAACACACAAGACACATAATCATACCTTTGATGCGTGAATTCCACGAAGCTATTCGACAGGCAAATCAGGGAGAGAATAGAGCCCCAAGTGTTGCTCCTCTACTTAGTCCACGAGATGCGAACGAGCCGTCCACCAATACTAGATTGGTCGAGTGATTGAGGAAAACCGCGTTCACCACCTTCTCAGACAACCGACCACCGCACGAACCACCACCACCACGAGACACCACCGTACGCCGGGGAGGAGGAGAAAGCCGTGAGAGAGAGGAATATGAGAGGGGTTGGGTTTCGTGTTTGCTAACTCGGGTTTGATCAAAAGATCAGTAAATTGCATACATGCAAACCTAGGCACCTAGTCTATTTATAATCTCATTATAATTAGACTACGGCACGAATCCCAAAACCCTCCTTATTCCTCCATATGGCCGGCCACCTAGAGTGATGAGGCCCATGATGAGCCTCGTCCTCTAATGCTCGATCTAGCCCCTTTGTGTGACCTCATAGGATCTGTCTAATTGGGCTTTGGCCTATTTTACTAGTCCAAAGATCGTAAGTACCTCTAGCTATGGCAAAACGACGACCCAAATGTCCGGACTTAATTATCTCCATAATTTGATCCAATTATATGTCTAGTAGTTGCACATAACGAAGACATAACTCCTTCAATCTCCCACTTGTCTGAGATAAGGGTGCAATATTCAAATTCCTTAAGTCAATATATGTGTCGATTTGATAATATGATTGCATCACATGTCGAGATCATATTAATCTACAAATCGTTACTTGAAATCTGAGTTAGACTTACAAAACCAAATGATTACTGTGTAATGCATTTGAACGCGACCACGTATTTTCTGAATTCTCCCTCTTCAAGCGGCCATGACACATTTCCTAATTTAATATGTAGACTCTATCCAATCTTGTGGCAACAATCCTCCCACTCAACTTCTAAAATAACCAGGAAACAACCTTTATGATCTCCAGTTACGGGTAGACGTTTGAGTGTACCACAGGTACAGCATCCATTGAATGAAATCATGTTCCACTCATGTCAAAGGAATCCACTAATATATACGGAAGCTCTATACTTGAACTTCAAAGTAGGTCAATAGTTCGATCATGCATCATTCATGCATATCCAGGTGATTGACCGAGCATCACTATGCCCCTATAGCCCAATGAAACTGTGCTATCCAATCAATCTTACATGCTAGTCCATTTGTTGAAATCATTTATGTCCACTTTAATGATCTCAACGCGAACTAGGAACTTAAATATTTATGAATTTTGTTCACCTGTGGGGTTTCAATTCACCAGGTCATTAACCTGATGAGCCCATCAATTCATAATTATTTTGGACATTTTATCTAATTTCCAAAACCATAATTAAATAAGAGAAATAATAATTTCTAGTTTAAACATAATTCTGCAAATTGATGTATTTCTCATGTAATATGTTTTCTCAAACATACACAACTTAAATTACATAATTTGCTTCAATCCAAGACTTTAATATTACTTTCATACCTTTGTCTATGGAAGGGGTTTAGTGATTTCCCACTCATAATAAAACTTTGCAAAAAGTGACCTCCTGCTGGTCAATGATCTCATAACTGAAGCGATATCTCATATCCATTTGTTTGGATTTGTGATGTGACCCTGGCTCCTTTGTTCTTGGGCAAAGGTGACCCTTTAGTCATATGACATTTTAATCCGAACTTCCTCTCTAACTATCCGACTATAGCTTAATACACATATTCTGACATTGAGCATGCAATAGTGCTCTGCTTTGAACTCTTCAAGCTCACTGTACTTCTCCATACTGACAAAAAATATGCATCTAGATCAACTTTTAGAATCACGTTGCCTGTTTGAAAAAACTTGCATTCGTAAAACCTTTTGACAACTTGTTTACCTCTAACACTATAAAATAGAAAAATTCCTTTAGCGCTTCTCAAGTACTCAAGGATTTGTTCTTGGTAACTCTCTGTATGCTTATTCTGTATTTTCTTGAAACTTACTACACATGCACAAGTCATATGTAACAACTTGCTTTGTACATTTCATGGCACATGTAATGGACCTTTTTGCAGAAGCATAAGGTACACTACCTTTACAACTCAACTCTACTAGCTTTTAAGGCACTGAGTTTTACTGAGTGTAAAACTATGAGACATGGGAAGAGATCCTCTCTTAGAATCTTGCATCTTGAACGTGTCAAGAACCTTATCAACATAAGTCTCTTGATTAGGTCCAGTCATCCTTCAAGATTCACTTTTTGGATTTTGATTCCCAATGTGTACTTAATATCTCCTAAGTCTTTCATATAGAAACAATATTTCTAACCATTGCTTGACTTATTCAAACATTGATATATCATTTCACATGAACTATATGTCAACTACATACTAGACTAAGATGACCAATTGCTCCCACTGAACTTCTTGTCTCTACAAGAATTCTTTTGTTCTTCTAAGGTAATCAATGCTTACTTCAATCCATAAATGAATTTTTGAAGTTTGCAAAACATTCAAGGAATTCCTGGATTTCAAAACTCTTAGGTTGTATCATATACATACCATCCATTAAGAACATTTCATGAAGGTGATTTTGATTTCCAAAACTAGAATAATCCGAATAGGCTTACACAACTAATAGGTTTGACCCCATTTGTAAGACTATCATGGACTAGCACATCTTTACAGACATGGAATCCATTCTAGATTTCTTGGCTTTAAGCCATTTCCTGAGTTGGCACTTGTCCAAAGCATGCTTGTAGGTATGGATTCCAACCATTCCAATAGGAAAATTTTAGAATCCACCTTTTACTAGAATTCCAACAAATTGTTTGTTTCGATCCTAAGTAACCTACGATAGGTATGAGAGACAATAGAATTATTCTCTTCAACTCTTTGAAGCCTTTCATTCTAGTAGGACGATAGAAGTCTTGCTAGTTGAATTAGCTTGCTTCGACACATGTTTTATCAAATTAGCTGATTTCATGCGCCTTCGTCTCTGATGTAGTGTTATCCACATCCTTTTGTTGCTCGTCTCGAATCTCATCGAGATCTAACTTTACTCCCTTTTGGCTTTGTAGGAAGATGTTTTTTTCTATAAAGACACCATCGCGAGCAACAAACAAATTGTTTCTACGCGATTGTAGGAATAATACCTCCGATTTAGGGTTTGTTTTGCCATCTTTGTAAACATTTTATATAGATTTCATATTCCCTTAATCCTGTTTAGAAAAGATAACTTTGGAGAATTTCCAATCCATAACTCTTATGACATCTTTCTACTGCTTTGGTTAAGTTTCTGTTTAGTATATTCGCAATTGTTGTGTTCTAATGCATATCTTCAAAACGATATTTGTAAATCATTAACTCTTAAATCGAACCATGGCAAGCAAAGTTTGATTCCATACAATTTAATTGTAATTTTCCTGGATTGTGAACTAATTCAACAATTCCTGTAGATGATCATTTGTTTTGAGTTAAATATTTATCACGTCAATCATATTGTAGTGCTAAATTGTTTATCTCAAACTTGATTTTACATTTCATTTTGGAATTTTGAACATTTCAATGATTCCAGCTTTTATTTCATTAAGTAATTATCAACATATTAACTTAAATCGTTAATAAGAGCAATGAAAATAGTTAAATCTTTTGCTAATTTTGAATTTATTGTACACTCACATCATATGTTTGTGTTTAAAAAGGTCATTTTAGCTCTTTTACCCTTTCAACTAAAAGTTAACTTGGTCATTTTACCTTATCAAGCATGACTTCTAATTCTCAAGTGATTCATAATCATATAAGAGTAAGAGTCCATCCATAACTTTGGATGTGCAAATGGTTTATTTGACCTAACCATACTTTATTTATAAGTAGTTTACTTTAACTCATCTAAATTTACTTTTGTGATTTACTTATATCAATGTCATAAAATCAAAATTAACTCATATCTAGCAAAATGAAACAATTTATTACCTTGGTCATGGATCAACATTTGTCCAAGCCAAGTAAAACCAAATCAGTATTCAAAACAAGAAAACCGAAACATTGTCTTATCAGAAACTGGAAATTATTCTAAATGTCATGATAAACTAATCAGAAAATAAAACTATGAAGCTATCTCTGGCCACTTAAATACTCCTAGTGCACCTTCAAGCTTCATTTCCTTGCTAGCTTCACTTGTTTGCAGTTCCTGCGCAACATCATAATGTCAAGCACTGCAACTTAGTATCACATACCTTAGTGAAAGTTAAAATGTTTATAGCATTATACCTGAGGTTGATGCTCCATCCTTCTTCTTGAGGAAATCAAGGTATTTCTTGCAATTGCGTTTCCAATGCCCCTTCTTCTTGCAATAAAAGCATTCACTCTCACTTGCAGCCTTGGGTTTTGGATTCGCCTTAGGCTTTTCAGGAGCCTTGGCAACTTGCTTGCCCTTGCTCTTGGCACTAGCCTTTTGCCCCTTCTTCTTGAACCCCTTTCCCTTTTGAATCATAAGAACTTCCTTCTTAGGTTCCTCAAGGATTTGTTTTTCAGCACTAACCAGCATTGCATGCAATTGATTCATAGTCTTTGCATTGGCAGTCATGTTAAAGTTCATGATAAACTGGTTGAAACTTTTTGGAAGTGAGTGGAGAATGATGTCTGTTTCCAAATCATCACTATATGGGTACCCTAGTTTCTCCATACTTTGAATTAGGCCGGTCATTTTGAAAACATGATCATGAAATGTGGTACCCTTCTCCATTCTACAATCCAGAATCTAACGATAAAGCTCATACCTTTCAACTCTAGCTTGTTTCTTAAACAAAGCTTTGAGTTCTTCCATGATTGAGTAGGCATCCTGGTCCTCAAAACGCTTTTGAAGACTAGGTTCCATGGTAGCAATCATTAAGCAAGTTCTATCATGAGCTTCCTTGTGCTTCTTGATCTCTGCCGCAGTAGGATTTTCTGGCAGAGGTCCTGGCAATGGGGTATCAATGACATCCTCCTTACCTTCAGATTTCAGAACAAGCCTTAGCATTCTTTCCCAGTTGGAAAAGTTTTCCCCTGTCAACCTATCCTTCTCAAGGAATGGTCGCAAATTGTAAACGTTGATGTCATTGTTATTACGGCTACCCATCTATGTCAAAATAAGGCAAAGTTTAATAATTATTTTTAATTAAATTAAAGTACCATAAGCGAATTAATAAGGTAACTTTAAAGCACTTTATTCAATAATTAAATGATCCCAATTGAATTTTAAGTGATTCCAAGACCCTTTATTCGTGCAATAATTGACCGGCCTTTGGCCCTACCATCAACCATTACATTTTCAAGGTGAGTAAACTCTTTATAGATTACAACTCTTGTAACTCTTGGTTGAATAATTAATCATCACATGTTTAATTATTACCCTTAGCTTCAAGGTTCTAAACTTAATCTTTAGGTAACCTTGTTGAGTATAACCAATTAAAAGTGTAGAATTTGTCCTACCCCCACTCCACAATGAAAAATATGATGCCCAGCTTTGGCATGACCCATCATAAATGTCAAAGGTTTCATTGGGTTTTTAATTGGAAAAGCTGCCTCAATATTACTGGGATCTAGATTTATTATGTTGTGATTATTTAGTGAACTCTAGCGCATCATCAATCAACATAAATAAAATCTAACATGCATAATATACTAATGCAATAAAATAAACATGACGTAGTATGGCCCCTTAGTCCTAAGAAAACTAGAAATGAAAAATCCTCCCACTTGAATCATCATGGATCTTCATCCACCTTGCTCCTTTAGGCCTTCACTTCATGGGCTTATTTTGGGTTAACACCATTTAAATAACTATTCTATTTACATTAAATAAAAGTTATAAAAATACTTAACGGTACGCAGACCATATTTAGATTACAAAAATCCATCACGATGCGCAGATCGTATTTAAGAATCTATGGGACATACTAGTCTATATATAGCAACATAATATCATATATTGTAAAAGTGCCATATAATAAATCACTCAACATGCTTATCTAAACTACAACATCGAATGATCATAATAAAGACAACGCATTTCCTAAAATATCTTATATTTTTAATCATAATTAGATAATATCATATATTATTCATGACTGTTCATAAAATATCATATATTTAATTTAGTCATGAGATAGAATCAAATCATAATTTAATCTAGAAAGATAAATCATATTTATTCTTCCATGATTATCCTAATAAATTTAGGAGATTCTATCCTAATTATAACCCAATCAAATAATTTTAAAATCAATTACATCCTAATCTAATAATGGGATAATCACATTATTTAAATCAATTATTATCCTTTTGGAATATGCTCAGAATAGTCTAATCATTTTTATCCATAATTAACCACTTTAATTTAGGATAATTACCAATTTAACAACTTAATATGGATAATATCAAATATAACAACTTTTGAATATTTAATTTTGATATGAAATAACCAAGGAAAGACACGTAAAAGGGAGGAGAAATCAAGTAACAACAAGTTCAAACCAACAAACCAAGATAACCTATCTCAAATTCACAAAGATAGATGAAATAGGGGTCTTAATCAAAGCCAACACCAAGTAAAGCTAAGATTAAGGTGTAACCACAAAGATTACAAGAGATGCAATCACAAAGAAAGCAAGATAATCACAAAGATTATGGTAGAGAGAGAAAGTCTCTTGATTACAAAGTTTAACAAAAATTAATATGCAAAAATGTCTCAAAACAACTTAAATAGTTCGCACAAACTGACAGAAAAACGGGAAAAGGTTCGCCGAACTCTGGGTAAGTTCGGTCGAACTTGTGGGTAGGTTCGATTGAACTTTTGGAGTTCGGCCACTCCTGCAAAGATGCAAAAATCAGCTGTGAAACTGCCTGGAAGGTTCGGGCGAACCACAATGTAGGTTCGGCCGAACTTCCCCTGCTCCTGGACAGCTCAACTTCAAACGTTCATAACTTCTTCGTTTCTCGCTCAAATTTGGCATGTGACCAGTCGTTGGAAAGCTCTTGAACTCTACTTTCATCTCCAACTTGAATCACCTAAAAATTCCTTGTAACAAAGGAGATATGGCTGAATGAAGTAGTTGCATCATATATTGATAAGCTTCTTATCTTCAAGTGTGATGATGGTTAGCCCCGAAAGGTGACCTCCAAGGAGCTTGGCCCTACTTCGTGTCATGACACGTGGCATGTCTTCCACTTCTTCCACTAAGTTCCATGCACCCGCGTCAAACCCCTCCTCTTCAAAAGGAATTGCCCTCAATTCCGGATCATTATCACCAATATCATCTTCAAAGAGGAAAGGAGCAAGATCACCAACATTAAAGGTAGCATAAACACCAAAGTCTCCCGGTAGTTTGAGCTTATAAGCATTAGGTCCAACTCTTTCCACAACTTCAAAGGGGTCTTCGGATCTTGGCATGAGCTTGTTCTTTCTCTTAGCCGGGAATCTTTCCTTCCGAAGATGGAGCCACACAAGATCACCTACATTGAATTCCCTTGGCTTTTTGAATTTGTTTGCCCTTGCCTTGTAACTCTCATTTGCCTTCTCAATTCTCTTCTTGACATCTTCATGAAGCCTTTTCATCGTTTCAACTCTATCTTTTGCCTCAAAGCTCAACTCCTCTTGAGGGATACTTGGCAACAAGTCAAGTGGTAGGCGGGGATTAAAACCATACACTACTTCAAATGGTGTTTTCCCGGTAGCTATGCAATGAGAGCGGTTGTAAGGAAATTCAACTTGAGGTAGCTTAAGATCCCAATCTTTCATGTGTTTGCTAATGATAGCTCGGAGAACGGTGGACATGGTACGATTAGTCACCTCGGTTTGGCCATCGGTTTGAGGGTGACTAGAGGTACTAAACAAGAGCTTGGTTCCCACTAACTTCCACAAAGTCTTCCAAAAGTAGCTCAAGAACTTAAGATCACGGTCCGACACAATACTTTTTGGAATGCCATGAAGCTTCACCACTTCTCTAAAGAACAAGGTAGCCACATGAGAAGCGTCATCGGTCTTATGGCAAGGAATGAAGTGAGCAATCTTGCTAAAAGGATCAACCACAACAAACACGGAATCATTTTGCCTTTGAGTGCGAGGGAGAGCAACCACAAAATCCATGCTAAGATCATCCAAAGGGTGACTAGGGACCGGAAGAGGAGAGTAGAGTCCTTCACGGAATTGACTCTTAGCCTTGTGACAAGCCCCACAACGAGCTATCACATCCTGCACATCACCAAACATCTTGGGCCAATAAAAATGCTCTCGAAGAATGTCATATGTTTTCGCAACCCCAAAGTGTCCGGCTAGCCCTCCTTGATGAGCTTCTTTAACAAGCATCTGTCGATGAGAGCATTTCGGAACACAAAGCTTGTTTCCCTTGAAAAGGAAACCCTCTTGCGCCATGAAAGAGCCATCGACCCCTTCCTCACACTTCTTCATCAACCCACCAAAATCCTCATCATCGTGATACAACTCTTTAAGAAACTCAAACCCTAAAAACTTCGCATCAAGAATAGTGATCATACAATCCCTCCTAGAAAGAACATCGGCAACAACATTGCTCTTTCCTTCCTTGTACTTAGAAGAGAAAGTGAATGATTGTAGGAGTTCAACCCATTTGGCATGCCTTGCATTGAGTTTATGAGAACCATTGATGTACTTGAGAGATTCATGATCGGAGTGTAGTACAATGGTCTAGGCCTCAAGTAATGTGACCAATGATCAAGAGCCCTCACAATAGCATAGAACTCCTTGTCATAGGTACTATATCTCATTCTTGCTCCACCAAGCTTCTCACTAAAATAGGCAACCGGCCTCCCTCCTTGCACAAGAACCGTTCCAACTCCAACCCCACTAGCATCACATTCAACTTCAAAGGGTTGATCAAAATTCAGAAGAGCTAAGATTGGAGCCTCACACAACTTCTTCTTGAGGGTCTCAAAATCCCTTTGAGCCGATGGTGTCCACTCAAAAGTACCCTTCTTCATGCATTCGGTCACCGGGGCCAAAATAGTGCTGAAATTCTTCACAAACCTTCGATAAAAGGAAGCTAGACAATGGAAACTCCTAACTTGAGTGAGAGTAGTAGGAGTAGGCCAAGATTGAATGGCCTCCACTTTACTAGGTTCCATTAAAATCCTACATTTGAAATCACATAACCAAGAAAAACAATACTATCCACCATAAAAGTACATTTTTCCAACTTGGCAAAAAGCCGCCTACTTCTCAATGTTTCAAATACTTGCCTCAAATGTTTAACATGATCAAGTTCACATTTGCTATAAACAAGTATGTCATCAAAATAAACAACAACAAATTTACCAATAAAAGGGCGAAGTACCTCATTCATGAGCCTCATGAAAGTGCTAGGAGCATTAGAGAGCCCAAATGGCATAACTAGCCATTCATACAAGCCTTTCTTTGTCTTGAAAGCGGTCTTCCACTCATCTCCTTCACGCATACGAATTTGATGGTACCCCATCCTCAAGTCTATCTTCGAAAACACCTTGGAACCATGTAACTCATCAAGCATATCATCAAGTCGGGGAATAGGGAAGCGATACTTGATGGTGATGTTATTGATGGCCCTACTATCCACACACATCCTCCATGTACCATCCTTTTTCGGAACCAAAAGAGCCGGAACCGAACAAGGGCTAAGGGATTCCCTTACAAATCCTCTTTCAATCAACTCACCAACTTGTCTTTGAAGCTCTCTTGCTTCATCGGGGGTACACCTATAAGCCGGTCTATTAGGAAGTTGTGATCCGGGAATAAGATCTATTTGATGTTCAATTCGCCTAATAGGTGGCAAACCGGGTGGGAGATCATCGGGGAAAACGTCATGGTACTCAACCAATACTTCCTTGACAAGGGGGTGGATTGGGTTCTCTCGCTCACTCTCTTGTGTTTCCCTAAGAAGACAAATAAAGATAATGTGTCCTTGATTTATCTCCTTTCCCATCTCATTTTCCCCAATGAGAAGGTTCTCTTTGATTGTGTTTCCCGTACCCAAGGGTTCTTTGTGTTTGATGGTGGGGGACAAGGGGTTGAGTACAATCTTTTTCTTATCCATCATGAATGAATAAGTGTTCTTTCTTCCATCATGCATCACATCTCTATCAAATTGCCAAGGTCTACCAAGCAATACATGACAAGCATCCATAGGCAATACATCACAAAGCACCTCATCCTTATATAACTTGCCAATTGAGAAAGAAAGAAGAGTTTGTTTCGTTACCTTCACCTCATTGTTATTGTTAAGCCATTGAAGCTTGTAGGGAGTAAGATGATCGGTAGTTTCAAGATTGAGCTTGCTCACCAATGTTGTTGAAGCCACATTAGTGCAAGAGCCACTATCGATGATAAGATTGCAAACCCGATCCTTGATGGTGCATCGAGTTTGGAAGATGTTTTCCCTTTGCTCTTCCGCTAAAGGGGTGGAAATGGAGTGAAGTGCTCTCCTCACTACAAGGATTTGACCCTCATCGGCGTCAACTACAATTTCGTCCTCTTCATCATATATAGGGTCACCAAAATTCCTCTTATCATCTTCGTACTCATCATCATCCATTTCACGAATCATCATAGCTCTACTATTTGGACACTCATTAGCAAAATGTCCATAGCCTCTACACTTGTAGCAAGTCTTTCGATTTCCCATCTTGTTGTGATCATCTTTGTTAGGAAAATGCATGGGAGCCTTACCTTTGTCATCCATGACAATGGGCTTGCTTGTCTCACCCTTTGGAGCAAAAGAATTCTTGAAGGTAGGCTTAGGATACCCACTAGCACTACTCACCTTGTCATACTTCTCAAACTTCAAAGCCACTTGCACCACTTGATCAAAACTTCCATGGGCATGCACATTAACCTTTTGCCCAAGCTTTCTTTCAAGACCACCAATATACCTAGCAATCTTATGCTCCGGTGCTTCCTCAACTCCACTCATGATAGAAAGTTTTTCAAACTCCCTAGTATACTTCTCCACCGACATAGTTCCTTGCTTAAGAGAGTTCAATTTAAGATAAGCATCTTGCAAATAATCTCTAGCCACAAAAGCCTTGTTCATATGTTTCTTCAATTTCTCCCAAGAAGTGATTTTTGATTTTCCATCTTTCTTCCTACGATTCTTAAAGTTCTCATACCACAAAGAAGCATGTTTTTTGAGTTTAAGGATGGCCAATTTGAAAAGTTTTTCATCATTATAACCCTTATATTCAAACACATTCTCCATACTTCTAACCCAATCAAGAAATTCATTGGGATCAAGATTACCTTCAAAGTCCGGAAATTCCAACTTGATGTCTCGGTCACGGTTGTCCTCATAGTGTCGTTGGCGGTGTTCCCTTCTCCGGTGAGGAGAGTGAGAGTCATCTTTTTCACTAGGGCTCCTCCTCCTTCTAGGACTTCTTCTATTCTCCAAGACCTCGAGAAGTCTATCAAACTTAGAGCATCCAATCTAGAGTTTTCATTGTAACCTTCATTATCTTCATAATAGTATCTATCACCCATGTTTCAAGATAGAAAGTTTGTATCTTTGAGATAAAAATTTCAAATTTTGTGGGAAAAGATGAGATCTTTTGAGAGGGGAAAGAGAAATCAAAAAGGAAGGATCTTTCTAGGCTAATAACCTAGGCTCTGATACCAAATGATATGAAATAACCAAGGAAAGACAAGTAAAAGGGAGGAGAAATCAAGTAACAACAAGTTCAAACCAACAAACCAAGATAACCTATCTCAAATTCACAAAGATAGATGAAATAGGGGTCTTAATCAAAGCCAACACCAAGTAAAGCTAAGATTAAGGTGTAACCACAAAGATTACAAGAGATGCAATCACAAAGAAAGCAAGATAATCACAAAGATTATGGTAGAGAGAGAAAGTCTCTTGATTACAAAGTTCAACAAAAATTAATATGCAAAAACGTCTCAAAACAACTTAAATAGTTCGCACAAACTGACAGAAAAACGGGAAAAGGTTCGGCCGAACTCTGGGTAAGTTCGGTCGAACTTGTGGGTAGGTTCGGTCGAACTTTTGGAGTTCGGCCACTCCTGCAAAGATCCTAAAATAAAAGATCTTATCCAAATGAAACCAATTTTATCTTTTAAAATAAAAGATCATATTTTCAAAATATTTTAACTTATCCAAAATAAAACTGATTTTATCCCAAAATAATTCGTAATTATCTTGAAATAATTTTTCAAAACAGAATTTTTTTTTTTTTGAAAAACCGTGACTGCACGGTTGCTGGCCACCATGGTTAGCTAGCCGGAGCTAGCCACGGTGGCTGGCTGCTTCGCAGCAGCCACTGCCGCAAGGTAGCAGCAAACAGCAGCAGAGGCAGCCACGGCAGCAACGTGCAACGCTTGCAAGGCTGCTGCCTCAGCCACCAAAGACCGCCGCCCTCCTTTCCCCTCCCTCTTGGACCGCCACCTGGTCGGCAGCCGCCGTGGCTGCGCCACCCAGCCGCGGTTGCCGACCAAATTAATTTTTTTTTTTTGTGTTTTTAATTTAATTAAAATAACATTTATCCTAATTAAATTAAATCAATCCATAAGATTAAAATTAAATCACATTCAACTTTAAAATTAGGGTTCATCATAAAATTAATTCCAATTTAATTCTAACTTTTAAAATTAAATCTATGATCGTACATAAAACATTTTTATGCATAAATCAATCCAATTAAAATTATGAAACATAAAACAAATCGAATTAAAACAAAATCAAGCACAAAATCATATTTTAGGGCTTTGAATTATTCGAAATTAGGGTTCTATGGCTCGAAAAATTCGAAAATATTAGGGCATAATTCGGTCCTCTTCATGGCTATTTGAGCATAATTAAATCGCATTTAATCTATTCCAAAAGTTTAATCACATTAAATATAATAATTGAACCATAATTAAATTAATTTCTCCCTCTTAATTGATTATAAAATTAATGTGGACATCAAATAATCGTATTATTATGATCTAGCGTGTTCATGCAAGAGGCTAACTGATACCACTGTAGGAGTATATAAGTACTACGCAACGGAAATAACATGAATCATATTCATAAACCACCTAAACCAAGAATTGCATGCATAACACACAACACACATAATCATACCATTGATGCGTGAATTCCACGAAGTTATTCAACAGGCAAATCAGGGAGAGAATAGAGCCCCAAGTGTTGCTCCTCTACTTAGTCCACGAGATTCGAACGAGCCGTCCACCAATACTAGATTGGTCGAGTGATTGAGGAAAACCGCGATCACCACCTTCTCAGACAACCGACCACCGCACGAACCACCACCACCACGAGACACCACCGTACGCTAGGGAGGAGGAGAGAACCGTGAGAGAGAGGAATATGAGAGGGGTTGGGTTTTGTGTTTGCTAACTCGGGTTTGATAAAAAGATCAGTAAATTGCATACATGCAAACCTAGGCACCTAGTCTATTTATAATCTCGTTATAATTAGACTAGGGCACGAAGCCCAAAACCCTCCTTATTCCTCCATATGGCCGGTCACCTAGAGTGTTGAGGCCCATGATGGGCCTCTTCCTCTAATGCTCGATCTAGCCCCTTTGTGTGACCTCATAGGATCCGTCCAATTGGGCTTTGGCCTATTTTACTAGTCCAAAGATCGTAAGTACCTCTAGCTATGGCAAAACGACGACCCAAATGTCCGGACTTAATTATCTCCATAATTTGATCAATTATACATCTAGTAATTGCACATGACGAAGACATAACTCCTTCGAATTGGACTACACTCCTATTGTTCAATGTTTTTTTTTTAAGTCCAATGTACTATGTTTTTCTTCATTTTTGGAAACCGGATAGCAATGTAATAAATCAATCCGTCTACATCAACTAATTTCGTATGAATTATTAATAGAGAGCAGAAATTAATTAAGATTATGATATTTTTTTCCCTCTTTACATAAAACATATTTAGAGAGGGATACCAAAGTCTAAACCTTTTATCTATCATATAGCACAAGATCATTATTTGCCTCTTCTTATTGAGCATTTTCAATAGCGGATACTAAGTAATCTTTATTTTTTATTCTATTGATTAATTAATTAATTAAAATAACCGTCGTGACATAGGACCTAACCTAGTTTTCCGCGAATTGAAAGTATTTTAGTCAAGTAAAAAAAGTAGTTTTTTTCTCTTTGAAAAAAGCTATTAAATAATTCAAAATAATTTATAGAATTTAATTAATTTAGAAAAGTGGTTGTTTAAATATGTATTTGACATTGTATTGTGGTTGTTATATTTTAGTTAATTTGGAATATTTTAGTATGAAAGTTATTTGCTATTTTTACAATTAAATGCATTAAGGGTCTAAAGGCCTCTTCTGATTTATTGAACTAAGCTAAACTAAACTGATTGGAGCTGAACTGAACTGAAATTAAGGTAAAGAGACAGGCCCTAAGTTAATTAGATTAAGGGGTCTATCTTTTTATATCTAAGGTTAAAGGTGAGTTAACTAAGGTTAGCTTTGTTTGGGGCATTTTTCACCCTTGACAAGTGGACCAATGAGGAGGTGCCACGTGTCAGAGGCTGGCAGGTCACCTTTGACCAATCTCCAGCTGACACGTGGCCTCTCCAGATACTCTCTCAGAATTGCGGCCTTCAAGGGCCCAATTCCCAAAAATCCGCTATTTGGCGGTGCAGCCCATCAATCCTAGGTTAAAATAACTTAGGAAAGGGCACTTTTCCCAAGGACCCTATAAATAGGGAGATATTCCCCCAAAATGGGGGACATTCATAAATTCACAAAACATTTATTACACCCTATTTTCTCTCTCATCAGAGAACTCCTGAGCTTGGAATCCAAGCAGATCCCCACCTTAAATTCCGCACTTTTTACTCTCTTTCAAGTTACTAACTTGAGCGTTGGAGGTGGAGCACCACCCAAATGGTGTCTTCGTTGATTTTGCAGGTATAGAAGCCCTCCGGACCAGTCTTCGAGTTGTAACTCTCCCAAGGGACAAAAACACCCAAAACATTTGGCGCCGTCTGTGGGGAGAGTACCTCAAGATGATTCAAAATTCTGTACCGATTCACAATTCTACCTCTCTACGTCCGGGTACTCAGTCGGGTAACCCGGAAGACTTGCAACCGGTTATTCAGCCGGTAGGATTTGAAATCCCCCAGCCTCCACCTCAGCCTCAGCCAGAGGTATTCACTGAGGAGGAGGATGAAGAAGAAGACAATGATGTTGAGACTTACATCTCTAAGGATGGTTCTCTCATCTCTAAATCCATCCGTTCCAGAGATCAGCTGGAACGAAATCAGGATCAGGCGGGCCCTAGCAGCCGGCCCACTGGGAGGTCAGATGGGGAAACCCGGAAGACCAGAGGAGAAGCTCCAGTCACCCGGAACGAGCTCATGAAATTCATGAACTCCTTCAAGGGTGAGATCAAGGAAATGATCAACAACAAGGCAGGCTCTTCCAAGAGTCAGCCGGCTAAGAAGACTCCCGATGATGGGAAGAAGAAGAAGCCGGTCAAGGACAGGCAGCCAACTCCTCACCCAAAGGAGAAGGCAGCCGCAAAACTTGACTGGTCTAAGATTCTGATGCCCCGGCGACCCTAGCCGGAGGCCAAAAAAGCCTCTCCCTTTGATGCTAGAGAAGTCATCAATCGAAGGAGGCAGCAGCAGTCTGAGTCAGCTTCTACCTCAAGCTTTCCAGACAGCTTCAAGCAAGCTTCCGCAAGGAACTCTATGTCCTTGCATGAGAGTCGGACAGGCGGTAAATCCGTCAACACCAAACCTCAGCTGATGATAGGGTCTATGTCATACGCACCCCAGGCGCAGTATGGGCAATATGGCCTCCAGTTCATGCAGCCACCCCCATTCAGAGGTCAGGCGGCATATGCTAATGCCCAGCCACTGGACTGGCAGCTCCGGCTGATGAAGCTAGGCGAACAGCCGTCTGCCTTTGCAGCCAATATAACCGAGGCGGCTCAGCCGGCCAAGGTTAAAAACATTTTGGTTGGTGCTTATGATGGCACCACCAACCCTGAAGATCACCTGATGGCATACACCAACCTAATGTGTTTACAAGGTTGGGATGATGCCACCTGGTGCCGCTGCTTTCCGGCTACATTGAAGGGCATTGCCTAGCAATGGTTTGGCAACTTGCCAGCCGGATCTATTGACTGCTTCAAGAAGCTAGCCTTCTTGTTTGCCACCAACTTCTCAATGAACATCCCTGCTAAGAAGACAAGTTTAGACTTGAGCACCATTAAGCAGGGAGAGAGAGAAGGGCTACGCTCATATGTCAAGCAGTTCAACCTGGTCAGAATTCAGATCCAGGGGCTATCAGACGAGGTAGCATTTACAGACTTTTTCAAGGGTCTGAGAGACGGGTCGACTTTTAAGTTCGACCTTATCAGAAAAGGGGCATTTACGTTACAGGCGGCCCTGAGGGAGGCGGAAAGCTATATACAAGCAACCGACCTCTGTACGCCTGGTAACCAGTCAGACTCCAAGAAGTCTGACAAACAAAAAGAGAGCCGGTCTGCTCAGCCGGCGAAGAAAAAAGAAGAGAGCAAGAAAAGAAAAGAAGTCTGGGCGGTCAGTGATTCTGAGCAGCCGTCCCAGAAAAAGAAAAAAGAGTTTAAACCGTACGTTCCCCGGTACGAGTTTAACAAGGATTGTAACTCCATCCTCATGGAGGTAAAGGACCGGCTGTCCATTGAGAAGCCGAATCCAATGAAGAGTTCCGTCCAATCCCGGAACAAGAACAAATATTGTCAATTCCATGAGGAGATTGGCCATGACACCAACGACTGCTTCAGTTTACAGCGGACGTTGGACCGTCTGGCTGAGAAAGGACATCTGAAGTCCTATATTTCTAAGTCCCCAGCCGGGGCAAAAAAGAAGAACAAGGGCCAGTCCTCTAAGGCTGCCTCCCAGCCTGCAAGTAGTTCGGAAACCGACAGGGATCCGGTCTACACCATAGCAGGCGGATTCTCTTGTGGTGGCCCTACCATCCGGGGCACCAAAAGCCATCTTCGAAAGATGGATAAGGATGATGATGAGCAGGCGTCTGCCAGCTCCACTTTTCCGGATGTCCTCATTACTGAGAAGGACAGGGGCAGCGTTCGCCGCCCGCATGACGGCCCGGTTGTCATTGAATGCAAGGTCGCCAACCAGTTAGTTGGGCGCATCCTTATTGACACCGGCAGCTCGTTAGACATCATCAGCCTCCGGTGCTTGCAGAAGCTGAAATACAACTCCAGCAGCATGCATCCGGTCACCCACCCCTTGGTTGGTTTTGGGAGTGGGATGGTCTATCCAGCCGGTAGAATTGACTTACCCATTCGGCTGGGAGAGAAGGGCCAGGGACGACATATAGTCGTCAGATTCTTGGTCGTTGAGGAGTTGACCGCCTACAACATCATTCTTGGGAGGCCAACCCTCAACGAAGCCAAGGCTGTAATCATCCCTTCTCTCATGCTCATCAAGTATGAGAGGGATGATGGTTCTGTTGGTTCCCTGAACGGGGATCAGAAGACGGCCAGGGAGTGTTACCTCTCAGCCGTCAAAGATACTGTGGCCGCAGACGGCCAAGGGAAGGAACCAATAGACCTTGACAATATCAAGGATGCTCCCTCACCTCCACCAGCAGCCGAAAAAAAGAGAAAAGCTGCAGAGCTGGTGGTGGTGAAGAAAGAAAAGAAATAGCAATCACTGACCGGTGAACGGTCAGAGGAGCTCCGTCCCCAACCGGCTGGTGAAAGTATTGATCTTGTTCTGGACGACAGCCGTCCAGAGCGAACTGTTAAGGTTGGGACGGTTGCTAATGCTGTTCTGGGTGCAGACTTGCACCTCCTGCTGAAAGAATTCAAAGATGTGTTTGCCTTTGAAGTGGAAGAGATGCCAGGCATCAGCCCGGATCTTGCTGTCCACAAACTTGCCGTGGATCCAAAAATGAAGCCCATCCGGCAAAAGAAGAGAAACCACGGTGAGGAAAGAAGTCAGGCGGCAGCTGCCGAAGTAAAAAAGCTGTTGGATGCCAGGTTCATTCGGCCTTGTAATTTCCCCGACTGGGTGGCAAACGTTGTGCTCGTAAAGAAGCCGAATGGTACCTGGCGGATGTGTGTAGATTACACGGATCTTAACAAGGCATGCCCAAAGGATAGTTATCCACTTCCAAAAATTGACAGTTTGGTCGATTCAACAGCCGGTCATGCCTTGATGAGTTTTATGGATGCCTATTCCGGCTTCCATCAGATACCTCTATGGAAAAAAGATCAAGAAAAGACGGCCTTCGTCACTGATCAGGGGTTATTCTGCTATACTGTGATGCCGTTTGACTTGAAGAATGCGCCGGCTACGTTCCAACGGATGATTAATACAGTCTTCATTAATCAAATTGGGAGGAATGTAGAGGCGTATATTGATGACATGATAGTCAAATCCAAGCAGCAGGCGAATCATCTTGCTGATCTCCGAGAAACCTTCACCACACTCAAGCGGCATAAGGTTATGTTAAATCCTAAGAAATGCGTCTTTGGTGTTGAGTCTGGGAAGTTTCTCGGATTCCTGATTGATCAAAGGGGGATAGAGGCTAACCCTGAGAAGATACAGGCGGTAATTGACATGAAGTCACCCTGCACTGTCAAGGAAGTTCAGAGACTCACCGGTTGCCTGGCCGCCTTGGGGAGGTTCCTCAGCCGGTCAGGTGACAAATGCCTTTATTTCTTCCGAGCAATCAGGAAGAAGACTAGATTTGAATGGGGGGATGATGCTGAGGCGGCGTTCCAGAAGTTGAAAGAACACTTGCACTCTTTGCCAAGGCTTGTTAGTCCTTTGCCAAGAGAAAAGTTGTACATGTACCTAGCCGTCTCAGACCATGCTCTCAGTGCCGTTCTCCTTGCTGAACGAGACGGTACACAGCTCCCGGTATATTTCATTAGCCATGTGTTAAAAAATGCTGAACTCAGGTACCCTATGGTGGAAAAATTTGGTCTTGCTCTATATATGGCCTTCAAAAAGTTGAAACCATACTTCCTGGCACATCCGGTGGTAATCTACACCGACCAGCCCCTCAAGCGGCCAATGTCCACTCTGGAGTCATCCGGCAGAATGCTGAAATGGGCTATTGAAATGCAAAGTCTTGAAATCTCCTACGAACCAAGGAAAGCAGTGAAAGGTCAGGCGTTTGCCGACTTCATTGTTGAAATGACTCGTCCGATTCTCCCGGATAATGTTGATCAGGTTTGGAAGGTGTATGTAGACGGGAGCTCTACAAAGAACGGCTGTGGTGCAGGCATAGTTTGTGAATCTCCAGAAGGAGATAGATATGAGTATGCACTACGGTTCAAGTTTCAAGCCTCGAATAATGAGGCGGAGTATGAAGCCCTGCTAGCCGGAATCCGCATGTGTAAGGCAGCAGGGGCAACAAAGATTGACGCCTACTCTGATTCTCAGTTGGTTGTTAGCCAGTATGAGGGCACTTATGAAGCGACCCATCCGGCAATGATCAAATATCTTCAGGCTGTCAAAGATGAGGCTGGGACACTTGAGGAATTCAGAATGAATCAAGTGCCCCGGTCAGATAACCACCCGGCGGATGCACTGTCAAAATTGGCATCATCCGCCTGCCATGATACGCCTCGGTCAGTCTTTTGGGAAGTTCTTGAAAAACGAAGTATTTATGAAGAGCCCATTGGAATTCTGGATCGAAGTTCTACTTGGATGGATGGCATCCGGGCGTATCTGGCAGACGGCACGCTCCCTGATTCACCTCAAGAAGCAGCCGTCATGAAAAAGAGAGCAGCAAACTTCGAGTTGAGAAACGGAGAACTCTTCAAGGCTGGTTTTCTCAAGCCCTTGTTGAAATGTGTTACCCCAGAAAAGGGGAAGGAGGTACTCGAAGAGCTGCATGCGGGATTTTGCGCCTCCCATATAGGCGGCAAGTCCCTAGCCGTCAGAGCCAGGCGGCATTATTTTTGGCCTACCCTTGAGGCAGATGCCAAGGAATTTGTGAAGAAATGTGATAAATGCCAGAGGTTTGGCAAGCTAATACATCGCCCGGCTACTGATCTGACGGCAATCCACAGCCCAATCCCATTTGCTAAATGGGGTATGGACATATTGGGTCCCTATACGCCTGCTCCAGGCGGAAAGCGCTATATTTTGGTGGCTGTGGATTATTTCACCAAATGGGTGGAGGCGGAGGCAGTTAAGAATATCAAGACAAAGGATGTCATCTCTTTCATATGGAAGAATATTATCACCCGGTTTGGGGTACCTATGTCTATGGTGTTTAATAATGGCCCTCAGTTTGAAACGCCTCAGCTCAAGACTCGGTTAGGAGATCAGGGCATCTCAAGTTATTTTGCCTCAGTCGGCCGTCCTCAAGCAAATGGTTAGGTTGAGGCATTCAACAAACTCATCTTAGACGGAATCAAAAAGAAAATTTAAAGAGCCGGTGGCCTATGGGCTGAAGAGTTAATTCATGTGTTATGGGCCATCCGGACAACTGCTAAGGGGTCAACCGGAGAAACCCCGTTTCTCATGGTATACGGGGCTGAAGCCGTTCTACCCATTGAACACTATGAGCCTACGCTCAGAGTGATGCTCTATGATGAAGAGGCAAATTGGGAGGCCATGCGGCTGGCATTGGACTCCCTCCCGGAACGCAGGGGCAATGCTGCCCTGCGACATGAGATATACCGTCTGAGAATGACGCGAGCCTACAACAAAAGAGTGCACAAACGTCCTTTGAAAGTGGACGACTTTATGTTACGAAAAATGGAGGCCACCGGTAGGGCCAATGAGCTTGGAAAGCTAACTCCTAATTGGGAAGGCCCCTACCGGATCTATGAAGAAGTTAGGGATGGCACATACCACCTGGAAACACCAGACGGTAGACGCCTGCCTAGAACTTGGAATGTAGACAACTTAAAAAAGTACTACTTCTGAGTATTGTAAAGTTTTTTGTAACAAGAAGTATTAATGAGAAATGCTTTTGTTTCCTTTATTGTCTTTTTATTTCCGTCTGGGTTTACCCATACCAATGTTGAAAAGTTCAGTAGTAAATTTGATATGTGAATAACTTGAGGCCAATGGCCAGATAAAAACTAAGTTTGATACTTAGTATATGAAATCAAAAGTCCATAGTGACATGAGGCTAATAGCCGGATCCTAAAGCTAAGCACAAAACCGTTTAGCAGCTATCAGCCGGTCCAACAGCTAGACCTGAGGCCAAGGGCCAGATGGTTGTCCATTTTCTCAAAATTCATCTATTCCAATATGGCTATAGGCGTCCGGCGACACCCCTCCGGGTGCAATCGTCGCAGAGAACAGCCACCATGCTTGTTCTATAAGCCCATGCAGGCGGCAACAATTGAGTGACTAAAGCAGTCAACTCATAGCTGTCTGTTCATATTATTTCTCTTAAGTAATTTTTGGGTGAAAATTTTTCGGCTGTCTACAAGTATTAGCCGGAGTAACATTAAAAGTCTTTTACTTAGAGAAATTTTCCTCAAGTTGCGTACTTTTGAGGCAAACCCCTTTTTGCGTAATGGCTATAAAGCATACTCAGTCGGTTTGACACCGACTGGGGCAGAGGTTGCATGCCTGTTATTTGGCCGGCTGTGTACTTGGTTTGGGGCAATCACCATTGTGATTGATTTCCTTACAAACATCCCATACTCTTTTAAGTATGGGAAGTTTCCAAGGCAATCAATCCTCTTCTTGTTTGGATTAAACCAACCACACAGCCGTCCAGGGGCAAGGTCAGCCGGATATGTGCCTGCCGCATGCTTTTTATAAGTTAGGCAAATTCACAAGTATATATCAAGCATATATGCAAAAGTGAAAAATTGAGAAAATTGAAAAATTGAAAAATTATGCAAGTATAAGAACACCAACTAGGTCGGTGTACTTCATAAAATAAACTGGCTCAAGGCCAGGAATAATTGTTAGCCGGATCCACATCCGGAATACAGAGACAAAGAAAAAATAAAGTTACATAATTACTCGGCGCACAGGCCGGAAAAGCAAAGTTGGCATACTGTCGCTGAAAAAGGAGAGGAGCTACGCTGCTGGTTGTTCCGGCTGGGCTGGAGTTGTTGAAGGAACATCATCCGGAATCTCAACCTCTTCAGGCTGGTTTTCCTTGTTCACTTCCTTTATAATCTCGTCAAGGTCCGGCTCCTCTGTGTCCGAAACCTCAGCACCATTCTCCAAGGCCCATTCCTTGAAGCGAGCCGGAGCAGGATCCTGGAGAGCCTTGGCATCATACACCTCAGTGGCGTAGTTGTACCTCAGCTTGTAGACTTCAAAGTCTACCTCAGGATAGAGAAGCCCCCAAGCGTATCGGAGGCGGATCTCATTGTCCCGCTCATTCTCTTTGATGAGCCGGTCCTGCTCAGCCTTGAGCTCCTCAGCATGCTTGCCCTTCAGAGTGGCAAGATCCGCAATCAGCCGGGACTTGTCTGCTCTGAGGGCAACGTTCTCTTGGTCAGCTCCCTCCAAGGCCTTGAGGTTGGAGCCGGCAGTTTGCAGCTGAAGCTCCAGGTCTTTGATTTTGTTGTTGGCTTCATCATTAGCAGCCGTCAAAGTCCCGACCAGCTTCTCCTGTTTCAACTCGAGGGCTTTAATCTCAACATCAAAATTTATATAGGCATATTCAGTAGAGTTGAGATTAGCTTGAGCCCTTCTTTTGGCATCAGTTACCTCTTCTTGCTTCTTCCGGAAAGGCAACCGGAGTCCATCCACCCGGACCATAACCTGAGCAAGGTCATCCGGGAAACTAAACACTTAGAAATTTGAAAGACAAAATGAAATGTAAAGAAATGTAAAAGATAAGGGGCAAGTTTCACTTACCTCCGCCAGCTGCCCCAGAATCTGGTCGAAGTCGACCTCGTGGTAGTTGGGTATGGAGTTCTTCTCCGTCTGGGTGAGAGTTCTCACCATCCGTTTTCCAAACCCCGCCAGGTCCGGGGCAGAAGTAGCATCTGCAGGATAAGAAGGACTTGGTGAGAGACTAGCAGCATATTTGGCACTCATTCTTTGCCGGCTACTCACAGAACCCCCGGAAGGGTCAGTCATAGTCTTGACGCGCATAAAGTCAAGCGACCAAGGAATTTCAATCTTACCTTTCGAGTCGGCCCTCGCCGGCTCCTCCCCTGCGGCTGCAGCACCACCTGCAGCCTTGGATGGCTCGCCATCCTTCGATGCTTCCTGAGCATCCGGCTTTTTCCGTGACTTCTCTGAGTTTTCACTCAGAGTTGCCATGGCTTCGGGGCCCTTACCCCCGGTTGTAGGAAAACCTCTGGCATTAACGCCAGAGGATGTTGAGGTGGCCTTCCTCCCGGTCTTAGCAGCCGGTTTTTGAAGGTTCTCATCCCCAGGTCTTTTCAAGACCTTTGTCATTGAGCGGGGAAGAATACCGGTTGAAGCTTGCAAAAGTACAAAGAAAACATCAGTCATCCGGAATCAGAAGAACTTGGAAAAATTTCAAGTAGAGTTGAAATATCTTACCCCTCCTTTCTTGGGCTCCTTGGCCTCAATGTTGGCCTTCTTGGCCAGGATGTTCTCCTTGCGGAGCAGAGCCGCAGATTTCTGGGGGGTCTTAGCCGGGTCGACCATTTTCCTTGCTTCCTCTGCAAATAGAGCATAAAAGTGTTAGAACAAAAACAAGTTCAAAAGCAACAAAATTAAAATGCAGACGGAAGACCGGCGGGTGGGTGAGTGTATCTACCCTTTGGAAACATAGGGCTTAACCCGCAGGCGGACAAGAATCTCTCATCCGCAAAGAAATCCGGGTGGGGGATCCAATTCCTTGGAACAACTATGTGAGTCCCATCCCCCAAGGGCTCAGTTGTCGTCTTGAAAAACTCCGGCTCCATTATTTGCTCCCGGGCTTTGGCAGTTAGGGCTGGGTGTACGCACTTTTGACCCACCAAAGCCGGCTCCTTGTTGTAGCGCCGGAGAATTCTGTTTATTCTTATTTGTGGGGAGGAAACCAAGTACCACTTGTCTTTCCAGCCTCCCCACTTGGACACTTTGTCCAGAGTCATCAAGTACTCCGGGAGCGTGGAGATAGTGTACCACGCTCCATATCCGCCTGGGGCACTTTTGAGATAGTGCATGTGGGCGAAGGCGGTGAAGCTGGGCTCAATATCCTGGAGCTCGCAGGCGGCGATATAGCTCAAGATGTTGACCCAAGAGTTAGGCGTAAGTTGCCATACTCCCAGGTCATATCCCTTCAGGATTTTCCGGATGCCTCTGTGAAGGGGAAAGCGGAGGCCGGCTTCTATCACCGCCTCATAGCAGACGAAATAGTTGTCTGCATTTTCAATATCATCCCCCCAGGCAAGAACAGCATTAGCCAGAGGGACGATGATGTCCCAGTCTTCCCCGAAGGGGTGTTGTTGTTTGAAAGCCTCGAAGCCGCTTTCAAGAAGGGCTATATCCCCAGGTTTCATCCGGGTCTTGGTAGGATCCGGGTTTGCTTCTTTTTTTGCTGTTTGGCGATAAGCCTCAGCAAGTTTCTCTTCCTCATCCCCGGATCCTTCTTGCTCCTCAGCTACTCCTTCAGCTGAGTTATTTTGGTCTGGGGAGGAGGCGGTCTCCTCACCGTCTCCCCCTGAGTCGCTGTTGCTAGAGGTAGACGGGGTGTCCTCAGCTGAGTTACTTTGCTCAGCCGCCTCGTAATCCTCCTCCCTCACAACTTCACTTGCGGGCACTTCCCTAGTGCGCCGCCTGCTGGGCTTGGTAGCCGTTTGTTTAGTTCTGGCCATTGTGTCCTGCACAGACACAGAGAGGGAAGAAGCCGGAAATGAGCAAAGCACTCCAGAAACTCCAGACAAGGCACCCCCGGTTCTAGACTCAGCCGTCCCTGGTGACCGGCTGAGCGTCCTAGGCAGTGCCGTGTGTGCAAATGGAGAGTTCATTTTATTTTTGAAAAAATCAATGTATACAGCCGGAATTCGATGTATACAAGCTCAAGAAAAAGAAAAGAAAAAGAAGAAAACTTAAAGAAGGAAACGGATGGTTACCTTACTTTGAGTTCTGAAAAATCTGAAAACGGCAAAGCAACCGGTGACCGGGTGACTTCGAAAGAGCACGCGGAAATCTTGAAATTGCTTAAACGCAACCGGGATCAGAGCACCTCTCTCTAAAAAGCTCTCTTTCTCTCTCTAGAAAAGTCAAGTGTGTGAAAAGTAAAGAGGAGAGAGGGGGGGTAAATCCCTATTTATAGGGGGTGAAACGGCGTGAAATCCAGTCATCACTGTCAAAATAGCCGTTTTTTACTGTTCACCCTTCATGGGGTGACGCGTGTCACAGGTACCACGTGGCCTGCCACGTGGCACCTGTGAGGGGCAAATGTTTGGGGCATTTTTCACCCTTGACAAGTGGACCAATGAGGAGGTGCCACGGGTCAGAGGCTGGCAGGTCACCTTTGACCAATCTCCAGCTGACACGTGGCCTCTCCAGATACTCTCTCAGAATTGCGGCCTTCAAGGGCCCAATTCCCAAAAATCCGCTATTTGGCGGCGCAGCCCATCAATCCTAGGTTAAAATAACCTAGGAAAGGGCACTTTTCCCAAGGACCCTATAAATAGGGAGATATTCCCCCAAAATGGGGGACATTCAGAAATTCACAAAACATTTATTACACCCTATTTTCTCTCTCATCAGAGAACTCCTGAGCTTGGAATCCAAGCAGATCCCCACCTTAAATTCCGCACTTTTTACTCTCTTTCAAGTTACTAACTTGAGCGTTGGAAGCGGAGCACCACCCAAACGGTGTCTTTGTTGATTTTGCAGGTACAGAAGCCCTCCGGACCAGTCTTCGAGTTGTAACTCTCCCAAGGGACAAAAACACCCAAAACAAGCTTAATGGAATTTCTAATCTAGACCTCAAACACAAAGTAAAAAAAAAAAAAGTTGAACCCCAAACACAATTAGAGGTGTCAAAATCACTCCTAATCTGACCCGAAAAATATCCTATTCAGAATTGAAATCGTGTGGACACAATAAATTACATTAGCATAACTCAACTTTAAAAATTGACCCGACCCGACTTGTTCAGAATTGACACAAAAAATTGGACCCCATTTATTATCTTAACTCTACAATTTACGGAGTCAAGTACCATATATTTGCCATGTCTATTTCATTTCACAATAGTCACAATTTTTTTCCCTATAATTTTTGTGTGAAAAGAGGTCAGCCGCGTAGGTTGAATTCTCCACTGGTAATATCAAGGTTCTACAATAACAACAGCTCTGCCAAATCACAGTCCTGTCGTACAATTCCTACACCAAACAGAAACACCCACCTTATTTAAAATTGGTAAAATAAACCTAAATAATGTACTTGTAGTAATTAATTGGTATTGGTACCCTAAGCATTATTTACAGTATAAAAACATCTACAGTATATAAAAGTCAAACCAAAAATCTCTTTTATTTTTATTACCATCACATCCTCTCATCTTACGTACACACAGCATAAATACTCTCAACCACCCTTTTTCCTTCACTTATATTACCACTCTAAATTTCATTAAAAAAAAAAAAAAAAAAAAAACCTTGTTTTATTCTCTCTCCATATTTTTGCACCCTTCTTCAACCCACTTTCTCAACCCCAAATCCACAAATTAAACATACAAATAAAAATCATAATTTGTCAAAAAAAAACCATCATCATTACCTAAACACATACATGTTCTTCCAAAGATTTCAATTAAGATGAACTATTTCTCAGACGATCTCGAATCAAAGAGCAATAGCAGTTCCTACTCAATGACAGGTAGCGAGTTAATACACTCATCACCTGAAAATTTTTCCCTTCTAAAACCCCATCGTTCATCCGACTCCGCCTTCGAAGCCATCGTCTCGGCTTCTACGGCAGCCAACAACCGTCCTTTATCCTTTAACGACTTCCAGCTCATTCGTAAAGTCGGTGCCGGGGATATAAGCACCGTATACTTGTGTCAACTTCGGTCCGATAAATCGTGCCAGTATGCCATGAAAGTGGTGGATCGAGAGATGCTGGCAATGAAGAATAAAACACAAAGAGCGGAAATGGAAAAGAAAATACTCAAATTGCTTGATCATCCATTTTTGCCTACGTTATACGCTCAGTTTGACGCTTCTCATTTTTCTTGCATTGTTATGGAGTATTGCTCTGGTGGTGACTTGCACTCGCTCCGTCATAGCCTGCCTTACCACCGTTTTCCTCTCTCTTCCGCAAGGTACGGAATATATCCTTTCCCCGCATTATTTTTATCTTTGGTAACTTATTTGTATCCGTCTTTTATCTGCTAATCCGTATTTACTGTTAAAACATACAATCAATATCAGAAAATATATATACCCTTGAAAACTCTCAAATTGATTGACTGGTGTAATAATTCTACAATAATTCGGTTACAAAGAAAAACCTAAAAAAGTCAGTGCAATTTTATTTTTTTTATTAAGATATTTTTGAGGTGGATTTGTAATTTTAAAAAATTTGTATTCCTACTGGTATAATTTATGAATTAAATTTTAAATAATACTACAGTAGTAAATTAATACTAGTAATGATGTTTTTTTTTTTTTTTTCTATAAAGCTGCAAAATTCAGGATTATTTTTATTGGTAGAAATTTCTGAAATTATAAATCCACAGAGATATTGCAATTACTGTCTGATGATGAGATGACGATGAATTTCATTATTTAAATTATTATTTTTTGTTTTATTTTTATTTAATTTTTTCTTGGGACCAGAATTGTTGTTTGTATATGGAGACAAGAGTATTCAGATGTTTTTCATCTGTTGATGCTATGTCTGCTGTTTTGGCAATATTCTGATTTCAAAAAATAATTTTAAGTCTGTTTTTTTTTTTTTTTTTTTTTTTTTTTTCCTTTTTTAATGAAAATAAATCATCTTAGGATCATAAATGAAAGATTTTACTCCGATTTGGACTCTGCCACTAGCCGAACAATATTATTTGGAAACAAGTAGTTCCTTTTGTGAATTTTCTTATTTTAGTTTAGCTCTAAGTTAAATTTTCTTCAATATTTGTTGATTTTTTTCCCTCTTTTATGTTACGTTTGACTGTTAATTTTCGGTTTCGGTTAGTTCAAGCTAAGTAAAATTACGTACTCATTTAACAATATGGAAGTAATTATTATTTTTACACTGAAATGAATCATTCGAGTAATGAATAAGAAAATAATGTAGATCTTATAGGAATTCAGTTTATATTTACTTAATTTTTACTCATATGAATTTATTTAAATTTACTTGAAATTATTAAAGCTTATTTAAATCTAACCAAACTTATTTTGTTGTATGTAAATTAAACTAAGTCATATACGTAGTCTATAGCCCTTGATGAAAATGTAGTCCATATTAAACTTTATTAAAACTTTATTTAAATCCAATTGAATTTATTTTTGTTGAAAAGTAAATTTAGGTATTTATGTAGCCCTTAATCAATTTACCATAGCCCTCTCCCTTTTTTCCCCTTTTCCCTCCAACCCTAGCCGTCAAAACACTAGCAAAGTTAAACGTCGGATTCCGATGTCAAGGGAAAAAAAAGGGAGAGGGTAATTTTTTTAAATGTCACGTGACATACTCGTGAGGGGTCAATGCTGGAGAATCAAAGTCAAACGCCGGATTCCGATGTCAAGGTCTTTCCAAACAACAAAATATATTTATAAGGTTCGTTTAGACAACTTTCAGCACATAATATCCTTCTAGACAATATAGTGAACATATAAGTCCCTTTTAGGCAAATTTTCCTAAAACTTATTAAAATTTAATTGAACTTATTTTTGTTGTAAATTAACCTTAATTAGGTTAGTTTTTTTTTTTTTGAAACCTAATAAGCTTAGCTAAGTTATATGTCTAAACAACCCTTATTAGAAATTTTTGAATTTACTTTACTTAAATTAACTTTATCTCAAAACTAAGTTAAAATAAGATGAACATTATTGCTAAATTCTTTTATTTAAATGTAATTGTATCATGCAAGTATTAACTTTAGCAACTCTAAAATAATTATATTAGAATTTTAAATATTTATTCTTGACTTAACTCCCTCCAGAGTCTAGACTACTCCCTTCTACATAGTACAAACTGTTAGAAAACGTACTACTAGTCTGTCAAATTTACATTTTATTATCTCCTTTCTTCTATAGATGCATTGCAACCTTGTTCATGCTAAAATGGAGTATAAAAGAGTTATCTTATAGTTGGAGGCTATTTAGAGTGTTACTCCTTCCGTTCCTAAAAAAGTTTACTTCATACGTTTGGTAGTTAACAAGGTTAATAAGGAATTGGAAAGCAATGCTTAAATGACATATATATTAAGGATTAAAACATTAAATTAACTTTGAAAATAGATACACTTGTATTGAGAATATGTATTATTTTGTAGTTATTAAAATTTGTAAATAGGAATAGTTAGGGCATGTTCACTTCAGCTTAATTTCAGTTCAGCTCTAATTAGTTCAGTTCAATTCCAATTTGTTCAGTTCAACTCCTAATTTCATTCTCTCATAAAATATTCATTTCTGATCTATTAAGGGTCTGTTCACATTTACTTAATTTCAGTTTAGTTCAGTTCAGTTCAACTCCAATCAATTCAGTTCAGTTCAGCTCTTAATTTCCCTCTCAAATAAAATGTTCATTTCAGCTCAATTCAGTACAGTTCAGCTCCAATCAGTTCAGTTCAGTTCAGCTCCAATCATTTCAGTTCAGTTCCAATCAGTTCAGTTTAGTTCAATAAATGTGAACGAATTCCTTACACTAAAAGAATACAAATATTTTATTAAATGGGTACAATTGCATGGATCATTTGTAAATATTTTTGTAATAGCATGAAAAATATGTATGACTGTATGTACGAGAGAAATGTGTTAGAAAAAATAAATTATTTTATTTTAGAAAAAATTAAAACATATTGATTAAAAAATAACGTAAAAAATGACAAAAGTAACCCTCTTTCAAGATGAGAGAAAGCAACAGAGAATGGAACAAATAAATGATATTTTAAATTATACAAAATAGATGTTTAGAACTTTTATTTGTTGATGTTGTAATATCGAGTGATTAATTAAATACTCCGTAGTTTTGTTTTTTCCTCTAAAGATTAAATGAACTACTGTATTTTTTATCAGTAGCAATAAATAAGCCAGAGTAATGAATAACGTCGACATTCCTCAAAGCTTGTTTTTATTAAGAATCGTCCTACCACCTTTCTTCGTCCCCTCTTAGCAAACAAAACGCGCAAATGATTGACGCCCAAAGAATACTAAAACTTTGTTGTTATTCTTCACCCTTTATTATACATACACTTTTTAACCAAATAAATTATTTATGCAATATTCCGGAGAATTTGTTATGAAATACTACGTATAAGTCTTATTTTATTAGTCAAAACGCATATAGTAGTGACATTGGTCATCTAGTTCCCATGTTTAATCATACTTTTCTAGCAAATTGGTTGGAAAAAATAATTAATTTACTTATTGTTGCTGTACAATTTAATTATCTCAATTAGCTAAGCTATTTAATTATTTTCTCTTAGGAAGTATTCCAGAAAATAATGTATTTTTGTAAAATAAATTATGTCTTACTTCTGATAACAAATTAGGTGGTTCAATGTTTGGCCACTTGGGGCATTTGGGGCTATAGAGCCCTAACTTCTATCTTCCCAAAGGTCTATTACGCTAATAGTGTTGAATTGACCCATGCAAAATTTTAACCCAATGAAGAAGTATAGACGTGCCAAAAAAATTATATTAGCCGACAAATTATATATATATGTATTGCCAAAAAAGTTTCTAAGTAATTGATCTATGCGTGTATTAGAGTATGCATGTAATACAATCATGAATCATCAATCAATTTCTTAAAAGTTTTTGCAAACCAACTAGTTATAATAGAGGAATAGTAGAGATGTGATAAGAGTCCTTGTCATTATTTATTCCATTAAATTTAAAAATTTGCATTAGATTGGCTTGAATGAAAAATACATAAATTAATTTGGAGTATTTGGTGTGTTCATAATCTTTGAGATATTATCGTAAAAAATTAAGATATTGCCTTTAATTCGACATCATAAAATAGTGAAATAATATGTCTATACTTCGTACTATATATATAAAAAAAATGACTTCCTACTTCTTAATTTCTGGACTTTATTATAAAGTACTATTTTTGGTTTTTTCACCCGATTCATCCTTTGGATTAATCCAGATTCAGGGATGTGATAAGGTTCCATTTCCATCCCAATTGTTAATGTGGGGATCGAAAATAGGTCCTTCCTACTAAGTATAGTATGTATATATTTCGTACTTCTTATTATCCTGACTACTCCATTTTATCTTTTGTTTGTTTTTTTTTTAAATGCTACTCGCAATGAACTATTGTCAAATTTTAATTTTTAATAGCTAATAATTCCTGCTAATGCAAATTTATCGCATTGCAAAATTTTACATACAAGTATATTTTTTTTTTTTTTTTTTTTTTTTTTTTTTTTTTTGTGTGTAGCTTAAAATATAATGTTGTGCAAAACTGAATTAGTTTGTTACATGTATGGTTCAGGTTCTACGCAGCAGAAGTATTAGTTGCGTTGGAATATCTCCACATGCTTGGAATCATTTACAGAGACTTAAAACCCGAGAACGTTTTAGTCAGATCAGACGGTCACATCATGCTCTCTGATTTCGACCTCTCTTTATGCTCTGATTCCATCCCAGCCGTCCAATCCCCTCATTTTTCATCCCCATCACACCATCCAACGGCTCACACTTCTCCACCCAACACTTCCCCCAAAACAAACTCATGCACTTCAAGTTCAACCAACAACACTACTCCGTTATTTTCATGCATCCCTTACAACCGCCTATTCCGGTCAAAGAAAATCCAAACCTTAAGCGGTAACCGGCTCTTTGTAGCAGAGCCGGTTACAGCTAGGTCATGCTCCTTCGTAGGAACCCACGAATACATCGCTCCGGAAGTTGCTTCAGGTAATATTAAAGTCGGTTTGGCTATATTTATTAATATTGTATCTTTGTCAAGTACATCTTATTAGGAGTTTAAGACAAGTTAAATTTTATTTTGTATTACGTGTATATATATATATAATTAATATATATTAATGTAATCCACTTTACATTAACAGGTAACTCCCATGGAAATGCCGTAGATTGGTGGGCGTTTGGAATATTTTTATACGAAATGATATACGGACGGACCCCGTTTGCGGGTCCGTCAAATGCAGCCACGCTGCGTAACATACTAAAGAAGCCCTTGGTATTTCCAACTCAATCTCCTACTTCCACGTTGGAATCACACGCACGTGGCCTAATTTCCGTGCTTTTAATAAAGGACCCGACGAGTCGGCTCGGGTCGAGCCGTGGAGCTGCTGACGTCAAGACCCACCCGTTTTTCAAGGAGTTGAATTTCGCGCTTGTGAGGTCGTTGACACCGCCTGCAGTACCGGGGTTACGACAACATTGCCCCTCAGGTGCGACGTCGTTTAAGGGTAGAAAGGAATCAACGGCGTTTGATTATTTTTGATGGAAAGTGATTTTGAACGGTTGAGATTAACTCCACGTGGCTTGTCGGTCCCGTTATATGTGGGGACATTGACAGTCTGGTGGGGACAGTTGTATATTCGAGCTGTCTAATTTAATAGAGGAGAGAGAAAAATAATTTTTCTTTTTTTTAAAAAAAAAATTTCGGGGCACTAAATAATTACTAATTAGGTGTAGGGGTTATGTAGGAGTGATTCAGAGAAATACGTCACGTCTCACGTATAACGTGGGTAAAATTAAATTAAAGTAGATTATGATAATGTGGTAGGATAGGTTGAGGAAAGAATGTACCTGCATCCGTGCATGTATTAAGGTGCTACTTTTAAATCTTTTTTTTTTTTTTTTTTTTTTTTTTTTTTTTTTTTTTTTGAGATTTGCTCCCTTTATTTGTTTTTTATAAGCATTTAATTTTTTCATGGTTTTCATATTGTGTTTTGGAAAAAAACAAGTATGTCTTAGCTTTATTAATAGGTATGTAAAACGCAATAGAAAAAAAAAGAAAGAAAATGTTGAACATAACCTTTAGGGCTACATACAAGCATTAAAAACGCACTAGAAAACTGTGTAAAGTTAGGAAATCATGAAAATATAAACACTAATTACACTGATTTACGCGTGTTTTTGTCATGAATTTCTAATTTTATACCATTTACAAAAGCGTATTAAATACTTATATATAGCCCTTAGGATTACATATAACATTACCCTAAAAAAAAATTAATCAACAATATTTTTTTTTTGGACAAGAAAATTACTAATAAGCAAAATTGGCCATGGGAACTTATATTTCATGGGAACTTATATGCACTTCAATATTTTTTTTAACAAATCTCTCATGAATATTTTCTCTCATTAATTAATGATTAGTAAAATTGACCCAATATTGACAATGGAGCAAAAAATTAAAGATAAAGGAAGTATTTATACCTTAAGTGCTTGTTTGTTTCACATGAGAAATAACTTACCATGGTGATTTATATTTCATGAGAAATTTTTTCCCTCATAATTTTCCTAGGAATTAAGCTAAATTGTTTGGTAGACACCATAGAAAATTGTATTCCCTAGGAAATTCAACTCACCAACAGGGGAGTTGGGTTGTGGGAATTTATTTTTCCCTTGGATTTGTTATTTCCCATGTTTACTTTATCTCTCCAAATAAATATGCCTTCATTTTAATACTTTCTAGCTGGAAAATTCCGTTTCCAAGAAAATTATCTACCAACCAAACAACACCAAAATTTTTAGGTCGTTTTATTTTTGAGCCATCTCATAATCAATTATCAACAATAGTATAAAAAAAGGATTTGTATGTAACATAAAAAAGCAAAACAACAGTCATAATCATGATCACTTTAATATGGTTCGTATGGAGTTATTGACTAATTATCCTTACCATTTAAAATACTTGATATAACTCTTACAACTTATCAATGTTACTTCCTCTGTGTTTTTTTAAATGTTACAGTTTGACCGATACATTTAGACAATTTAATTGACTTAAATAAAATAAGAGGTAAGTGGGTAGTTGGAGTATTAAAAAATTGTAAAAGAAAGATAGTGGGTTAATAGCTTATTAAAAGTAATGAATGTGAAAGGAAATATATAATAAAAAAAGTAACAGTAGGTTTGGGTGGGGACTGATTTGGGTATTTCTACCCCGCCAAATGACCTAATAAGAGTGTGACACGTGTCACTAGAAGGGGCGCCCAAATGGACTTCCTAGATGACGACACGTGTCACGTAGATATAGCCCTTTGGGAATGGCGGCCTTCAAGGCCAAAATCCCAAGGAGCCCTAAAAACGGCGCTGCCCTAACTCCTAGGTCATCAAACCCTAGGAGAGGACACACCTTTCTAGGATCCTATAAATAGGGATGTTCCCCCATTTATTGGGGCACGTTTCAATTATTACACCATCTGTCACTCTCAAGAAACAAACAGACACCTGATCTCGGAATCCGAGAAGATACTTTATTTTCTACATCCTTTTACTCCGAATCCTTCTTAATCTTCGGAGGCGAACCTCCGAACATCCGAAGTTTCGTTGTTTTGCAAGTATAGGCGGCTTTATGGACCCATACTCTAAGTTGTAACTCTCCCAAGGGGAAAAACCCCCAAAACATTTGGCGTCGTCTGTGGGGAGAGTACCTCAAAAATGGTTACACAAGAAATTGTACTGACTCCAGAAACCAACCGGCCTCTGATTGATGGATAGGTCGAATCAGACAATGACACTGAAAATGATTTTGAATTCAAGACTCATGCGGCCCATGATGGGTCACTTATCTCAAAACGCATCTGTTCCAGAGATAAGTCAGAACGAAACGCGAACTAGGCGGGTTCAAGCAACCCTCTTGCACTACTAGAAAACGGCTTATTTTCGACGGATTCCTTCCGACAGACCACAATTTTCGTCGGAAATTTTGAAATTTACGACGGAATTATGTGCTTCGTAAAAATTCGTCGGAAAATCGATCTTCCGACGGAAAATCCCTCGCAAATTTTCCGACGGAATTTAATTTCCTCGAAAAATTTAAATTGCGACGGATTTTCCGTCGAAAATTGATTTCCAACGGAAAATTCCGTCGCAATTTAAATTTTGCGAGGAAATTAAATCCGTCGGAAAATATTTAACACAAAACCCCCTAATTCGTGCCTTAGCCACAGAACAGAAGAGAATAGAGAGAAAGAAAGGGGAAGAGAAGAGAGAGAAAGAACGGAAGGGAGAAAGAGGAAGAGGCTGTTTCCACCGCCGGCACCGAACTTTCTCCCGTTCAGCCACCGTCGGTGCGCACCTCAGGTAAGTGCCGCGGGTTTTTTTTTTTTTTTTTTTTTTTTTTTTTTTTTTTTTAATTTTCGATGAACCCTAACCCTAACTAATGGACCAGCCACCGCCACTGCCCTGAGGTTGCTCTGCCACCGCCACCGTCCCCTGAGGTTGCTCTGCCACCGCCACCGCCCCTTTCCCTTCTACCACCACCGCTTCGCTGCCGACGGTACCCTTACCTGTTTTGGGTTGACAGGCGCCACAACCACCACCTTTGCGTCGACAACCACAACCACCACCACAACCTCCGGCCACTGTGCGAAGGTGGTAAGTTTTGTGGTTGTTTTCTGTTTTTTTTTTTAATTTTTTAAAACACTATAATTAATTAAATCTCACATTACACACTCTAAATTATATGTCAATTAAATTTATTTGTTACAATTGTGTATTTTTTGGTGTAATTGTCAATAAAAAGGGTAGATCTAGAGTTTAATGACATTATAAAACTTAAAATTCTTAGTTTAGTTGATGAATGACATGTTAGTGAAATATATAAATATAATTGTATATAGAAATATGTTAGTTTAGTTTATTTGGTTAAAAATAGGCATTAGTTTTGTTTATTTTGAATAAAAATATTAACTTAGTTAAATTAAGTTTAATTATGTATGTTAATTTTTAATGTTAACATTTTTTGTTAGTTTAGTTTAGTTTATTTTATTTTAATTATGTATGTTAGTTTATTTGGTTAAAAATAGGCATTAGTTTTGTTTATTATGAAAAAAAATGTTAACTTAGTTAAATTAAGTTTGATATATGTTAATTTATAATGTTAACATTTTTTGTTAGTTAAGTTTACTTTGAAAAAATAATATGTTAGTGTAGTAAATAGCTTGTTTAATTATGTATGTTAGTTTATTTGGTTTATAATAAGCATTAGTTTAGTTTACTTTGATAAAAAAATATTATTTGCCATTTAGTTTATTTTAGTTAATTAAACGAGAATAATATATTATTTGCATTCCCATGACACTTTGATGGGTAATGAATATTCAATACATTTTGTGACTAATGTGATTATACATTTGCGTGAGTTGTGTAGAAGTTGTAATCATGAAACAAACTGAACGAAGCTGGATGTATGAAAGAAAAGTTGGACAATCTGTTAATCCGGCCTTTCCTTAAACACGTGGAAGATCATCCCGAAAGTAGCAACCCCAATGAAGTTAGGTGTCCATGTTTTAAATGTAAGAACAAAAAGCTTTGGGATGCGAAAACGGTTAAACTTCATTTAATTTGTACCGCAACGGTTTTGTTCCTAATTACTATGAGTGGATGTGTCATGGGGAAGGGTTTCCAGGAGTTCCTGAACGACAGGTAAATGAATATCGTCAAATGATCTTCGATGCTTTTGGTCATAATGAAGATGAAGACCGAGGGCATTCGGAAGAGGCGAGTGTTTTTGCAGAGGAGGAGCCTAATGGACAAGCTAAGCATTTTCTCGATTTGTTGAAGAATTCCGAACAACCATTATACGAAGGGAGTTCAATGTCTATGTTAGATATGGTTGCTAGAATTACTAGTCTTAAGTGCGAGTATAATTTGCCCCACATATGTGTTAACGGGTTTGCTTCTTTGGTGAATGAAGCGATTCCTGACAACAACCATATGGCAGACACATTCTATGAGGTGAAAAAGATTGTGAAAGGGTTGCAGTTGCCTCATGAAAAGATTCATGCATGCCCGAAAGGATGTATGCTGTTTAGAAGGATGATGTCCTGTTAACCACATGTAGGGTGTGTGGTAGCGATCGATACAAGAAGACTTCTAAAGGTAGCTTAGTGCCTCTGAATGTTCTATTTTATTTCCCGATCACACCCACGTTGCAAAGGCTCTATGCAACCAAGAAAGTTTCGGAGGAAATGACATGGCATTCGAAAAATCCTCGGGTTCAAGGCACGATGGCGCACCCTAGTGATACTGAAGCTTGGAAGCATCTTGATAGTTGCTTTCCAGATTTTTCCAATGAGCCTCGTAATGTTCGACTTGGCTTTTGTACAGATGGTTTTGCTCCTCATAGTATGTTTGGGGGACAGTATTCTTGTTGGCCTGTCATTTTGACCCCTTATAACTTGCCTCCCTCGATGTGTATGAAAAGATAATTCATGTTCCTTTCGTTGCTTGTTCCCAGTCCTAAAAACCCTAAGGGCAACTTGGATGTGTATATGCAACCGCTGGTAGAAGAGTTGAAACAATTATGGGAAGTTGGGGCAAACACATATGACATTTCGAGGAAACAAAATTTCACACTTCGAGCAGCCATCCTTTGGACCATTAGTGACTTCCCGGCTTATGGCATGTTGTCTGGTTGGACTACAGCTGGTAAGAAGGCTTGTCCTTATTGCATGGAGAAAAGCAAAGCATTTTGGGTTGACCATGGAGGAAAAGTTTCCTGGTTTGATTGTCATCGCCAATTTCTTCCAGTAGATCACCCTTTTCGAAATAGTAAAACTGCATTTTGTAAAAACAAAGTCAAGAAAGGTTCACCACCACATATCATGTCTGGAGAGGAACCGTGGGAATGTGTCAAAGACCTTCCAAGGGCAGTAGATGGATGGGCCGGGAGCACTGAAACTTCTCAAAACAGCCAAAAAAGGGTGGTTCAAGCAAAACACGCTTTGGGACCTTCCTTATTGGAAGCATTTGCTCGTCCGTCACAACTTAGATGTCATGCACATTATAAAGAACTTCTTTGATCAGTTAATTCACACTATCATGGATGTGAAAAAGCATACATGTGACACGCCATCTGCCCGAAATGACATGCCAAATACTGTAAACAGCCACAACTCCATCTTCAGGAGGATGACAAAGGAAAAGAGTTCATGCCAAAAGCCCCATTCGCTCTTGACAAGGCTCAGAGAAAAGTGTTGTGTGAGTGGGTTAAACAATTGCGGTTTCCTGATGGATACGCCTCCAATTTGAGCAGATGTGTAGATTTGCAAGAATGTAAGCTTTATGGAAAGAAGAGCCACGACTGTCATGTGTTCATGGAGAGGTTGTTGCCCACCGCCTTGAGGGAATTGCTCCCTGTCCATATTTGGAATGCGATTACAGAGATCAGTCTATTCTTCCGCGATTTGTGTTGCTACACAATCACAGTTAGTGACATGGAGCGGTTGGAGAAAAACATCGCTGAAATCCTTTGTAAGCTTGAGAAGGTTTTCCCCCCTGCTTTCTTTAACTCCATGGAGCATTTACCTATTCATTTTCCATATGAAGGCAATTTATGTGGTCCTGTTTAATATAGATGGATGTATCCCTTCGAAAGGTGATTTCAAGACCCTTTCACATCCTCTTTCTTACAAACCATTCACTGTCATGACTTGTTCAATGTAATTGCAGGTTCTTGAATCACTTGAAATGAAAAATTGGGAACAAGGCTCGGGTTGAAGGTTCCATATGCAATGCTTATCTCTCTGAAGAGATAGCAAACTTCTGCTCAAATTACTTTCAAGCGTCGGTCGACACAAAAACACGAGATCTCGGTCGTAATGTGAATGTAGATGTTGATAGCAATATGGACAACGCAGACTTACCAGAGTTGTTCTCGGTGGACAGTGGTCGTGTCTCAACTGAGGGTAAAACTCGATATTTAGATGACAAGGAACTCGAGTGTGCTCATTTGTTGGTGTTAAGAAACAGCGGTATTCTTGGCGAATACGAAAGGTATACGTTTTAAGGAATGAATTGAATTCAAAGTTCTAAACAATTAAAATGGTTGAACTACTAATTTATCTTGGTTCATTTATCAAATAGGAAGTTTGAGGACTAAATTCTTAGTACTCGACCTTACCTGCGTAGAGAAGAAGTCATGGAGAAATGTGAATCTCAATTCTCTGATTGGTTTCATCACAGGGTGATAGGAACTTTCTAGCTTTTATGTAAATATGAATTATAGATGTTGCAATTTTATCAATTTGATGTATTGTGACATGTGTAGTTGGTTGGAGAAAAACCAAATTCGGATGTCTTGCTAGCACTGTCCATGCGCCCTTTCAAGCGTGTTCGAACATGGAAGCAGATTTTTGTGGGTGGATCTAATATCCATACACATTTCAATGGCAAGCACAAGTCTACCATGAATTATGGTGTGTGTGTGTCTAGTGAGGACGGTGGAGAGTACTTTGGGATTCTAGATGACATAATTGAACTAGTCTACACTGGCCCGGAAAAACAGTACAAGACTATTCTGTTTAAGTGTAGTTGGATGGATTGTGGTAGAGGTATGAACATACATGAACAATACAAGCTTGTCGAAGTAAATCATACTAAAAAAATACCCCAAGTATGATCCCTTTGTGTTATCTTATCAAGTGACCCAAATGTACTACGCATCCTACCCTAGCCTAAAACGGGATCGAGTTCAATGGTGGGCTGTGTTTAAAACACAAGGAAGGTCAGTCGTTGATGATCCGGTGGACCTTGAGTTTTTGCAGGCACCGTCCCCACAAGTACATGCTACGCTTTATCCACCAAATGACATTCCTGATTATGACCTTGAAGATGATGATGAAGATGAAGATTATGATGTCGGCCTAATTATCTCAAGCGATGAGGATGACGAATCTAGTGTTGACTCTAGTGACAGTGACGAGGATGATGACATCGATGTGTTTTTAGATGATAGTAGTGATGAATCCACTAGTGATAATAGTGTTGAAAGTACTGATTAGGATAATTTGTTTGTTATTGTAAAATCAATATGAGATTATGAAACTCTATGTATTTTGTATCATGTAACATTGCTCTATTTTGTATTATGTCTATTACATAACACTACATTGCATTATATGTATTATAACGCTTTATAATTCTAATAATTGTTATTTGCATAATATCATGTATTCGTTACTAACAATTATTATCTCAGGTGGTTATGGCGGGAGACAAAAAAGGAGAAGCGTCGAAGAAAAAAAAAGGAAAGGAGAAAGCACGTGCTTTGGTGTTTGATGATGACGAGGAAATGGAGGAAGCGGAGGCCCATGATTTGAGTGACCCTGAGGATCCCGCCTTCACCCAATCAAAAATTCAAGTACAAGGCAATGGGCAACAACTTCAGGGGCACCAGGGCAGAGGCAGCAAGGATAGGGATCACAGTCTGCTGAGTTGATAGTATTAGATCCTGCTTCGCAATGGTATGTCTGTAGATTTGTTTACATTACTTGAACTTATATTCCAATTTCCATATCTGGGACCTATGTTGTTGACGATCATGTGACGTTGTTCCACATTAAATGTAGGTTTGATGATGGGGATGTGACTAAGTGCGTCTCCGATGTCCTGACAGGCTACTATCGAGACCCTTGGCGAAACTATGGAGAGGCTGATGAACCAACGAAGAAACATTGGTGGAACTTGTTCAACATATATCATTTTCTACTTTAGACATGTATTACTAAATGTGTTAATGGACTTGTGGTTACTAAATTTAAAAGTTTGTCATTGCAGAAACAATGCACATGGCCACC
This sequence comes from Chenopodium album, assembly GCF_948465745.1. Lineage (NCBI taxonomy): Eukaryota > Viridiplantae > Streptophyta > Magnoliopsida > Caryophyllales > Amaranthaceae > Chenopodium > Chenopodium album. The sequence continues at coordinate 23,636,938 of NC_137857.1, read as the reverse complement.
TGAGTTAAATGACCATGTGAAGAGAGCCTTTGAAGTGAAGTTGGCTAAGCGGCTGAAAGACATGTTCCACACAATCACCAAAAGGATGAATGCCGTCAAGCCTGGCTGGCTTAACGAGGAGGTCCACAAGAAGATGATGGACATTGTTACCAAAGATGAAAATTTTTGAAGCGGTCTGAACAGAACAAGAAGAACAGAAGAGGTGGATCTATGGATAATGTGGTTCAACCAACACACTTTCAGGGTTCAATTTCAGCTTTGCAGCATGCAAAAAGGATGGTAAAGTTGTTTATTAAGCAAGTGAAATAGAAGATAATTGTGTTCTATAGTGAAATCATGTCTAACACCTCTCCTTTCTTTTTTTTGCATGTACACTCAAAGGCTAAGAAGAATAAAGGCCAGTTACCAACTCCGCATGAGCTTTTCTTGAAGTCACACTTCAAAGATGTCCCCGGGAAAGGACTAGTGCCTGCCAATGACCAAGCCAAGGAGATTGCAGTAACAACTTGAACACAATTTGGTCTCTAAACTTATCATTTATATGTAACTTACAAATGGCTCTTTTTTTTTCAGTAAAATGGCTCGTAGACTAAGTAAATAGCTTGTTTAATGTCATTAAAAGGCATGACCACCTATAACTAAGTAAAAGTGAAGTAATTTTTATAAAAAATGAGTTCATAGTCCAAGAAATGAATAGAATAGGGAAACTAGAAGGCCTTTTGGCCTTATTTGGCTTTATTTTGAGTGAAATGGCTCCTATACTTAGTAAATAGCTTCTCTAATCTCATTTCAAGCCATGACTACCTATAACTATTGAAAAGTGAAGTAATGTAACAAAGAATGAGTTCATAATTCAAGAAATGTAGAGAATAGGCAAACTAGAAGGCCTTTTGGCCTTATTTGGCTTTATTTTGAGTGAAATGGCTCCTATACTTAGTAAATAGCTTCTCTAATCTCATTTCAAGCCATAACAACCTATAACTATGTAAAAGTAAACTAATTTGAGAAAGAATGAGTTCATAATCCAAGAAATGTAGAGAATAGGCAAACTTGAAGGCCTTTTGGCCTTATTTGGCACTATTTTGAGTAAAATGACTCCTATACTTAGTAAATACCTTCTCTAATCTCATTTCAAGCCATAACCACCTATAACTATGTAAAAGTGAAGTAATGTGAAAAATAATGAGTTCATAATTCAAGAAATATAGAGAATAGGCAAACTAGAAGCCTTTTGGCCTTATTTGGCTCTATTTTGAGTAAAATGGCTCCTATACTTAGCAAATGGCTCATTTAATGTCATTTCAAGCCATAACCACCTATAACTATTTAAAATTGAACTAATTTGAGAAAGAATGAGTTTATAATTCAAGAAATGTAGAGAATAGGCAAACTAGAAGGCCTTTTGGTCTTATTTGACTCTATTTTGAGTGAAATGACACCTATACTTAGTAAATAGCTTCTCTAATCTCATTTCAAGCCATAACCACCTATAAATATGTAAAAGTGAACTAAATTGAGAAAGAATGAGTTCATAATCCAAGAAATGTAGAGAATAGGCAAACTAGAAGGCCTTTTGGCCTTATTTGGCTCTATTTTGAGTAAAATGGCTCCTATACTTAGCAAATTGCTCATTTAATGTCATTTAAAGCCATAAACACCTATAACTATTTAAAGTGAAATAATTTATGAAAGAATGAGTTCATAATTCAAGAAATGTAGAGAATAGGCAAACTAGAAGGCCTTTTAGCCTTATTTGGCTCTATTATGAGTGAAATGACTCCTATACTTAGTAAATAGCTTCTCTAATCTCATTTTAAGACATAACCACATATAAATATGTAGAAGTGAAGTAATGTGACAAAGAATGAGTTCATAATCCAACAAATGTAGAGAATAGACAACCTAGAAGGCCTTTTGGCCTTATTAGGCTCTATTTTGAGTAAAATGACTCCTATACTTTGTAAATAGCTTCTTTATTCTCATTTAAAGCCATGAACACCTATAACTATGTAAAAGTGAGGTAATGTGACAAAGAATGAGTTCATGATTCAAGAAATGTAGAGAATAGGCAAACTAGAAGGCCTTTTGGCCTTATTTGGCTCTATTTTGAGTAAAATGGCTCATATACTTAGTAAATAGCTTCTCTAATATCATTTCAAGCCATAACCACCTATAACTATGTAAAAGTGAATTAATGTGAAAAAGAATGAGTTCATAATTCAAGAAATGTAGAGAATAGGCAAACTAGAAGGCCTTTTTTCCTTATTTGGCTCTATTTTGAGTAAAATGGCTCCTATACTTAGCAAATGGTTCATTTAATGTCATTTCAAGCCATAAACACCTATAACTATTTAAAATTGAACTAGTTTGAGAAAGAATGAGTTCATAATTCAAGAAATGTAGAGAATAGGAAAACTAGAAGGCCTTTTGGCCTTATTTGGCTCTATTTTGAGTTAAATGGCACCTATACTTAGTAAATAGCTTCTCTAATCTCATTTCAAGCCATAACCACCTATAACTATGTAAAATTGAACTAATTTGAGAAAGAATGAGTTTATAATCCAAGAAATGTAGAGAATATGGAAACTAGATGGCCTTATGGCATTATTTGGCTATATTTTGAGTAAAATGGCTCATATACTTAGCAAATTGTTCATTTAATTTAATTTAAAGCCATAACCACCTATAAATATTTAAAAGTGAAATAATTTGAGAAAGAATGAGTTCATAATTCAAGAAATGTAGAGAATAGGCAAACTAGAAGGCCTTTTAGCCTTATTTGGCTCTATTTTGAGTGAAATGGCTCCTATACTTAGTAAATAGCTTCTCTAATTTCATTTCAAGCCATAACCACACATAACTATGTAAAAGTGAAGTAATGTGACAAAGAATGAGTTCATAATCCAACAAATGTAGAGAATAGGCAAACTAGAAGGCCTTTTGGCCTTATTAGGCTCTATTTTGAGTAAAATGACTCCTATACTTTGTAAATAGCTTCTTTATTCTGATTTCAAGCCATGACCACCTATAACTATGTAAAAGTGAGGTAATGTGACAAAGAATGAGTTCATAATTCAAGAAATGTAGAGAATAGGCAAACTAGAAGGCCTTTTGGCCTTTTTGTCTCTATTTTGAGTAAAATGGCTCATATACTTAGTAAATAGCTTCTCTAATCTCATTTCAAGCCATGTCCACCTATATCTATGTAAAAGTGAAGTAATGTGACAAAGAATGAGTTCATAATTCAAGAAATGTAGAGAATAGGCAAACTAGAAGGCAATTAGGCCATTATTGGATGAATGTGTCTGGGTGAAAATGGTTCCTAATTTCAAGTATTTGGTTGTTTTATTTCATTTCAAGTCATGGACACCTTTAAAAACTATTAACTTATGCTGTTTCATATATTTTTATTTAATATATGTTTGTATAATGAATATCTTGTAGGAAACCTACCAGAAGAAGGCTAAAGAAGCAAGTACTCAAGGGATTAAGAAGAGTCCCAATGAGTTGTATTTGGAGAGTGTGGGTGGCCGCAACAAGAAGGGTCGAGTAAGGGGTCTTGGTCAAAGTGCGGAGTTGTACTACAGCAACCGATGGGTCGAATTTCTAGGTCATCACAGCAGTACACACCGTCCGTTGTTTCTCAGATGCAGGATCAGATGGAGCATAGGGTTTAGGCTCTTCGCGATGAAATCAGAAGTGAAATGGAAACTTAGATGCAACTCCGAATTCAAAGTGAAGTGGCTGAAATAGAGAGGAAAAACAAGGAGCGGTGGGATGAGTTTATGAGTCAATTCGCTAGCAACGACTCATGTTCTACCTTTCAGCCTCATCATCGAGACCCCAGGGATGACCCGGGTAGTGGAGGAGCAGGTCAGGGTAACCCGGCAATTGTGTAGCCTAGCTTAGGTTTATGCAGTATGGACATGTAGTCTCATGTAGTACGGACATGTAGTTAATCTAATTTGTATAGCTTTTGATTATGTTTCTGCTCTTTTGGAAATGACTATATATTATTATGTTCAACTTGGAGCATAAGCTTTTGTGGAAATATATATTAAAATATTTTCGATATTCGATTAATTGTGTTGACAGGAAATAGGTGCAGGAATAGGTTTTAAACATTAGTTTATGGAAGAAAACAAACTAAATTCGATGTTTTGTTAACACTAATTTCCGACAGAAATATGAATTAAAAATTCGTCGGAAAAACCGATTTGCGACGGAATTATTGGGCATAAAGTCCGTCGCAAAAGGCAACCAGTTGCGAGGAACTTTTCCGTCGCAAAGGTTGCGACGGATTTTTCTGTCGCAATTTTTGCGACGAAAAAAGTCCTCGCAACTGGTTGCCTTTTGCGACGGAATATTCCGTCGTAAAATATTGTTTGTCGACGGAATTATTCGTCGCAAAAAGTAATTAACGACGGAATAATTCCGTCGGAAATTTACGACGGACCATAGGAAAAAGTCAGATTTGTTTCCGATAACAGTAAATCCGTTGGAAAATTCGTCGGAAACTAATTTCCGACGAAATTTTCCTCGAAAACTGGCTGATTTCCTACGACCCTTTTTCCGACGTTCATTTACGACGAAATTCCGTCGGAAAGGTGATTTGCGACGGAATTCACCCCTGTACCGACGGAAAATTTCCGTCAGAAAAGGGCCTTTTTCTAGTAGTGTTGTAAAGCCTTCTGATAACCAGGCGGGAGGATCAGCCCCAGTGTCCAGAGACGAACTCATGAAATTCATGAGTAGTTTCAAGGATGAAATTAAGGATTTGATCACCAAGAAAACAGCTGCTCCCAGAAAAGAGCAGTCGGCCAAAAAACCAGCCCACTCAGACAGGGCCAAGTCTGTCAAGGACCGAGAGCCTACTCCTCACCCCAAGGAGAAGACTCGGCCTCTGATTGACCTCTCCAAATTCAGTTTTCCTGAAACGGTGAAGAGAAAAGCCATCCGGCATGTGCAGACGGACGATAGCAAGAAAACCTATACAGATGCTCCACATTACATCGAGGAGAAGAAAACTCAGGAGATGTTCTAGTCGGCTTCTATTTCGACTTACCCGGATAGCTTCAGGAGTACCTCAGTGAGGCATTTACATATCTGTTCATAGAACCCTGTCAGGCGGTCCTTCCGTCCATACGGGTCCCCAGCTCATCAACTCAACTCAGTATGCGGCACCCCCGTCATACAGGCAGTTGGCGTTACCATATATACAGCTTGCTCTCTTTGGAGGAAAGGCGGCAAACCAGGTCCAGCCCATAGACTAGCAGCTCCGGCTGCAAAACCTGGGAGAACAGCCATCCGCGTTCTCCAGGGAGATAACCGAGGCGGCACATCCGACCATGGTTAAAAATGTGTTGGTAGGTACCTACGATGGCACTGCCAACCCAGAAGACCACCTACTGGCATACACCCACCTCATGTACTTACAGGGGTTGGATGATGCCGCCTGATGTTAGTGTTTCCCAGCAACACTGAAGGGCATAGCCCAGCAGTGGTTTGGCAATCTGTCGGATGGATGCATAAACAGCTTCAGGACGCTTGTGTTCTTTTTTGCTTCAAACTTCTCTATGAATATCCATGCCTAGAAGACAAGTCTTGTTTTGAGCAGTGTATAGCAGGAAGATAGAGAAGGACTCCGCTCCTATGTTAGGCGGTTCAATCTGGTGAGAATCCAGATTCAAGGACTGAATGTCTGACTGATGAGGTAGCTTATACAGATTTCTTCAAGGGTCTGAAAGATGGGTCAACTTTCAAGTTCGATCTCATCCGAAATAGAGTTTTTACTCTCTAAGGAGCCCTGATGGAGGCGGAAGCATATATACAGGCGACCGAGATCTGCTCCTCTAGCAAGCAGTCAGACTCAAAAAAGTCTGACAAATAAAAAGAGAGTCGGTCTACCTAGCCGGCTCTGAAAACATAGGAAAGCAAAAAAAAGGAAAGAAATCTAGGCGGTCAATAACTCTGACCAGTCGTCCCTGAAAAAATATAAAGAGTTTAAGCCGTAAGTTTCAAGGTACTAGTTTAACAAGGACTATTACTCCATCCTCACGGAGATAAAAGACCGGCTGTCTCTTAAGAAGCCAAATTCAATGAAGGGTTCCGCTGAAAGTTGGAACAAAAACAAGTATTGTCACTACCTTGAGGATGTCAACCATGAAACCAACGACTGCTGACAAAGGAGCACTAAAGTCATATATCTTGAAGTCTTCCAAAGGGACAGTCAAGACGCATCAGGGGCAGTCGTCCAAAAAGACTCCCCAACCTTCTAGTAGTTCAGACACCGACAAAGATCCGGCCTACACAATAGCAGGCGAATTCGCTGGAGGTGGCCCGACCATTCGGGGCACCAAGAGCCATTTGATAAAGATGGATGTCAATGCTGTTGATGAGAGACAGGTGTCTACTACTCCTTTCTCGGAGGTCATCATTACTGAGAAGGATTGGGGATCAGTCCGCTGTCGCATGATGATCCTGTTGTTATTGAGTGCAAGAAGTCAGGCGGCAGGCAGCCACCGAAATCAAAAAGCTGCTAGACGCCAGGTTCATTCGGCCATGTAACTTCCCTGATTGGGTTGCGAATGTGGTTCTTGTAAAGAAGACGAATTGTTCCTTGCGCATGTGTGTTGATTACGCAGATCTGAACAAGGCATGCCCGAAGGGCAGTTATCCACTCCTAAAGATTGATAGTCTAGTCGATTCTATAGCCGGACATGCCCTAATGAGTTTTATGGACGCCTATTTAGGCTTTCATCAGATTCCCCTATGGAAAAAAGATCAAGAAAAGACGGCATTCATCACTAATCAAGGGTTATTCTGTTATACCGTGATGCCATTCGGCATGAAAAATGCGCCTGCTACTTTCCAGCAAATGATCAATACAGTCTTTATCAATCAAATTGGAAGGAATGTAGAGGCGTACATTGATGACATGATAGTCAAATCCAAGCAGCAGACGGATCATCTTGCTGACCTTTGAGAAACATTCACCACACTAAGGCGAATCCCAAGAAGTGTGTCTTTGGTGTTGAGTTTGGGAAATTTCTTGGATTTCTTATTGACCAAAGGGGATTAGAGGCCAACCCTGAGAATACACAGGATGTCATTGACATGAAGTCACCCTGTACTGTCAAGGAAGTGCAAAAATTAACTAGTTGCCTGGCGGCCCTGGGAAGATTTCTCAGCCGGTCAAGTGACAAGTGCCTCTACTTCTTCCGGGCGATCCGAACAAAAGCTATGTTTGAATGGGGGGATGACGCTGAGGCGGCCTTTTAAAAGTTGAAGCAACATTTGCACTCTTTTCCAAGACTAGATAGGCCTCTGCCCAAAGAGACGCTCTACATGTATCTGGTCGTCTCAAATCATGCTCTCACTGCCGTTCTCCTTGCTGAAAGAGACAACATCTAGCTCTCGGTCTACTTCATCAGCCATGTTCTCAGGGGCGCAGAGCTTTGATACCCCATGGTTGCAACATTTGGTCTTGCTCTTTATATGGCCGTCAAGAAGTTAAAACCTTACTTCTTCGCACATCCGGTAGTGGTCTACACAGACAAACCAATCAAGCGGCCACTGACAACTTTGGAGTCTTCCGGCCGAATGCTCAAATGGGCGATTGAAATGCAAGGCCTGGAAATCACTTATGAACCAAGAAAGGCAATAAAGGGTCAGGCATTCGTTGGCTTTATTGTCGAAATGACTAGGCCGGCTCCCCCGGAAGACACTGATCTGGTTTGGAAAGTGTATGTGGACGGGAGCTCCACTATGAACGGCTGTGGTGCAGGTGTTATCCGTCAATCTCCTGAAGGGGATAAGTATGAATATGCACTACGGTTCAAGTTCCAGGCATCTAATAATGAAGCTGAGTATGAAGCCCTGCTAGCCGGCATCCAGTACTACAAGGCGGCAGGGGCAACCAAAATTGACACCTACTCCGATTCAGAACTAGTCGTAAACAAGTACAATGGTGACTACGAGGCCATTCATCCAGCCATAATCAAGTATCTGCTGGCGGTCAAAATGAAGCTGGGACACTTGAGGAATTTCATCTAGGTCAAGTGCCCAAGTCTGAAAAAATCAAGAGGATGCTTTGTTCAAACTGGCATCGTCTGCCTCCTACGAAAAGCCTTGGTCAGTCTTCTGGGAATTTATGGAAAAAACAAGCATTAACGAAGAAGAGCCCATTAGACTACTGGACCGAAGCTCAACCTGGATGGACGACATCCGGGCTTATATGCAAGACGACACGCTCCCTGATTCACCTTAGGAGGCGGTAGTCATGAAAAAGCGAGCTGCAAAATTCAAGATGAGACATGGAGAGCTCTTCAAAGCTGGTACCCTGAAACCTCTATTGAAGTATGTAACCCCTGAAAAGGGGCAAGAAGTTCTCGAAGAATTGCATGCGGGATACTGCGCCTCTCACATAGGCGGCAGGTCTTTGGCTGTTAGGGCCAGGCGGTAGGGGTTTTTCTGGCCTACTCTTGAGGCAGATGCCATGGAAATGGTAAAAAAATGTGACAGGTGTCAAAGGTTTGGCAAGCTTATCCATCGCCCGGCCACTGACCTGACGGCCATCCACAGCCCAATCCCATTCGCTAAATGGGGTATGGACATTCAGGGTCCGTATACGCCTGCACCAGGCAGTAAGCGGTACATTTCGATGGCTGTAGATTACTTTCGAAAGTGGGTAGAGGCAGATGCAGTCAAGATTATTAAGACAAAGGATGCCATCTCTTTCGTTTGGAAGAACATTATCACCCGGTATGGGGTACCTATGTCTATGGCTTTTTACAATGGCCCTTAGTTCAAAACGCCTCAGCTCAAGAATTGGTTGGGAGATCAAGGGATCTCGCACTGCTTTGCATCAGTCGGCCGACCCCAAGCAAACGACCATGGTGAAGCTTTCAACAAGTTAATCTTAGATGGTATAAAAAAGAAAATAGAAAGAGCCAGAGGCGTATAGGATGAAGAGTTAATCCATGTTTTATGGGCCATCTGGACGACTAAAAAAGGGGCAACTGGAGAGACCCCATTTCTCATGGTGTATGGTGCAGACGTTGTCTTACCTATTGAGCACTACGAGCTGACTCTTCGAGTCATGCTTTATGACGAAGAGGCAAAATGGGAGGCTATGCGGCTAGCATTAGACTCGCTTCCTAAATGCAGGGGCGATGCCTCGTTGCGACATGAGATCTACCGTTTGAGAATGACGAGAGCTTACAACAGAAGAGTACACAAGCGGCCTCTAAAGGTTGGGGACTTTGTGTTACGAAAAATGGAAGCAATCGGTAGGGCGAATGAAAATGGAAAGCTTACCCCTTATTGGGAAGGCCCCTACCGCATCTACGAAGAAGTTAGAGACGGCACCTACCGCCTGAAAACTCCAGACGGCAGGCAGCTGACCCGAACCTGGAATGTAGATAACCTATAGAAGTATTACCTTATTAAATTTTGTAAAAATTCGAATGACAGTTCATTAATTAAAAAGTTGTTCCTTTTCAAACTTGTTTATTTACATCTTTATATATGAGGGTACCGTTTGCACCATTAGCAGACGGCCCAGATTTACCAAACTTACAAAGCTAAGTCTCTAATGATTAGTGGCTAAATGTTCGTTTTAAAACGAAATTAACAAGGCCAATGTCTGGATATACTTTAACGACTATCGTTTGCTCCAACAAGAGTAAAACCGTCTACTCCAACTTGAGTACGACAACCGGCGACACTCATTTGGGTGAATTCGTCGAAGAGAGAATCTCCCATTTGGATGGTACATTATTCTATAAACTATAAACAAATGGCCCTATCGACTGTCTGATTAAGACAACGCTTGCATATGTTTGACTTAATCTAAATTGAAGAATCTAAAAATCTTTTAAGTTTTCCAATTGTTCCAATACTGGCGGAATGCGGCTACATTTTCATTTTCGAGGCTATACAATTAACCTCCGCCTGTTGTTGTTTAAGGGCAATACAGACGGACAGATTACGCTTATCAAAATAAACTAAGTCTAAAAGTCTTGGCAGCTTAAACGTCGAAATGACTAGGCGAGGCCTTTGGCTTGATATTCTCAGCATCTTACCCGTCTGCTCAGGATGGCCGACTGTCCGCTTGGTTCTGGGAAATCACCATAGTGATTGATTGACTTAGAAACCAATCATATTCTTTAAAGTATCACTATTTTTTAAGTCAATCAACCCATTTTCTAAACCAAGCGAACACCCGACCAGGGGAAAAGACATCTGGTATTATAAGAAATTGCATAGTATACAGGCAAGGTAAACACTTAGCTTAAAAACTATGCATAATCAAGCACTTAGCTTAAAAATTTTCAAAGCAAGTTATAAAAACCGATCTAATTAATCGGATGCTTCATTAAATAAACCAGCCGCCCACACAGACGACTGTAAAAGTTAACCGATATAACCAGGAAATTGTTGAGTTACTCGACCCCTTGGTTGGTAAAAATACAAGTTACACGGCAGACACGCCAGCAAATAAAACAAATGGCCATACGGCCGTAGAATCAGAAAAAGCTTAATTATCATGAGATAGGTGCTCAGGATGGCAGCCACATCCTCCTTGGTGACCCCCTGCGACTGCTCTTCATTTTCCTCTTCCTCCTCTTCCTCCTGCTCATCCTCAGACGACTCCCTCAAGGAGCCGGCCGCCTCTGCATTGCTGGCCGCCTCTTCCTCAGCATGCTTCAGGAGTTGGGCGTGGAACTTGTCGTTAGACTAATCAAACTTGGTTTTTCAAATATGAAAATCAACACCCGGTGTAGACACCTACTTTTGGCCTCTTGTCCGGTAAAGGAAGTGCGATGATGTTACAAAAAACGCATTCTTGATGCTAAATCAAAGTTGAATTGTTTATGAACTACGGAAAGCATTATGAAGTAAGTTAAAACCCATATTTGAGACCAAGTTATCTTAGAGCCTTGTCCGATTACTAATTAGGCCTAAAACGTGTTCATACATGTTTAAACTTGATTAATAACGGACACAAATGCGTCAAATTAATGTAATGATTGGATCCAACCGAACCTAATTTGTTGAAAACCGAGCCAAACAGATAAACCAACAGTTAAATTCCCATGCAAAGCCTATACAGATGGATAACCCTTTCAAAGAGCTTTCCAACGGTATATTATAATCCCAATTACGAGCCAAAACGAAGAAGTTATGATCAAAACACTAAACCGGGCCCGAAACCGACACCCTTGCTTTCAAACGACCATAACTTTTGATCCGTAACATATTTTAACCTAATTCTAACGGCATTGAAAAGTATACATCAAGAGCTTTCCAATGATATCTCACACGCCTAAATCCAACTTTGCTATTAAAGTTATGGAAGTTTTAAAAACGCGTTTTTGTATAAGGCAAACCACAAACTAGCGCAACTCAATAAGTTGCGCGCGGCACTCCAGCTCGACTCAGAAAGTTGCGCGTGCCACCTGACGTCGCGACTCTAAAACCCTAAACCTAGATTCCTACGCCTATAAAAGGGGTGTTCGTTCAGCACTAAATTCACAGAAAAAATCAGAATTCTATACCCTACCATTCTCAAAACCCTAATCTCTCAAACCCTCTTACTATCATACTACTTTTCCCTCTTTCTTCCCAACTACTCTTCAACTCTAATCCATCCCTTGAAGCTTTTGAAGGTATGAAAAAGAAAGAAAGTCTATGAACGCATAGGACGGAGATTTAGCATAAAAGAAGAACGGTTAGTTTCCTGAGCACTTAAATAAATCACTTTTCTTTTATTGTTTACAAAACATTAATTGATTAATTAGTGTTGTTTGATCACTTTAAAAAAGATTTTAATTAATTAATTCACATAGTACTCTTTTGTTAATTAAGACTAGAATTTGAATATATAGTTGTTGTTTTATCACTTAAGACAAGGTGAATATTGTTTATTTCTTGTTCTTTTCACGAATTTGATTAAATAAGAATAACGACTTTTGCAATGTAATTCCTACATGATTAACGCGTGTTAATAAAATCAACTAACTTAGTCTTTAGGTATCACGTTGCATATATTGTTTGGTAATGAAATTGTGAAAAAGGAAGAGCTAGTAGAGGCCGCACTAGGGCTAGAATAGCGATTCCTCCCTAAAAGGAACGTTATTTTATTACCCTCGCTCCCGAACTCATTTCTGATTTATGTAGACTAATTTGGGCATGCATGGGTAAACTTACGAATGCTGCTAATTATCCCTTGAACGTCACATGGGAGAAAGGCATGAACGAGGTTTATGAGTTTTCCTAAAACTCATTGGCGACTCCCTACTTGTTTCTTATAAAAAAGCGTGATGACAAGATCAATTCTAATTCAAGGTCCCCCAAACAGTTAGGAATTCAAATCCTAATACACCTTAACAAGTGTAAAGTCCTAGGCTTTTAAAGGGCCATGGGAATTTAAGGAGAAGATCCCCTACGATGGGAACACCCTCCATATAATGGCGACTCCACTGGGACTTAGAGGTTACATGATTAGTTCTTAGTTATGGTCCAAGGTATCCAACACTGATCGAGGGTCGAAGCTAGGTCATTGAGGCTAACCCCTACCCAAGGTCAAACAATATTTATAAACACTTAACCAACCCTATACTAGTATATGGTAAGTCAAGGGTCGAACCCAAAGGAATGGTGGGCTATTGTCTATTGTTTATAGTTAAGCTATCCCGAAGTCTAGAAATAGGGTTGTGAATTCTATACTAGGATAAACACGACAAATAAACTAGAAGAAATCAAATGTAATAGGCACTAGGGCTAGGATCCACATGCATTCATAATGGAATCAACTAATTAGGAGGTCAAATTGGCTAAGTCAAGCAATGTGAGGGAAGATCAATCATGCAACCAATAGAGCACATCAAGCTATTCTCCTAGAGGTCTAACTAGCGTCAACTACAATAAACTCTTGCTAGGAAACATCACAAGACACCTCAATCGTGTAAATGCAAGCCATAAATCAATGGTTTGTATCAATGTGAACTTACAATGCAATCTAGTGCAACAATCAAAGTTAGCTACTCTTTAATTAATCACACACATGCACATGATCATCAACCAAATTTAATCACATCATCAACTCCATCAATTTTCCCCAATTAGCATTAATCCAATACTCATACATGCTTCACCATTACCCTAGCAATCTAACTAATCACAATCCATAGAATTCAAGATCAAAACAAAGCTAAACAACAAATTCATCACGATCAAATTGAACAAACTAAAATCAAATCACAAATCACTCAAATTTCAATCAAACTTGAACATTTAACAAAACATTTGAAATCAAACTAAAGATCAAACTAAATATTGAATTAAAGAAAAGGAAATCTTACATTCTTGATCAAAGATCAAAGGAATTAAAGAAAGCTTCAATCATCAACTATCCACCATGAATTTCTCTCACTAAAACCTAGAGTTTCTCTCTCTAAAAACCTCTCTAATTTTATCAAAAACTAATTCTAATTCTATTTTAATTCTTCTCTAATGATTCTCTCTCTAAAAATAGAAGGAAAGACTATATATAAGAAAGATACAAAAGAAGAGTTGGTTAGATCGTCCCAAAAAGAGACCTCGGGAGGTGCTGGCACTACTACAAAAATGGTCAAAGGAACCTATAATAAAAGACCCGTTGATTAATTCAACGACTCTCTTTAATGTAATAGATCTGATATTAGAGATAACGGGTCTCTTATGTATCAACGGGCCCACCAAAAGATAGTGGAAAAAAAAATAAGAGACCCGTAATTGGCTTAATAGGTCTCTTACATGTGCAAGGACCCACCACTTAAGGATTGATGACAAAACCCTATTTCTTTTCTTCATATTCCCCATTTCACCTTCTTCACGCCGCTTTCATCCTCCTTCTTCTCTTTGAAGAAATATCTTCTAATAAATCAAGTCTCAACTCTCAAGAGAGGGAAAATGATAAAATCTCTCTATCTACAACAATGGGTTCTCCATTACAATCCTAGATCTGCTTTCGTTCTCTTTTGAAACTGCTCATTCGGTCTTTTCCTTTCTCGGGTTCTCATTCCTCCTTTTGCTCCGGCGTTCCGCGGCTTTTCACTGGTGGTGTGGTGGTGTGAGGTGTTCACCTTTAAAAACAATTTTAGATCTTATTTGGTATAAATTGTAATTGTTCTTCGGTATTCTCTTCTTTCTCTGTAGATTTTGATTTTAAGGTTTTTTATTTTAATGCTTATTCTCTATTCTTTATTTTGATATTTTTTTCTGATATATTTTTCTTAATTCAGAGAATTGGGCTTCAAATTGTATAAATTTCCCTACTTTTCTAGTCAATTTATAGTACTCTTCTTATTAAGTTTGTTCATTGTTTTTTTTGCTAGTATATCGATCGAAATCCTCAATCGAATCAATCGGTTCTCTAATATCCTTGTTGTGATATTTTTCTTTGCTTTCGGCCTCGATACCCTCTCTTTTGCATGAACTTCTAGATCCACACAAATTGAGGACACAAAATTCATGATTAAATAAATTTGGGGCTTTTCTATTCTAATTTTTTTATTTTTTAAATTTTTTTTTTTGGAATTATAGTTCCATTATTTATGAGTATTTATTCTTTTTCTACTTGAACAGGCTATTTTATAGGTCTGCTCATTTGTATGGGAATTGCATTCAAGCAATCCAATTTGCTCACCAAATATCTGTCGATGTAAGCCTAGTTTTGTCTTATAATTTTTTTTTTAATTTGTTTATATGGAATTCTCAATTATAACATTCATTATTTTAATTTTGTTTTTTCAGATCTGCTTGATGTCGTTACAATCAAACAAAGAAGGTAGCAACTGGAGCACTCAAGTCTAATTATGTAATTGTAAATTTCAATAAATTCAAACAATCTTTTTGTTGGGATTTTATGTTTATTGATATTATTTTTTTTTCTTCTCATGAATTTGAAGTGTAATTTGAATTAAGTGTACAAATTAAATATACGAATTACTAATACCAATTTATAATTTAGTCCTTAATTCTGCCAATTTGTATACAGCATAAGAACAAAATTAATTAAAATGCAAACCGCAATAAAAAAAATATATAAATGAATAAATAAATTAAAATAAATAAATAATTTTTTTTTTCAAAATATGAAGAACAAAGAGACCCGTTATTTGACCTGACAGGTCTGTTTCATACCGTTAAACAGACCCCTTATATCAAACAACGGGTCTCTTTTTCTTCGAAACTATCAATCTCATCGTGTAAATAACAGACCCATTGTAAGTGACAATGGGTCTCTTTGTCCGCACAAACAGACCCCTCACGAGAAAGGGTCTCTTAATCAAAGAGACCCCTGAGATAGAGACCCATCCAAAGGTGGTCTCTCAAGCATATTTCAACGGGTCTCTTCGCCCATTTTTGCAGTAGTGTGGCGCACGAAAAAGGGCACGGAACAGGGCACCCAGGTAGTTGCGCCTGCACCACCATATGGTGTGCCCGCACCACATTGGTGCGCGGCCGCACCACCCTAGTGGGCACTTTCTCTCTTTCTTCGTCCTAGCTCATCCTCGTGCGCTCGTCTTGGTGATGATGATAAACACTAAGTTAGGCAGTCTTGAAATGGATATTTTGGTGGGTTCATGGCAAAGATGATGCCCCCACAGCATGCGTGCACCGATCTCTTGACTTACACCTTGCATTCCTTCACACTTGAAGCTCCAAAAGACGAACATGAGGCATCCAAATTGATGAGAAATATGAGAGGAAGGCTCGGGAATCCTTGGAAACACGATCATAACCTAAAAACAAACGAAAACGCACAAACTAACAAAATAAAGAACAAAACTAAGAAAAATTAAGGAAAAGAGCTATAAAATGGAATGAAAATCATCCTAAAAGAGATCAAATGAGTGCCATAAATGACACTCATCAAATTCCCCCAAGCTAAACTTTTGCTCGTCCTCGAGCAAAACAAAGCAAGAAAGAGTAAGGATGAAAAACTTATTCAAAAGAAAAAGAAAAACTCAAGACGAGAATATACACTAAGACTCACTGTTGTAGGAATCACGATTGTTTTTAGCTACAACAAGCCCTTTAAACCCCAAAGTCGCCTATGAGGACGAGTGAGGTCTCGTAAGGGTATCCTAAGAGTTTACCCAAAACTCTCCACCAACATCAAAGAGGCAAAACCATAAAAAGAAAAGAAAAGGAAAAAGGAAAACAAAACCTTTGCGAAATGGACTTACAAAGAGACTACAATGCAAATGAATGAAAATCTTTCTCAAGCAATCAAGGTATGCTTTTTTCAAGATATCCAAGGTTTATTGAAACATAGGGTATGTTAGGCATAGGAACTATACATCACAATCCACTTTCATCCCAAACAATCTTACCGCGTTCTCCCCACTAGTCTCAAATCTCCCCTAGTGAGCATCCCAATGATTCCTCGAAGGAACTGGAAAAATAGATTTATTTAGGGTACTCGACATCTTGACTATACATCCCCTTTCCTTAGGCAATAACTCATGATTCTCTCCCCCGAATAATGACTCAACTTCTAGGTCAAAAGGGCTTTCTCAAAGGTTGTAACGTAAGGGCATAAAGGGTGAAGGTAGGCTGAAATTTGAAATTTGGTGGTTTTCCTAAAAGTGAAGCAAAGAACGGGCCCTTTCATAGAATCACAATCAAGTAATCACCATCCAAACAAAAATGCGTACACCCCCAAGCTTATTCAAAGCTATACTCACAAGAATATGTACAAAAGGCGTAAATGCCTCACCCCCAAGCTTAAATGAAGCATTGTCCTCAATGCTTAGAAGGAGAAAAGAATACATCAAAATATTATTGAAATTTTCACTTTTTCAATTTTTATTGTTTTTTTATATGCTTAGTCCTTGCCTTTTTCCAACTTAGGACGACTTTTTCAATATTGCACTTATTTGTCCATGCCTTTTATAATGTTGGACGGCTTTTGCTCATATTCATTTGCCATTATTCACAAAGAAGATATAATCATAAGCTTGCATCAAGGGAACCACATATCCCAACTTTATCATCACTATCTCCATCAAAAATGATCAATTGCTTCACAAAAACAAGAAGAGAAAGAAAATGAAACAAAAGGCCAAAAATCTAAAGATGTGGCTTAAAAAGAAGGAAATAGGATCAAATGGCTGCAAGAAGGCAAATGTAAACCCAAAAACAAAGATGAAACAAACTATCTTAAAAATGAAGAATACCACCCCGAAAAAGGTGCCTTTGTCCTCCCTAGATAGCTCGGTCTCGAGTTTAAGAATCATAAATCAACCTTTATAGATTAGGTTTGCAATAGTCAAGGATCCACGCCGCTCATATAAGATAGGTTGAAGGCTTGAAAAACGATGAACCTCACATGGATGTAGCAAAAACTCACTAGTGGTGTCAAATCAACCAAAGGGAGCAACTACCAACTTCCCACAAACAAGTAGAATCCGGCTTCATGATCCTCCTAGTTCAAACCAACTATGCTAGCATACACCTATCCTAGAGTCAACCAAACATAATCTCAAACCGTGCATACCTTTACTACCTAGGAAGAAATTCATTCAAAAGACAAAGTCTAAAGTACAAAGTCCAATTCATAAGGAAAATAAAAATGGTGAAAAATAAGCCTCAAAATCAAACCACAAACCAAAACAAGGACAAAGGAAAATCAAAGAAAAAGAAAAATAAAAGGAAATAAAAAGAAAAGGAAGGTCATAGATAAAGGAAAAATAGGAGAAATGGAGAAAAGAACTAGAAAGCAAGTTAAACACATATATCCCAATCGACATACAAGTGATCGAATGACAACATCGTCATCGGTCTCAAACACATTACGTGTTAACAAGAAATCATCCTCGAACCGTTCAAATTTCCCTAAACTAATCCTAATCTATGCATTCAACGAAAATAAAGAGGAAAATTAGAAAGGTCTCACCGGGCTATCCATGCTTAGCATAACAAAGAAAGGCTAACCACCTTCGTTGCGTTCCAAGATCGTAAGCATCATCATAGAGCCATGTGAGAACAAGAAGAGCAAAAGAAAACAAAGAAAATGGTTAGTAACTTCAAAACCAAAAACAAAAGAAAAGGAAGCTACAAAGTAACACCAAGTAACCAACTAAACTACTAGCTAATTAAAAGAAACTAGACTACAAAATTTGGATTCAAAGGGATTTGGATCCAAAGGCTTTGGATAAATGAAATTTGATGAGTTATGGAAGAAGGTTGGTGCGGTTTGAGGGTATGAGGGTGATGGGGGTCGAAGGTAGAAGGAGGAAATAAGGGAAAATGAAAGAAGAAAGAAGGAAGGGGAAGAGAAGGGGCATGGCAGTGGGTGCGGCCATTGGTGGGTACACAAATAATGATAATGATAAACACTAACATAGGCAGTAGCAAAACCCTATTTTAGTGGGTGTAAAATCCCAAAATAATGGTAGCACCACATGAATCCACCAAAAACAAACTTCCTTCAACTTTAAAATCACAAAATTCCCTATCTTACCTCACTAAAATTCTTCCCCTTTTATCTCAAATTTCAATGATAACGAGTGTAATCGCATCAAAAACAGCAAAACACCTTCTCATTCCTCATGCTCACCTGATGAAATCCAATCCCAATAATCCAACCTACAAATCCAAACAAGTAGAAAAGTGAAAGAAAAGAAACTAAAAGAAGGGAAAATAAGAAAATTCAAAATCAAAAAAGAAAGTTAGAAATCTTCGGGTTGCCTCCCGGGAAGCGCTTGCTTATGGTCCTAAGCTCGACCCTTCCTCCAAATCTGGGAGGGTCAAAGAACACCACCTTCTTCAAAGTGGCGGAAAGAGCAAATTCATCCTCAACTTCTAGCAACTTCTCGTTGTTGCTTGATCGAGGGTCGAAGCTAGGTCATTGAGGCTAATCCCTACCCAAGGTCAAATAATATTTATACACTTAACCAACCCTATACTAGTATATGGTAAGTCATAGGTCGAACCCAAAGGAATGGTGGGCTATTGTCTATTGTCTGTAGTCAAGCTATCCCGAAGTCTAGAAATAGGGTTGTGAATTCTATACTAGGACAAACACGAGAAATAAACTAGAAGAAATCAAATTTAATAAGCACTAGGGCTAGGATCCACATGCATTCATAATGGAATCAACTAATTGGGAGGTCAAATTGGCTAAGTTAACCAATGTGAGGGAAGATCAATCATGCAACCAATAAAGCATATCAAGCTATTCTCCTAGAGGTCTAACTAGCGTCAACTACGATAAACTCTAGTTAGGAAACATCACAAGACACCTCAATCGTGTAAATGCAAGCCACAAATCAATGGTCTGTATCAATGTGAACTTATAGTGCAATCTAGTGCAACAATCAAAGTTAGCCACTCTTTAATTAATCACACACATGCAAATGATCATCAAAACTCCATCAATTTTCCCCAATTAGCATTAATCCATTACTCATACATGCTTCACCATTACCCTAGCATTCTAACTACTCACAATCCATAGAATTCAAGATTAAAACAAAGCTAAACAACAAATTCATCATGATCAAATTGAACAAACTAAAATCAAATCACAAATCAATCAAACTTCAATCAAACTTGAACATTCAACAAAACAATTGAAATGAAACTAAAGATTGAACTAAAGAAAAGGAAATCTTACAATCTTGATCAAAGATTAAAGGAATTAAAGAAAGCTTCAATCATCAACTATCCACCATGAATTTCTCTCACTAAAGCCTATAGTTTCTCTCTCTAAAATGCTCTCTAATTTTATCAAAAACTAATTCTAATTCTATTCTAATTCTTCTCTAATGATACTCTCTCTAAAAATAGAAGGAAAGACTATATATAGGAAAGATACAAAAGAAGAGTTGGTTAGATCGTCCCAAAAAGAGACCCCGGGAGGTGCGGGCGCACGAAAAAGGGTACGGAACAGGGCACCCAGGCAGGTGCGCCCGCAACACACTGGTGCGCGGCCGCACCACCCTCGTGTGCGGCCGCACCACCCTCGTGGGCACTTTCTCTCTTTCTTCGTCCTAGCTCATCCTCGTGCGCTTGTCTTGGTGATGATGATGAATGACAGGGTAAAGTCGTATCACCTAATCAAAAGTAATTACTTAAGTCCTCTAACTAAAGTAGATAGGGAAGTAGGGTCGAATCCACAAGGAAACTAGTCTTTCTATTCTTAATTATTAATAGCAATCTAAATTATTAGTAACAATTTGTTGTGATTTAAAGATTACACTACGAAGAATATAAGTAGGGAGAATAAAATAGGAGGAATAAATGAATTAAAGACCTAGGGCATAGGTTCACCAATAAATAATACTCCAGGGTAAAACATAATAACCAATCATCAATGCAACAATTAACCCTAAACATCAATTCTCATCTCTCGAATCTTGAATCAATATTGTCAAACTCATGCATAAAAGATTAAGCCTAATCTAGTCACATAGCATTAAATCAATCAATAGGAAATTAATCTAGCATTGATAATTAACAGCAATAAATTACCCCTTCATATTATTTATGGATCCTCATAAACCATAAAAAGAGAACTACTCACACATAATTAAATCTAAACTAATCAAAGAAATAAAATAAGACATGATCGAAGGAATAAAATAAATAACTGAGATTAAGAGGAAAGAAATCATTACCAATGTAATCGGAATAAAGAGTCGAGAAAAGAACAAAGTATAAAGTGTAGAGCGAGAAAATAAGCTTAAGTAGAGAGAGAAAGTCTAAGAGAAAGAATTACAAAAGTGAAGAGAAAATAAGGAAGTGTAAAAGAATCCTAAATTTGCTTAACGAAAACATATTTATAATAAGCAAGAATCCTAAACTAAAACAAACTAAACGACGCTTAGAACGTCCTCATCAAAGACACGCGCCGGACCGGGCGCCACACCTCCCGACCGGGCTCCCCTTTTTGATCGGGCGAAGGGCTGCTGCGATATAAGTCTTTTTTGCCCGATCCGGCGCGTCATCGGGCTGACCACCGGGCGGACCATCGGGCGAACCATCGGGCGGATACCCTTGGGTCGCTTGGACTCCTCGTTTGGGCTCGTAACTTGGCCCAAACCAAATATCCTCTTTTGGGCTTTAATCATTCGGTCCAAATGCCTCGTCTTCACACACGTCTAGCCCTTATTCACCGGTTTGATTACTCTAACCGATCTTAGGCTACAAAAGATGGTCGTGCTCCTCCAATGCTCGTGGTTGCTCCATAAAATTCAAGGAAAATGCTACAAAAGTGCAAATTCCTACAAAAATCAACAAAAACTACGAAAACACTAGAAAACACCAATTAGTAATAAAAGTGGCTCTAAAGAGCCAAAAACACTACTAATAATGACCCTCTAAATTCTCTTCGTTCTCGCGCCCGGTCGAGCGGTCCTTCACCCAGTCGGGCCCGAGGCAATGTTTGGTACGAGAGACTCCTTCTCTTTTTTCCAAATTTGACTAACTCTTTTCCTTCTAACCTGTACAACTCAATAAACTCATTAAACTCTCTCCTCTCACAAGAAAAAGAAAGAAGACTAAAAAAATTAAGAAAAATACGGGTTGCCTCCCGCAAAGCGCTGGTTTATCTAGGTCCCGCACGACCCTCTTACCACATGTCGAGAAGTTAAGCCCCTTAGCCAATCGCCTGGTCGGGTGGTTCTTCACCCAGTTGAGCGATTTTTAAACCACGACTCGGCTTCCTAACACATCCTGTAAGGCGCCAATTCACCCTATTGGGTGGATCCTCATTGACTTAAACTGGTGGTTCTTTTCTTTTCGATTGAGAACCCTTTTTGACCGTTGGTTGCCTCAATTTATCACTTTGTTGAGCTATTACAACACGGTATGGTGGAACTCTCACTATAGGCTCATTTTCCGCAACTTGTGTACTTATTTCCACCTTCTCATCTTCAAAACCAAGACCTTCACAGTATAAAGCTTTCTCTATTGCGTCCACTTCCTTTTTCCATCGGTTAGTTGTACCTGTAGAAGATGCAACACACGATACCGCCTCCAAGGGATCTTTAACAAAAGCTTGGGGCTTATTAGAACAATTACCAACCACATCAATTTTATAACACTTCTCCTCTAGCATGGGGCTTTTAGGGGTATTATTCAAATTCAAAACAATTTTATCATCCCCTACTGATAGTGTCAATTTACCACATTTTACATCAATAATTGCTCCTGCAGTATTAAGGAAGGGTCTACCCAAAATGATTGGGGTTTGCAAATCCTCAAACATATCAAGAACAACAAAATCCACAGGTATATAAAATTTACCTACTTTAACAGGGACGTCTTCTAATATGCCTATGGGGTATTTAGAAGAACGATCAGCCATTTGCAGAGTAATGTTAGTAGACTTTAATTTACCTATTTTTAGCTTTGAACACACTGATAATGGCATGACACTAACACTAGCACCTAAATCACATAATGCATTATCAATCATTAGATTGCCAATATGACAAGGGATAGAAAAACTACCAGGATCCTTTAGTTTGGGTGGAGATTTATTTTGTAGTACGACACTACATTCTACAGTAAAAGCGACAGTCTCTACCTCACTAATGGACCTTTTCCTAGTCAATATTTCTTTCATGAATTTTGCATGTGCAGGGATTTGTGTAATAGAACTGTTACCTGCAAATCCTTCACCATCTCTAGGAATTTACCAAACTACTTATCCACTTTAGTCTTCAAATGTCAATTTGGGAATGGTAATTTGATAATTGGTTGTTGCTCATCATTACTCTTGTCTTGAGTTACAACCTTTCCTGGCGTTTTACCCTGCAATGTAACATCAGAAATATTAGTTCTACCCTTTAGCCCTGCAGGGCTAGGATTAATATCCTTTGGTATAAAAGAATCAGGATTAGCAATTTCTGTTAAAACAGGTTCATCATCCTTGGGCATAGGAGGCCCTTCATAGTGTGAACCACTCCTAAGGGTAATTGCAAACGCCTGATCTGTGGTTTGTATTGGCTGCGATGGTAGGGCTCCCTGCTGGCAAACTTGAAGAGCAGCGGCTAACTGTGCAATTTGAGTATCTATGACTTTATTATGAGCTATAATTGAGTCAATTTGTGAGTATCTACTCTCCATATGCTTTTGCATACTAGCTAATATCACTCTAATATCTGATAAGGCTAGGTCGGAGGGTGGTGGAGGAGTTTGTGCTTGGTTTTTCTGAACAACATTGGGATGGTAGTATTTCTGCTGTGGTGGTGGTGCTTGTTGTTGTGATTGTTGTGGAGGTGGAAGTGTGGGGTTTTGCACGTTAGTGCTCCGGTAGGAAAAATAAGGATGGTTCCGGTACCCAAGATTATAGGTATTGGAGTATGGGTTATTTTGCTTGATGGATTGAAAAGCGTTAACCTGCTCTATGGAAATCCTGCACTCTTGTTCTTAGTGACCTACAATTCCACAGTTTTCACAAAAAGCATCGTTAGCATTATTATCAATTGTAGAAACATTAGCTACATTAGAATTAGCAGTACTAAGATTATCCAATTTTTGACAAATAGAGGTTAGTTGAGCTTGCAAAAAGGATACTGAATCAACGTGATGTTTTCCCTTGTTTGCAAAACCTCTAGGATTCCCATATTGGGAATTGTGGATTGCCATATCTTCGATAACCTGACCTGCATCATCAACATTAAGGTTCATAAACCTCCCATTAGCTGCAGAGTCTAAAATTGTTCTAGAGGAATTTCCAATCCCATTGTAGAAAGCTTGTATCAACTGCCACTGTGCTAAATTATGATGGGGGCACTCTCTCTGCAGATCTTTAAATCTTTCCCAAGCATCATATAACATTTCATCCTGCTCTTGGGAAAAATTTTGAATTGCACTTCTCAATAAGGCTGTTCTCTCTGTAGGGTAATATTTATTATAGAAATTTAAAACAAGAGTTTCCTAGTTAGTAATGCCAAGTGCAGTTCTATTTAAACCATTAAACCACAATTTAGCTTTTCCACATAAAGAGAAAGGAAAAAGAATCTCCCTTATTTGGTCTTGCGTGACCCCAGCTTGCCTTATAGTGTTACAGTATTGACAGTAGTCGGCAATGTGTAGATTAGGGTCTTCACCCTTAGCTCCACTAAATTGCTTCCTTTCTATCATCGTGATGAACTGAGGCTTGATCTCGAACTAAACTCCCTCGAGATATGGCGTAGGAGAAAGGTGGGGAAAATGCGCCAAAGATGGCTGCGAATAGTCGCTAAGCTTTTTAGGTGGATTTCGTGGCATCTCTAATTCTAATTCTGAAGAAGTTTCTAATGAGGTTTCTGAATCACTAGAATCAGATGGAGGGCCTCTAGGAATATTACCACCGGAACTCGCCAATATTTTCCTGTATAAATTTTTTTGCCTATGGAAAGAGCGCTCGATCTCAGGATCGAATGGAATGTAACCTGATCTGGAACACCTGGGCATAAACAAAGAACTAGACAACAAATATGAGAACTGTCCCAAAGAACTTACGTTCTCTGGGACGAAAGAAAATAATCTAGACTACAAAACAATCAGAAATAAAAATAAAACCGTTTCCCCGGCAACGGCGCCAAATTTTGACAGGCTAAAGTCGTATCACCTAATCAAAAGTAATTACCTAAGTCCTCTAACTAAAGTAAATAGGGAAGTAGGGTCGAATCTACAGGGAAACTAGTCTTTCTATTCCTAATTAATTAATAGCAATCTAAATTATTAGTAACAATTTGTTGTGATTTAAAGATTATACTACGAAGAATATAAGTAGGGAGAATAAAATAGGAGGAATCAATGAATTAAAGACCTAGGGCATAGGTTCACCAATAAATAATACTCCAGGGAAAAACATAATAACCAATCATCAATGCATCAATTAACCAGATTATAAAGGGCTTTCGCTACTTATTACAATCACAGAATTAATCTACCGGTATTAAATCTCATCTCTCGAATCTTGACTTAACGATTTATATATAGATTAACCTGCCTATTGAAACTAGAGCTAAACATCAATTCTCATCTCTCGAATCTCGAATCAATATTGTCAAACTCATGCATAAAAGATCAAGCCTAATCTAGTCACAGAGCATTAAATCAATCAATAGGAAATTAATCTAGCATTGATAATTAACAGCAATAAATTACCCCTTCATATTATTTATGGATCCCCATAAACCATAGAAAGAGAACTACTCACACATAATTAAATCTAAACTAATCAAAGCAATAAAATAAGACATGATCGAAGGAATAAAATAAATAACTGAGATTAAGAGGAAAGAAATCGACCAAAGTAATCGGAATAAAGAGTCGAGTAAAGAACAAAGTATAAAGTGTAGAGCGAGAAAATAAGCTTAAGTAGAGAGAGAAAGTCTAAGAGAAAGAATTACAAAAGTGAAGAGAAAATAAGGAAGTGTAAAAGAATCCTAAATTTGCTTAACGAAAACATATTTATAATAAGCAAGAATCCTAAACTAAAACAAACTAAACGACGCTTAGAACGTCCTCATCAAAGACACGCGCCGGACCGGGCGCCACACCTCCCGACCGGGCGCGCCTTTTTGATCGGGCGAAGGGCTGCTGCGATATAAGTCTTCTTTGCCCAATCTGGCGCGTCATCAGGCTGACCATCGTGCGGACCACCGGGCGGACCATCGGGCGGATACCCTTGGGCCGCTTGAACTCCTCGTTTGGGCTCGTAACTTTGCCCAAACCAAATATCCTCTTTGGGGCTTTAATCATTCGCTCCAAATGCCTTTGGGCGGACCACCAGGCGGACAATCGGGCGGACCATCGGTCAGATACCCTTGGGCCACTTGGACTCCTCGTTTGGGCTCGTAACTTAGCCCAAACCAAATATCCTCTTTGGGGCTTTAATCATTCGGTCCAAATGCCTCGTCTTCACACACGTCGAGCCCTTATTCACCGGTTTGATTACTCTAATCGATCTTGGGCTACAAAAGATGGTTGTGCTCTTCCAATGCTCGTGGTTGCTCCATAAAATCCCAGGAAAATGCTCCAAAAGTGCAAATTCCTACAAAGTTCAACCAAAACTACGAAAACACTAGAAAACACCAATTAGTAATTAAAGTGGCTCTAAAGAGCCAAAAACACTACTAATAATGACCAAGGGACGGGGGTAAATCACTATATAAAATAGGCATATCAATGAACACTAAGGTGGGCAGTCTTGAAATGGATATTTTGGTAGGTTCATGGCAAAGATGATGCCCCCACCGCATGCGTGCACCGATCTCTTGACTTGCACCTTGCGTTCCTTCAAACTTGAATATCCAAAAGACGAACATGTGGCATCCAAATTGATGAGAAATATGAGAGGAAGGCTCGGGAATTCTTGGAAACACGATCATAACCTAAAAACAAAAAAAAACAAACAAATAAAAGGGAAAAAGAACAAATAAACAAAAAATGCACAAAACAAGGAAACTAACTACCAAAAGCACAAACTAACGAAATAAAGAACAAAACTAAGAAAAACTAAGGAAAAGAGCTATAAAATGGAATGAAAATCATCCTAAAAGAGATCAAATGAGTGCCATAAATGACACTCATCAAACACCAGGTTACCTATTGGTTGTAACGATGGCTAACTTGGATAATCTCTAGTTAGAGAGCGAGACTTGAACGCAATATATCTTCCTTTTTAACAAAAGTAAAAACCAAACAAGCAACATTGCATCATGCATAAGCATAGCACACTTTAACCATTGGGATTGGCTCATTGATTAGGGGCTGCCAACACTAGGCTTCTATCCCGAAATTAATTACAATCATCCCACCCATATCGCCAACAAAATGTTTGGGAAGGTTATGTCATGGGTCAACACGTTGAGTGATTGATTCGTGCATCGTCTCTTAGATATGGTACCCTTGGACACCCAAGCCTTGACCTTAGAATGGCATTGTATGCTTTGGCGGTTCCTTTTTGTGCTTATGTGACTACATGAATACGTGCTTCGTGTCTAATCCAACTAATTCCAACTTGTTACCTAGAGATATAATTAAAAACAAAAAAAAATTCACAAAAAATTGTGGTTCGGCAAAAAAAAAAAAAAAAAAAAAAAAAAAGAAGTATCTGCACTTCAATTTTCAAAAAAAAAAACAAAAATATGTTGAACCTACTAGGTGGCACGCGCCACTATCAAAGTTGCACGCGCCCTCCACGCGCAAGTTCAAAAGTTGCGCGCGACACCTCCGCGCAACTCTGTGTCTTGCGCGCGCCCACTGTTCAACGTTGACTTTGAATTGTTACGAGCAATATCAGACGGAGTAAACGATATTACTGCTTCAAGGTTAATCGTTAAGTGGGTGCTAAAAATATCTCTTTGGCTAACAACGTTGTCTAACTTTTACTTTCATCGCCTTTTTTGTTTTTTCTTTTTTTTTTTAAATCCAAAAACATGTTTTTTTTTTTATCGTTCTCCAATATATAAATTTAAAAAAAAAATAAAAAAAACGCATATGGCAGATGCTACTCTAGAAGTTTCACTTTCCACCTTAGCGCAAGATGGAAAATTGCGCGCGGCACTATTTTTGATTATGATGATTCGTTTACGTACTTTATGATCAAACTAATTACATTACTTCTCATGAAGTTCGTCATCAGAAGTTCGCATCCCTTAATAGGAAGTCATCAATATGTTTATTCTTAAACGTGTCTATTTTCGTGTTCATCATTTTTTTAGTTGTTATTGGTCAACTTTGATTTGAGAGTATAATTTATTTACCTCTTCTATGGTTTAGTTAATGAGTTAAGCTGTTGGTCGAGTTACGGGGGCGTAACTCCTTTTAAGGGGGGTAGAGGGCGATAGAGTTTCGAGCGTCTACTTTTTGAGTCATTTTTGAGTGATTTCGAGAATTATTTGAGTTTAATTGGAGTCTTGAGTCAATTCAAGTTAGGATGTGCATGAACCAATAATTTCAAAACAATTTTCGTTTCTTTTGGCCCAGTTTCGGGTCGAAACTTATTTTAAGGGGGGTAGACTGTATTACCCTGTATTTTCATATGTATTTTTCTAATTAATTAATTAGGAATTATTTTATAAAAAGGGTATTTTAGTAAATTTATTCTTTGGAGCCAAAAAAATATTTGAATTTTGGCGCCAAAAGAATTTTGAAAACTAATCATTATTTTGGATAAGATTTATTATCCATTTATCCTATTTTAAAAACCGGATTATTTATAAATTTGGAATATTTTAATTAAGGAAAAAGCTATATTTTATTATTATTTTAATAAGGTCCGAAAATCCCATTTAATTGACTAATAATTTCAGATTTTATAGTGTGTAAATTCTGATTTTTATTAGTTAAATTATTTGGTGCATATTTGATACTTTATTAATTAATTATTTATTACAATAAATATTATTTACACAATTATTTTTAATTCCTTAAAACTAACAAAATAATTTCCTAGATACTAAATAGGAGGGCCAAAATATGAGCTTAGGAAAGCTCAAAAACTTCGACTATCCCATGAAGATTTGGGAAAAATATTTTGGTAATTTGTATTTTTAATTATCTCCTTAAAATCTCCTATTTTCCATAATTCTAATTCTCCATCTTTTTAATATCCAATCATTATATTTTCTCGCCATTCATTCTTCTTAATTATTCCCCAAGTAATTCTAATTTCCTTAATATTTTTCATGACATACATACCTTCCATATTCAATTATACACAATCCCTTCAAATATCAAAACTTTCCTTAAATCTTTGCTCACTTCTCCAAGTAATCTCTTAAACCCTAATTACCATAATTCTTCCTACATTTTCCTATTATAATTCATGCTCATACTAGCCTATAAATACCCCTTCATACCTCTCACATTCCTTACACCAATTCTCTTCTTTTCTTCTCCTCAATTTTACACAAATCATCCCGTTCATCTTTAAAGCCAATTTTCGAGCACTTCTGTATAGTTTTTGGGGTATTAAAGTTTCACAGAAAGTTGTTCCTCTCAAAAAAACCTTGAGGTTAGGCTGAAGAATCACCCAATTCGGAGCTGTATCGAAAGAGTTATAGCCTCTGCAAATTCTGCCTATTATTTCCTACGCAAATCTAATTCTTTTCTTCTCCTTTCTCTTATTCAATTATTATTATTATTATGAGAGATTAATATTAAATAATTATGAGTAGTTTTTATTATATAATAACCAGATTATAATAATGTTCATGTTGAATTAATTTAAGAGGTTCATGTACATATGGTTGGGAGGGTTTAATTTAATTATTTGTGATTATTTGTTAACCTTATATTCATTAAGGTTATATTTATTTGTAGGGTTCAAGATATTTGAGAGTTCTTTTAGAGTGTTATGGGCGAAGCGAAGATCAAGGTACGTTAGGTGGCTAGATACCTTGAAAGTGATCGATTTGAATTGAATGAACATGTTTGAATGATTTATGTTAATTGAATTAAATTTAATTGAATTATAGTTTATGAATGAAAAGTATGTTTTAAGGATTGGTTTAAATAATTAAATTGGAGTATTGATTTTTATAACATGTTTTGATTAATTAATTTATTTTTCATGTTAAAAAGGATTGATTTTAAAAGCATGTTGAATTTATTAAAAGGAGCTTGGATTATTATTATTAAAGGTTGAATTATTGTATTCAAAAGAGGATTTATTGAATCATGGATTTATTGTTATTTATGCTTTATAAGCATGTTGGTAATCCCACTATGCGGATTTGGTTTATTGATAAGGCCTTGGACTTTGCATGACCGGGTCTTTCCTCAAGAATAGCCTTGTAACATAAGGAAACTAGCTTGGGGGGTGCACACTTGGGAGAGGA
The DNA here is from genome assembly GCF_948465745.1 of Chenopodium album. Classification (NCBI taxonomy): domain Eukaryota; kingdom Viridiplantae; phylum Streptophyta; class Magnoliopsida; order Caryophyllales; family Amaranthaceae; genus Chenopodium; species Chenopodium album. The sequence continues at coordinate 23,607,095 of NC_137857.1, read as the reverse complement.
ATTGGTTTTAATATGAGGAATTGGTTTTAAAATAACTTGATTGGGTTTTATTGATTATTGATATTGGAAATATTGAGAATTGGTTTTAAACCATGAGTTTGGAATTGCTGGATTATTTATTGGAAATTGGTTCTAAAGGATGTTTGCGAATAAATTGAGCTTAATTATCTTGCACTTATCGTACTTAGCATATTTTGCTAACTCGTACTTCTTATTTGTTTTGGTTTTCCCTGCTTACCGTAATGGTTATCCTATTTTCAGGTGGGAGTCAATACATGATGCATTGGAGTCTCGGGATTTGGTTTCACTATTTAGGAATTTTGGTCTTTGTATCTACTTTTGAGTACTCATATATAACATTGGTTACTATTCTGGTTATTATTAATAAAGAAGAGAATTGAAGTTTCCGCTGCAGAGTATTGTTAATTTTAGTAAGTCGAGTAGCCTTGCGTAATCACGCGGCGGTAATACGCCTAAGTCTATCTCTACGGTATAATTATACGTATTATACTAGTATTTTCGTAGAGGGAGATTTGGGGGTGTTACAAAGTGGTATCAGTTTTAACGATCCTAAAAGATTAAAAAATTGGAATAGTAATAAAACTTGTGGGTAGAATTAAGAGGGCATATAGGATAGATAGAGTTTCGCATTTGTGTGAGAGTCAAAGTTTTATTTTACTTAAAAACTATATTCCTATTTGTGGAAAGATGAAGGAGAAGAGGATTCTCGAGTTCTCTACGGAAGCCTATAATGGGTACGTCTCTCTGTCTAGGAAAGGCTCGCCTCAACGTCGTAGGTAACTTTCCTGGGAAACGCGGGCTTGACCGTCCTTAATCTTGATTCAAGTACATCTTTATAATATCTTAAAATAAAAAGAATTGAAATTATTTGAATGGATTTTGAATTGAATTGTTTTTCTTATTTGGCATTGAATTAACTACCCAGGAATTAAGTCTGCAAGAATGAGAGATCAAGTGAGGATTAAGCACACTGGTTCCAAAGTCGGAAAGGTCCTTAAGCAGTTAACCCACATTACTGAGAACATCACGAAAGTGGTGAACAAGGAACACAAAAATTCTGACCTTGATTCTTATAGTGAAGTTTTTAAGAGAGTTGCTGCAGCTAAGCCACCTGTTTACTTAGGAAAAGAGGACCCAGCCAACCTTGAAAACTGGATTAGGGAGTTTGATAAGTTGTTTGATGCTATTAATTGCCCAAGTGAGCTGAGGGTGAACAATGGGGTTTACTACTTTAGGGAGGAAGCTGACTTATGGTGGGCCCAAAGAAAAGATGAGCTGTTGAAGAGACCAAACTTTGGGTGGGATTCCTTGAGAGAGAAGTTTTACCCTTCCTACCTTAGAAAGCAGAAGTGCATGGAGTTTACCAAACTGAGAATGGGGAACATGCCAATCAGTGAATACTACAACAAGTTCATTGAGTTGATGAGGTTTGCCCCTGAAGTAGTCCCTACTGAAACCATTAAGGCCCAGAGATTTGAGCAAGTCCTAACCTTGACCCTCCAAGGGAAGCTAGGGGGAGTGACTTTTGAGACCATAGATGAAGTCTATGGCCATGCAGCCCACCTGTACGGAATTAAGAGGAGGGAAATGAAGCATGTGGGAGAAAAAAAAGAAGAACCCGGACTCTTTTCACGGAAGTGAAAAGAGGCACAAATCCAATGGGAACTACCAAGGGAATTCTGGAGATAGGAGGGACAACAAGGAAAATTTTAGGTAAGGAAATGATGGACAAGAAACCAATGTTCGAGGAAATGGGGATAAAAGAAACAGTGAGAAACCCAAGAGATTGTATTTTTGTAGAAGGTGTGAGAAGAACCATCCTGGAAAAGACTGCGATGGTAACCCAGTGACTTGTCATTATTGTCAAAAGCTAGGACATCGTAAATATGAGTGTTTCAAGAAGGAATATGATGTCAAGGAAGGGAAAGTTCAAGAGAGTAAGAATCCATTCAAGCCATCTCAGTCTAGTGGACCACATGTTGGAACTAGTAACAATGGAGGGAATGTTCCTAAGGGGCGTGTTTTCGTGATGAATAATTGTTAACGTGAAAGCTATGAATGATTTATCATGTTCTTTATGTTTTAGAATTTTAACCTTTTTGAATCCTTCTATGCGACTCTCATTAATAAAAGTTGAATTATGATAGCATTTGAATTTTCAAGTTTCATGTGAAGTTTTCATGAGAAACATAATTGTTCGAAATATGAGTGCATGTCAAAGTTTTACGAAATTTTAATCCCAAGGTGGAAGGATACGTATTTGATTATATCAAGTGGAAGTTGGAAATAATTATTTTCATGTGCAAATCATGAAATTGTGTATATATATGATATTTACATGGTTTATATGACGAAATATATGAATTCCAAGATTATTGGTGGAATAAGAATTATCTAATGAGTGTTCCTAATGTTAAAATTGGCAAATAATAGACTTATATGGAAATAAATGTTATGTGTTTTTGTGAAATATTTCTTTCGTATTTTGGAATGATTGAGAGTTCAATAAATTGTTGTATTGGGTTATCCATTTAAGTGAGAATTTTGTATAAGTTTGACATAATCTATTGACTAATTTCTTTGATATTTGGTATAATTAACTATGTGATAGGTGGCAACTATTTCGATCATACGAGTTTTACACATAAATATGACTGAGTTGTTATTTTGGGATTAAATGATTTGGTGATTACCATGGGATAAATGAGGAGTTATTTTGGATTGTTACCATGAATATTTGGAGGATTTGTGCTATCAAGTCTTTACTAATTTTTGGAATATGATTTATGTTGAGAAAATAAATATTATTCGTGATAATGATGAGTTTAATTAGTTCTATAAAAGTGTTGGAGTAAGGTATTTATTGTTGGGAGATACAAATTGGATATTGGCATTAATTTATGATCGTTTGTGTCTAAAGGTGGAAAGTATCCATATTGTGTGAGGAAGAGTGTTGTGGTGATTATTAAAGCAAAATTGTTGATGGTTGAATCTTTGAAGAAATTTAAAACAAAAGTTAGAGGATTTTGAGTCAATTCAAGTGAAAGGATTGACAAGGGAATAAACGCGTCGTCAATTGTCTATCCCTAGATCAAATACAATTTATACAACCTAAACAAACCTAATACGAGTATAAGGCAAGCATAGGGGTCGAACCACAGAGAACGGTTAAACACCACCAAATGTTATCGACAATTAAGCTAGTCCGGAATAGGAGATAAATATACTAAAGTCTAAAAATGCTAAAACAAGAAATAAAACATTAAGAGAAATGGTTTAGGTATAGCATTCACTTGAACATAACACAAAGGCATAGAAATTGAATTAATTATGAACTAAACATGCTCAAATATCGAAATAAAGAGTCCAATCTAGCCGCCTTCCGGGGTCAATTGGCTTCTCCCAACATAGCCTCTATGTTTCCACATTAGAACCATATACTAGGAGGTACTATTAAATAACAATCGATAATAATGAACCTTAACTAAGTCAACTTCCGTTCCTTGTTAGCAAAGATTCACCTTTAATCAACCAACAATGTGCACTTGCAAGAAGATTAAAGAATATCAAGTATATAAAGACTTTAATCACAAATAAATCAACTCTAAACCTAGAACATGCTCAAGATCCAACTACACCACAACCATCCCCTCAATGGGGAAATTACTCACTAATCATGATAATAATAAGATTAATCAACAAATAATCAAGAATCAACATGATCAACAAGCAATACCAACAACAAAAATAATAATCAAAATAAAACAATAAAAATAGAGGAGAGAGAGTTAGAGATTCTCATTGATTGAAGGTGAAAATCTACAAACAAGATGATCAATCTTCTTCTTCAAAATCCAAGCTCAACAATGGTGAAACCCTCACTTTCTCTCTCTAAACTATTCTAATCCTAAGCTAAACCTAGAGAGAGAAGCTCTCTTAAAAACTAATTAGAGAGAGTAGAATAATAGCTAAAATGTTCTCCTCTCTAATTGCCCCCAAAAATGGGTATTTATTTACAAGTTTAAAAGGAAAATAAAAGAAAGTTAAAAGAAAAGGAAAAGAAAGTAAAATAAATAAGAAAGGAAAAGAAAGTAAAAGAAAGAAAAATAAAAGAAAAACAAAACAAAAGTAAAAAAGGAAAACGAAGTCCACTGGCTTCGGTTTTTGGCTGCTCCTAATACGGGAAATAATCCCACGCTTCTCACATCACCAAATCAGCACATCACAAACGTTCGATCATCAAATTAATCAAGATCAACGGTCAATTTACACCAAGCTTGTGCGCACGCATCAATGGGTCTTCGCGTGCGCACTTGAGGGTCGAGAAGGTTGCCGGAGCTTGCTGTTTGCGGGGCTGAACTGGAGAAAGACGCTTGTGCGATTGTTGTTGCGGGAATGGTGGCGAAGGTGGCTGATTGGTGGCTGCGAACTAGTAGTTGGTGGTTGGTGGTTGGTGATTGGTGCGGAGTGTGGGTCGGTTGTTGTTGCGGCTGGAGCAGGGGAAGGTGGTGTGAAGGTGGTGGTTGATTGATAGGTGCGACAGTGATGGAAAATTGGTGGTTTCCGGTGACTAAGATTAATGCGAGCTGGTGGTGATTGGAGGTATATTGCGTGTTAATTGCAGGGGAAGTGCGTGTGGCTGCTGCCTTGAGTGAGCTGGTGGTGTGAAGGGTGAGGCTCGTCTGCGCTCTCGAGCATCAAGCTCGTGTGATGCCCACGAACAAGGCAGCCCAAATTTCTCAAATTTGCGTGTTCATCACCAAAATCAATGAGAGCGCAATCATGAGAGCGCAACACCTTGAACTTGGAATATGGACTTGAAATGCACATCTTGACCCCCCGAACAAACACCTACACAAAACACCAAACAAACCGAGACAAATAAAATAAAATAAATAAAATAGAAATAAATAAATTGAAATAGAAAATAAGAGACATAAAACTAAACTAATAAAAATAAACAAAAACTATACAAGCAAAGAAAATAAAATTAAATAACAAAATAAACATAAAGCTGATAAAATAAAGGAAATAAACTAAAATGCTCCAAAATTACTAAAATAAACTAGAAACTTTATTAAAGACAAAACAAGAGAATAAAAGGAAAATAAGGGAAAATAAACACGGAAAAGACTCTAAAACTACTCCTTAGGAGTGACATAAATGTCACTCATCAAGGATGTATTTGAGATAAAGGAATTTGTTTTAAATCGAAGTTTATTTTGAAGAAATAATACATTGTGAAGGGATTTAATGAAGGAATGATTGGTTGGATGGTTACTTACAGGATTTTACTCTAAGGGATTGACGAAAAAGTTTATTGATATAGAGAATTTATTAATGATGGAATAATCAATGATCGCATTGAGCTATTAATGAATTACCTTAAAGATGAGTTATGGATTATAACAACAGATTAAGGAATTTGAAGTTATGAGAAAAAATGATTGAGTTTTTGATGAATGTTTAATTTACAAATTTATGGTTTTTCTTACTTGGCTTGACGATTGTTGATAAATTGAGAATATAGTTAATGAGTTAAGTTGTTGGTCGAGTTACGGGGGCATAACTCCTTTTAAGGGAGGTAGAGGGCGATAGAGTTTCGCGCGTCTACTTTTCGAGTCATTTTTGAGTGATTTCGAGAATTATTTGAGTTTAGTTGGAGTCTTGAGTCAAGTTAGGATGTGCATGAACCAATAATTTCAAAACTATTTTCGTTTCTTTTGGCCAAGTTTCGGGTCGAAACTTATTTTAAGGGGGGTAGACTGTGTTTTGGGTGTTTTTGTCCCTTGGGAGAGTTACAACTTGAAGACTGGTCCTGCTGACTCTGTACTTGCAAAAACAACGGAGACACCGGTTGGGTGGTGCTCCGCCTCCAACGCTAAAGTTAGTAACTTGAAGGAGAATAAAAAGTGCGGAAATTTAGGTGGGGATCTGCTTGGATTCCAAGCTCAGGTGTTCTCTGATGAGAGAGAAAGTAGGATGTAATAAATGATAGTAAATTTCTGAATGTCCCCCATTTTGGGGGAATATCTCCCTATTTATAGGGTCATTAGGAAAAGTGCCCCTCCCTAGGTCATTCGGACCTAGGACTGATGGGCTGCGCCGCCAAATAGCAGATTTTTGGGGAATTGGGCCCTTCAAGGCCGCAATTCTAAGAGAGTATCTGGTGAGGCCACGTGTCAGCTGGAGATTGGTCAAGGATGACCTGCCAGCCTCTGACACAGAGCACCTCCTCATTGGTCCACTTGTCAAGGGTAAAAATACCCCAAACATTTGCCCCTGTGACACGTGTCGACCCATGAAGGGTGAACAGTGAAAACGGATATTTTTTGACAGCGGTGACGGGGATTCGTGCCGTTTCACCCCCTATAAATAGGGATTTACCCCTCCCCCCCCCCCTCTCTCCTCTTCACTTTTCATAATCTTGACTTTTTAAAGAGAGAAAGAGAGTTTTCTAGAGAGAGGTGCTCTGATCCCGGTTGTGTTTAAGCAAATTCAAGATTTCCTTGTGCTCTTTCGAAGTCACCCGGCCACCGGTTGCTTTGCCGTTTTCAGATTTTTCAGAACTCAAAGTAAGGTAACTATCCGTTTCCTTCTTTAAGTTTTCTTCTTTTTCCTTTTTCTTTAGCCTGTATACACTTATTTCCGGCTGTATACATTAACTTTTTAAAGAATAAAATGAACTCTCCATTTGCACACACGGCACAGCCTAGGACGCTCAGCCGGTCACCAGGGACGGCTGAGTCTAGAACCGGGGGTGCCTTGTCTGGAGTTTCTGGAGTGCTTTGTTCATCTCCGGCTTCTTCCCTCTTTGTGTCTGTGCAGGACACAATGGCCAGAACTAAGCAAACGGCTACAAAGCCTAGCAGGAGGCGCACTAGGGAAGTGCCCGCAAGTGAAGTTGTGAGGTAGGAGGACTATGAGGCGGCTGAGCAAAGTAATTCAGCTGAGGACACCCCGCTTACCTCCAGCAACAGCGACTCGAGGGGAGACGGTGAGGAGACCGCCTTCTCTCCAGACGAACCAAATAACTCAGCTGAAGAGGCTGCTGAAGAACAAGAAGGATCCGGCTCTGAGGGAGAGGACCTTGCTGAGGCTTATCGCCAAACAGCAAAGAAAGAAATAAACCCGGATCCTACCAAGACCCCGATGAAGCCTGGAGACAGGGCCCTTCTAAAAAGCGGCTTTGAGGCTTTCAAACAACAACATCCCTTTGGGGATGACTGGAATATTATCGTCCCTCCAGCTGATGTTGTTCTAGCTTGGGGGGATGAGATTGAGAATGCAGACAACTACTTTGTCTGCTATGAGGCGGTGATAGAAGCCGGCCTCCGCTTTCCCCTTCACAGAGGCATCTAGAAGATCCTGAAGGGGTATGACTTGGGAGTGTGGCAATTAACGCCTAACTCTTGGGTCAATATCTTGAGCTACATCGCCACCTGTGAGCTCCAGGACATTGAGCCTAGCTTCACCGCCTTCGTCCACATGCACTACCTCAAAAGTGCCCCAGGCGGATATGGAGCGTGGTACACTATTTCCACGCTCCCGGAATATCTGATGACTTTGGACAAGGTGTCCAAGTGGGGAGGCTGGAAAGACAAGTGGTACTTAGTCTCCTCCCCTCAAATAAGAATAAACAAGATCCTACGGCGCTACAAAGAGCCGGCTTTGGTGGGCCAAAAGTGCATACGCCCAGCTCTCACTGCCAAAGCCCGATAGCAAATAATAGAGCCGAAGTTCTTCAAGACAACAACTGAGCCCTTGGGGGATGGGACTCATATAGTTGTTCCAAGAAACTGGATCCCCCACCCGGATTTCTTTGCGGATGAGAGATTCTTGTCTGCCTGCGGGTTGAGCCCTATGTTTCCAAAGGGTAGATACACTCACCCACTCGGCGGTCTTACGCCTGCAATTTAAATTTCATTGCTTTGAACTTTTTCTTGTTCTAACACTTTTCATGTTTTTCTGCAGAGGAAGCAAGGAGAATGGTTGATCCGGCTAAGACTCCGGCTAAATCTGCGGCTCAGCTCCGCAAAGAAAATGTCTTGGCCAAGAAGGCCACCATTGAGGCCAAAGAGGCCAAAAAAGGCGGGGTAAGATAATCTTCAACTTTTCTTGAAATTTTTCAAGTTCTTTTGATTTCGGATGACTTATGTGTTCCTTGTGTTCTTTGCAGGCTTCAACTGGTATCCTCCCTCGCTCTGTAACAAAGGTCTTAAAAAGACCTGGGGATGAGAACCTTCAGAAACCGGCTGCTAAAATCGGGAGGAAGGCAACCTCAACGGTCTCTGGCACTAATGCCAAAGGCCACCCAACAACCGGGGGAAAGGGCCCCGAAGCCATGGCAACTCTGAGTGAAAACTCATAGAAGTCAAAGAGAAAGCCGGATGCTACTGAAGCATCGAAGGATGGCGAGCCATCCAGGGCTGCAGGTGGTGCTGCAGCCACAGGGGAGGAGCCGGCGAGGGTCGACTCCAAAGGTAAGATAGAGATTCCTTGGCCGCTTGACTTTATGCGCGTCAAGACTATGACTGACCCTTCCGGGGGTTCTGTGAGTAGCCGGCAAAGAATGAATAACCAAATATGCTGCTAGTCTCTCACCAAGTCCTTCTTATGCTGCAGATGCTACTTCTGCCCCGGACCTGGCGGGGTTTGGCAAACGGATGGTGAGGACTCTCACCCAAACGGAGAAGAACTCCATACCCAACCGCCATGAGGTCGACTTCGACCAAATTCTAGGGCAGCTGGCTGATGGAATGAAGAACGGTAGGTCGTTGGGCTACCACCCCACCAAATCAAACAAAATTTGTAACTTAACAAACCCCTATTTAGTGTAGTGGTAAGTCAAGGTCGAACCCAAGGGAATGGAGGTCGAATGCACAATGCCTAAATCAAGCTATTTCGAAGTCAAGTAAAGGGGGTTTATGAAGGAAACTAGAGCTAGAGCTAAATGATGCAAGAACTTGTATGAAATCAATATAAAGACACTAGGGCAATGGATCCACTTGTAATTGTAATGGAAAATGGTAATTTGGGAGGTCAAACCAACTAAGTCAAGTGATATGAAGGAAGATCATCATGTATCCAAAAGAGCATACCAAGATAGTTCACCTAGAGGTCTAACTAGCGTCAACTACGCTAAACACTACCTAGGGAACGTCACAAAGCACCTCAATCGTGAAATTGCAAGTTACTAATCAATGGTCCGTATCATAGCAAGCTCACAATGCAATCTAGTGCAATAATCAAAGATGGCAAAACTTCAATCAATCACACACATGCACATGAATTATCAACCAAATTTAATCGTATCATCAACTCCATCAATTATCCCCAAATTACTCTAATCCATCACTCAAACATGCTTCACCATTTCCCTAGCTAGAAAACTACTCACTAGCCATAGGAATCAAGATCAAAACTACAACAATCATCAATTTCATCATCAACATAATTGAAATCAAAGATCGATCAACAATCAATCAAAAATCAATAAAACTACAATCAATCATCAAACTAACTCCAATCAATCAACAATAACATGGAAAACAAATGAAATCAACTAGAAAACAAATGAAATCAACTAGAATCAAACTCGTATTGAAATCAAGAAGAAGATCCTTACAAAACTTTGATCTAAAGATCAATTACAATGAGGAATTCTTGAGCAATCACCAAAAATCATGAATTTCTCTCTCTTCAATCCTTGAGTTTCTCTCTCTAAAATTCTCTCAAAAACTAACTATCAAATCCAATCTAAAGCTTCTTCCTAAAAATAGGAAGAAATAACTATATATATACAAAGAGGAGGTAGGTATTGACGCCCAAAAATAGACCCACGTAGGTGCGGGCGCTCGGAGGAGAGAGAGTGGTGCGCACGGGACACACCCAGATTGGTGCGCCCGCACGCACCAGGTGTGCGGCCGCACCCGACCAATGTGCGGCCGCACACTACCTTGGTGCGCCCGCACCTGGCTCGGTTTTCCCCCTTCTTCTCTTCGTCCTAGCTCAAGCGGTGCACACATCCTAGATGATGATGATGGAGGACAAAGTAGGCAGAAACTTTCTTGAATTTCTTGAAGAGTATAAGCCATGAGGAAGGTATATACAAAGCCTTGAAGCTTGCCCCTTGGATCCACCTTTGACTTGAAGCTTCTTGCACCATCTTTAGGTATGAAAACAATGAAAGATCATAGAGAGGAAGCTCGGGAATTCTTGGACAATCAATTACCACCTACAAACAAATGATAAAAAACAAGTAAAAGAGAAAAATAACAAGTAAACTAGAAAATGCATGAAATAGAGAAATTAACTACAAAAAGCATAAAATGAAGAAAACAAGAATAAATCTAAGGAAAACTAAAGAAAAGAGAGATAAAAAGAAATAGAATTCATCCAAAAAGGGACCAAATGAGTGCCATAAATGTCACTCATCACTGGCGAAGGTAAGTGAAACTTGCCCTTTATCTTTTTTCATTTCATTTTATTTCATTTTTCAATTTTGCTAAGTGTTTAGTTTCCCGGATGACCTTGCTCAGGTTATGGTCCGGGTGGATGGGTTCCGGGTGCCATTCCGGAAGAAACAGGAAGAGGTAACTGATGCCAAGAGAAGGGCTCAAGCCAATCTCAACTCTGCTGAATATGCCTATATTAACTTTGATGTTGAGATTAAAGCCCTCGAGTTGAAACAGGAGGAGCTGGTCAAGACCTTGACGGCTGCTAACGATGAGGCTAACAGCCGGATTAGTGACCTGGAGCTTCAACTGAAAAATGCCGGCTCAAACCTCAAAGCCTTGGAGGGGGATGATAAAGAGAATGCTGACCTAAGGAAGGACAAGTCCCGGCTGACTGCTGGGCTTGCCACCCTGAAAAGTCAGCATGCTGAGGAGCTCAAGGCTGAGCAGGAACGGCTCATCAAGGAGAATGAGCGGGATAATGAGATCCGCCTCCGGATGGCCTGGGGGCTTCTCTATCATGAGGTAGACTTTGATGTCTACAAACTGAGGTATGACTACTCCACTGCGGCGTATGATGCGAAGGTTCTTGGGGAGCCTGCTCCGCCTCGATTCAAGCCCTGGGCAGCTGAGAATGGTGCTGAGGTCTCGGACACTGAGGAGCCGGACCTGGATGAGATAATAAAGGAACTGGACAACAAGGACAGCCAGCCTGAAGAGGCTGTGGTTCCGGATGATGTTCCTTCAACAACTCCAGCCCAACTGGAACAGCCCCAAACGTAGCTCCCCTCCTTCTCTGCGGCAGTATGCCAATCATTTTTTTTTTGTTTTTCAGCGACTGTGTGCCAACTTTTACTTTTCCGGCCTGTGCGCCGAGTATTTGTGTAATTTCTCTGTATACTGGATATGGATCCGGCTAACAATCATTCCTGGCCTTGAGCTAGTTTATTTATTAAAGTATACCGACTTAGTCGGTTTTCTTATACTTGTACAATTTTTTCAATTTTTTCACTTTTGCATATATACTCAATCACTTTTGCATATATACTCAATATATACTTGTGAATTTGCCTACCTTATGAAAAGCATGCCGCAGGTACAAATCCGGCTGTCCTTGCCCTTGGGCGGCTGTGTGGTTGGTTTAATCTGATCAAGGATTGATTGTCTTGGAAACTTCTCATACTTTAAAGAGTATGGGATGTTTGTAGGACAATCAATCACAATAGTGATTGCCCCAAACCAAGTACACAGCCGGCCAAATGACAGACATACAGCCTCTGCCCCGGTCGGTATCAAACCGCCTGGGTATTCTTTATAGCTATTACGCAAAAAAGGGTTTGCCCTAAAAGTGCACAACTTGAAAAAAAATTTACTAAGTAAAAACTTATGATGGTACTCCGGCTGGTACTTGCAGGCAGCCGGAGTTTTCACAACCAAAAATTACTTAGGGGAAATAACATGGTCAGACAGCTATGAGTTGGCTGGTCTAGCCACTCAATCTTTGCCGCCTGTATGGGTATATAGAACGAGCAAGGTGGCTGTTCTCTGCGACGATTGCACCCGGAGGGGTGTCACCGGACGCCTATATCCATAACAGGATTAACGAATTTGTAAAAAAGACAACCATCTAGCCTTTGGCTTCTGGTCTGGTTGGAGACCGGTTGCATAGCCACTAAACGGTTTTGTGCTTAGCTTAAGGATCCGGCTATTGGCCTCTTGTCACTATGGACTCTTGATTTTATATACTAAGTATCAAACTTAGTTTTTTATCTAGCCATTGGCCTCAAGTTATTCACATATTAAATTTGCTACTAAACTTTTCAACATCTGTATGGGTAAACCCAGACGGAAATAAAAAGACAATAAATGAAACAAAAGCATTTCTCATTAATACTTCTTGTTACAAAAAACTTTACAATACTCAGAAGTAGTACTTTTTTAAGTTATCTACATTCCAAGTTCTAGGCAGGCGTCTACCGTCTGGGGTTTCCAGGTGGTATGTGCCATCCCTAACTTCTTCATAGATCCGGTAGGGGCCTTCCCAATTAGGAGTTAGCTTTCCAAGCTCATTGGCCCTACCGGTTGCCTCCATTTTCCGTAACACAAAATCGTCCACTTTCAAAGGACATTTGTGCACTCTTTTGTTGTAGGCTCTCGTCATTCTCAGACGGTATATCTCTTGTCGCAGGGCAGCATTGCCCCTGCGTTCCGGGAGGGAGTCCAACGCCAGCCGCATGGCCTCCCAATTTTTCTCTTCATCATAGAGCATCACTCTGAGCGTGGGCTCATAATGTTCAATGGGTAAAACGGCTTCAGCCCCGTATACCATGAGAAATGGGGTTTCTCCGGTTGACCCCTTGGCAGTTGTCCGGATGGCCCAAAGGACATGAATTAACTCTTCAGCCCATAGACCACCGGCTCTTTCAATTTTCTTTTTAATGTCGTCTGAGATGAGTTTGTTGAATGCCTCAACCTGACCATTTGTTTGAGGATGGCCGACTGAGGCAAAGTAACTTGAGATACCCTGAACTCCTAACCAAGTCTTGAGCTGAGGCGTCTCAAACTGAGGGCCGTTGTCAAATACCATAGACATATATAGGTACCCCAAACCGAGTGATAATGTTCTTCCAGATGAAAGAGATGACATCCTTTGTCTTGATATTCTTAACTGCCTCCGCCTCCACCCATTTGGTGAAATAATCCACAGCCACCAAAATATAGCGCTTTCCGCCTGGAGCAGGCGTATAAGGACCCAAAATGTCCATGCCCCACTTAGCAAACGGGACTGGGTTGTGGATTGCCGTCAGATCAGTAGCCGGGCGATGTATTAGCTTGCCAAACCTCTGGCATTTATCACATTTCTTCACAAATTCTTTGGCGTCTGCCTCAAGGGTAGGCCAAAAATAACGCCGCTTGGCTCTGACGGCTAGGGACTTGCCGCCTATATGGGAGGCGCAAAATCCCGCATGCAGCTCTTCGAGTACCTCTTTCCCCTTTTCTGGGGTAACACATTTCAACAAGGGCTTGAGGAAACCAGCCTTGAAGAGTTCTCCGTTTCTCAACTCGAAGTTTGTTGCTCTCTTTTTCATGACGGCTGCCTCCTGAGGTGAATCAGGGAGCGTGCCGTCTGCAAGATACGCCCGGATGAAATCCATCCAAGTAGAACTTCGATCCAGAATTCCAATGGGCTCTTCATAAATACTTCTTTTTTCAAGAACTTCCTAAAAGACTGACCGAGGCGTATCATGGCAGGTGGATGATGCCAATTTTGACAGTGCATCCGCCGGGTGGTTATCTGATCGGGGCACTTGATTTAACCTGAATTCCTCAAGTGTCCCAGCCTCATCTTTGACAGCCTGAAGATATTTGATCATAGCCGGATGGGTCGCTTCATAAGTGCCCTCGTACTGGCTAACAACCAACTGAGTATCAGAATGGGCGTCAATCTTTGTTGCCCCTGCTGCCTTACACATGCGGATTCCGGCTAGCAGGGCTTCATACTCTGCCTCATTATTTGAGGCCTGAAACTTGAACCGTAGTGCATACTCATATCTATCTCCTTCTGGAGATTCACAAACAATGCCTGCACCACAGCCGCTTTTTGTAGAGCTCCCATCTACATACACCTTCCAAACCTGATCAACATAATCAGGAAGAACCGGACGAGTCATTTCAACAATGAAGTCGGCAAACGCCTGACCTTTAACTGCTTTCCTTGGTTCGTAGGAGATTTCAAGACTTTGCATTTCAATAGCCCATTTCAACATTCTGCCGGATGACTCCAGAGTGGACATTGGCCTCTTGAGGGGCTGATCGGTGTAGATTACCACCGGATGTGCCAGAAAGTATGGCTTCAAATTTTTGAAGGCCATTGCAAGGAATCAGCATTTGAGGGAGGGGCACATTAGTCATAGCCTATTAGTAGTGTCTTGAGGAATAAGTTAGAGTTAGTTATGAGACTTTTTCTATAAATAGACCTCATTAGGAGGAGTAATTATCATGTTGAATATTGTTGTGGTTATGTCATTGGGAGAGAGTGAGCCTCTCGAAAGCTCATATTAGGAGAGAATCCACCTCTCAAAAGTGGAATTATCCTTCTATTAGTGTAATTCGCCTATTATCAATATAGTCATCATTGTTCTTCCCTAATTTCTGCCATATTTAGAGCTGTAATCTAGTCAGAAACCATGGTAATACCTAGCAAATGGTATCAGAGTAGTTCGGTCTCCGGTGACCTTGCTTGAAGTCCGGCGAACAGTGAGTTCTGTGATATGTTCTCACAGTCCAAACTTGAGGCAAAAATAGATGAAATTACAGATCGATTGTGCCAGATCATAGAGAAAATTTTTGAGGATGCAATTTCTCGGATCAGATCAGGGTCAGGTGTAATCTATGAAGACTTTGAGGAAGATGAACATCAGGTCAGTGAGTCGGCCACCTCCGAGTTGTCTTGTGGTGAGGATGAACCTCCATCACAGGAGGACAAGATGGTGGAGGAACTGAAAATTTTCAGATCTGACCGGTACTTCTCCGTCGTGAGCGGCCTCTCTAGTGGTGCAATGGTGGAGAAGGCCAATTTGGAGATAAGCTCTACCACCGACGACCTAACCGGTGGTTTTCGCAGTGGCGCGGGTGTGGAGATTGCAGGTGGAGGACTTGTGAGATCAGAAACTTGTTCTAGTAATGGTAAGACAAGTAGATCTGGTAGTATTTTGAGTGTTTTCCCAAGAGGTTTTAGTGGAGGTGGAGAAGAATTTTCTGCCGGTAAATACGGTGGCCGAAAAAGTAGGGGTCAGGGAGGTGTTGCCAGCGAAAAACAGAGTTATGAATGTATTAGTCTCGCACGAAATTCGCCAAGAGGAATGTTCGATCGTGTTAGTGCCGGAGGAAACGGGTCTGGTGGTGGCCCTGGTTTTTATGCCGGCGAGAAGGGTGGTGATGTAGGTTGTTGGATTATGATCGTTGTTTTGAGTAGTGGGGTGAGGAATGGTGATTTCTCTAGCGGGTTTTCCGGCGGTGGTGTTCTGGCCAGAGGTGGCTTGGATGGTAGAAGGCCCTTTGTGAGCGGCGGATTCGCTGGTGGAAAACTTCAAGGGTGGTTGCTTGGTGGTTTCCAGAAACCTTTAGAAAGAGAAGAGTATGGGAAAAGCTTGAGTGGATATTTTGTTGGCTTGGAGAGGAAGTCAAAAATGAAAAGTTCTAGTAAGGGTATTATAGTAATATACCTTGAAGATATTGCAAAATTTATCAGCCAGCTCTCACGTGCTTCAGACAAAATAGATTGTCATAGTGGGTTTCTGAGAATGAATGGGCTTACTCATTTAAAGCCCAACCTATCATTTTTTGGAGTGACTTACAAATTAAACTCTTCCGATTTTGGGTTTGGTAAATTTAGGCTCATCCATCCAACATCAGTTTTAAAACCCAAATTCATCACCCAAATTGTTCATTGCAATTTCCCCTACCCACAGCCAACAAATCCCAAGTCCACGAAGACCAACTCTACCCAAAATTCAATGCTATGCTCTCATAACATGCTGATAAAGTATTCAGATTTTCCTGCCATAGGAGGTTCACATGAGGGAGCACGAATTTTCAACAATGATCAGGAATTCTTAGTGCAGTTTTCTCTCGCCTTTGTCTTATTTAAGAGCTGGGTCAGAGACCGGGAATCCAGTTTCGATTATAAACCACCTTGAGGACAAGGTGAATGTTTGGGCGGCGGGTATTGCAAGGAATCAGCATTTGAGGGAGGGGCACATTAGTCATAGCCTATTAGTAGTGTCTTGAGGAATAAGTTAGAGTTAGTTATGAGACTTTTTCTATAAATAGACCTCATTAGGAGGAGTAATTATCATGTTGAATATTGTTGTGGTTATGTCATTGGGAGAGAGTGAGCCTCTCGAAAGCTCATATTAGGAGAGAATCCACCTCTCAAAAGTGGAATTATCCTTCTATTAGTGTAATTCGCCTATTATCAATATAGTCATCATTGTTCTTCCCTAATTTCTGCCATATTTAGAGCTGTAATCTAGTCAGAAACCATGCTAATACCTAGCAGCCATATATAGAGCAAGACCAATTTTTTCCACCATGGGGTACCGGAGTTCAGCATTTTTTAACACATGGCTAATGAAGTATACCGGGAGCTGAGTACCGTCTCGTTCAGCAAGGAGAACGGCACTGAGAGCATGGTCTGAGACGGCTAGGTACATGTACAACTTCTCTCTAGGCAAAGGACTAACAAGCCTTGGCAAAGAGTGTAAGTGTTCTTTCAATTTTTGGAATGCCGCCTCAGCATCATCCCCCCATTCAAATCTAGTCTTCTTCCTGATTGCTTGGAAGAAGTAAAGGCATTTGTCACTTGACCGGCTGAGGAATCTACCCAAGGCGTCTAGGAAACCGGTGAGTCTCTGAACTTCCTTGACAGTGCAGGGTGACTTCATGTCAATTACCGCCTGTATCTTCTCAGGGTTAGCCTCTATTCCCCTTTGATCAATCAGGAATCCGAGAAACTTCTCAGACTCAACACCAAAGACGCACTTCTTAGGATTTAACATAACCTTATGCCGCCTGAGTGGGGTGAAGGTTTCTCGGAGATCAGCAAGGTGATCTACCTGCTGCTTGGATTTGACTATCATGTCATCAATGTACGCCTCTACGTGCCTCCCAATTTGATTAATGAAGATTGTATTAATCATCCGTTGGAACGTAGCCGGCGCATTCTTCAAGCCAAACGGCATCACAGTATAACAGAATAACCCTTGATCAGTGATGAAGGCCGTCTTTTCTTGATCTTTTTTCCACAGAGGTATCTGATGGAAGCCGGAATAGGCATCCATAAAACTCATCAAGGCATGACCGGCTGTTGAATCGACTAAGCTGTCAATTTTTGGAAGCGGATAACTATCCTTTGGGCATGCCTTGTTGAGATCTGTGTAGTCTACACACATCCGCCAGGTACCATTCGGCTTCTTTACAAGCACAACATTTGCCACCCAGTCGGGGAAATTACAAGGCCGAATGAACCCGGCATCTAACAGCTTTTTTACTTCGGCAGCTGCCGCCTGACTTCTTTCCTCACCGTGGTTCCTCTTCTTTTGCCGGATGGGCTTCATTTTTGGATCCACGGCGAGTTTGTGGACAGCGAGATCCGGGCTGATGCTTGGCATCTCTTCCACTTCAAAGGCAAACACACCTTTGAATTCTTTCAGCAGAAGGTGCAAGTCTGCACCCAGAACAGCATTAGCAACCGTCCCAACCTTAACAGTTCGCTCTGGACGGCTATCATCCAGAACAAGATCAATACTCTCACCAGCCGGTTGGGGACGGAGCTCCTCTGACCATTCACCGGTCAGTGATTGCTATTTCTTTTCTTTCTTCACCACCACCAGCTCTGCAGCTTTTCTCTTTTTTCCGGCTGCTGGTGGGGGTGAAGGAGCATCCTTGACATTGTCAAGGTCTATTGGTTCCTTCCCCTGGCCGTCTGCGGCCACAATATCTTTGACGGTTGAGAGGAAGCACTACCGGGCCGTCTTCTGATCCCCGTTCAGGGAACCAACAGAACCATCATCCCTCTCATACTTGATGAGCATGAGAGACGGGATGATTACCGCCTTGGCTTCGTTGAGGGTTGGCCTCCCAAGAATGATGTTGTAGGCTGTCAACTCCTCAACGACCAAGAATCTGACGACAATATGTCGTCCCTGGCCCTTCTCACCCAGCCGGATGGGTAAATCAATTCTTCCAATAAGGATGCACCTAACTAACTGGTTGGCGACCTTGCATTCAATAACAACCGGGTCCTCATGCGGGCGGCGGACGCTGCCCCTGTCCTTCTCAGTAATGAGGACATCCGGAAAAGTGGAGCTGGCAGACGCCTGCTCCTCATCATCCTTATCCATCTTTCGAAGATGGCTCTTGGTGCCCCGGATGGTAGGGCCACCACAAGAGAATCCGCCTGCTATGGTGTAGACCGGATCCCTGTCGGTTTCCGAACTACTAGTAGGCTGGGGGGTAGCCTTAGAGGACTGACCCTTGTTCTTCTTCTTTGCCCCGGCTGGGGACTTAGAAATATAGGACTTCAGAAGCCCTTTGTCAGCCAGACGGTCCAACGTCCGCTGTAAACTGAAGTAGTCGTTGGTGTCATGGCCAACCTCCTCATGGAACTGGCAATATTTATTTTTGTTCCGAGATTGGACGGAACTCTTCATTGGATTCGGCTTCTCAATGGACAGCCGGTCCTTTACCTCCATGAGGATGGAGTTGCAGTCTTTGTTAAACTCATACCGAGGAACGTATGGTTTAAACTCTTTTTTCTTCTTCTGGGACGGCTGCTCAGAATCACTGACCGCCCAGACTTCTTTTCTTTTCTTGCTCTCTTCTTTTTTCTTTGCCGGCTGAGCAGACCGGCTCTCTTTTTGTTTGTCAGACTTCTTGGAGTCCGAATGGTTACCAGGCGTGCAGAGGTTGGTTGCTTGTATGTAGCTTTCCGCCTCCCTCAAGGCCTCCTGTAGCGTAAATGCCCCTTTTCTGACAAGGTCGAACTTAAAAGTCGACCCGTCTCTCAGACCCTTGAAGAAGTCTGTAAATGCTACCTCGTCATACAGCCCCTGGATCTGAATTCTGACCAGGTTGAACCGTCTGACATATGAGCGTAACCCTTCTCTCTCTCCCTGCTTAATGGTGCTCAAGTCTAAATTTTTTTTCTTAGCAGGGATGTTCATTGAGAAGTTGGTGGCAAACAAGAAGGCTAACTTCTTGAAGCAGTCAACAGATCCGGCTGGTAAGTTGCCAAACCATTGTTGGGCAATGCCCTTCAATGTAGCCGGAAAACAGCGGCACCAGGTGGCATCGTCCCAACCTTGTAAACACATCAGGTTGGTGTATGCCATCAGGTGGTCTTCTGGGTTGGTGGTGCCATCATAAGCACCAACCAAAATGTTCTTAACCTTGGCCGGCTGAGCCGCCTCGGTTATATTGGCTGCAAAGGCAGACGGCTGTTCGCCTAACCTCATCAACCGGAGCTGCCAGTCCAGTGGCTGGACATTGGTATATGCCGCCTGACCTCCGAATGGAGGGGGCTGCATGATTTGGAGGCCATATTGCCCATACTACGCCTGGGGTGCATATGGCATAGACCCTATCATCAGCTGGAGGTAGAAGCTGACTCAGACTGTTGCTGCCTCCTTCGATTGATGACTTCTCTAGCACCGAAGGTAGACGTCTTTTTGGCCTCCGGCTGGGGACGCCGGGGCATCAGAATCTTCAACCGGTCAAGTTTTGCGGCTGCTTTCTCCTTTGGATGAGGAGTTGGCTGCCTGTCCTTGACTGGCTTCTTCTTCTTCCCATCATTAAGAGTCTTTTTAGCCGGCGGACTCTTGGTAGAGCCTGCCTTGTTTTTTATCATCTCCTTGATTTCACCCTTGAAGGAGTTCATGAATTTCATGAGCTCGTTCCGGGTGACTGGAGCTTCTCCTCTGGTCTTCCGGGTTTCCCCGTCTGACCTCCCAGTGGGCCGGCTGCTTGGACCCGCCTGGTCTAGATTTCGCTCCAGTTGATCTCTGGAGCGAATGGATTTAGAGATGAGGGAGCCATCTTTGGTTATATAGGTCTCCACATCATTGTCTTCTTCTTCTTCCTCCTCCTCAGTGAATACCTCTGGCTGAGGCTGAGGCTGAGGCGGAGGCTGAGGGATTTCAAACCCTTCCGGCTGAATAACCGGTTGCAAGTCCTCTGGGTTACCCGTCTGAGTACCCGGACGTAGAAAGGTAGAATTGAGAATTGGTACAGAATTTTGAACCATCTTGAGGTACTCTCCCCACAGACGGCGCCAAATATTTTGGGTGTTTTTGTCCCTTGGGAGAGTTACAACGGAGACACCGGTTGGGTGGTGCTCCGCCTCCAACGCTCAACTTAATAACTTGAAGGAGAATAAAAAGTGCGGAAATTTAGGTGGGGATCTGCTTGGATTCCAAGCTCAGGTGTTCTCTGATAAGAGAGAAAGTAAGATGTAATAAATGATAGTAAATTTCTGAATGTCCCCCATTTTGGGGGAATATCTCCCTATTTATAGGGCCATTGGGAAAAGTGTCCCTCCCTAGGTCATTCTGACCTAGGACTGATGGGCTGCGCCGCCAAATAGCGGATTTTTGGGGAATTGGGCCCTTGAAGGCCGCAACTCTAAGAGAGTATCTGGAGAGGCCACGTGTCAGCTGGAGATTGGTCAAGGATGACCTGCCAGCCTCTGACACGTGGCACCTCCTCATTGGTCCACTTGTCAAGGGTAAAAATACCCCAAACAGACTGTATTACCCCGTTTTTCATATGTATTTTCCTAATTAATTAATTAGGAATTATTTTATAAAAAGGGTAATTTAGTAAATTTTATTTGAAGCCAAAATAATATTTGAATTTTGGCGCCAAAGGTATTTTAAGAACTAATCATTATTTTGGATAAGATTTATTATCCATTTATCCAATTTTAAAAACCGGATTATTTATATATTTGGAATATTTTAAGTAAGGAAAAGGCTATATTTTATTATTATTTTAATAAGGTCCGAAAATCCCATTTAATTGACTAATAATTTCAGATTTTATAGTGTGTAAAATCTTATTTTTATTAGTTAAATTATTTGGTGAATATTTGATACTTTATTAATTAATTATTTACTACAATAAATATTATTTACACAATTATTTTTAATTCCTTAAAACTAGCAAAATAATTTCCTAGATACTAAATAGGAGGGCCGAATAAATGAGCTTAGGATAGCTCAAAAATTTCGGCCATCCCATGAAGATTTGGGAAAAATATTTTGGTAATTTGTATTTTTAATTATCTCCTTAAATTCTCATATTTTCCATAATTCTAATTCTCCATCTTTTTGATATCCAACTAGTGTGTGTCCCGGGCGATGCCCCGAATTGCTAGTTTGCACTTCTTTAATTTGATAATTATGTTCAACTATTATATAGCTAGTGTGAGATTTGGGCGTTATCTTGGATGTTACGGATTTATTATTTTTACTTCATATGTATTTATTGTCCAATCTTGTGAAAATTACATAAATCAAATAACCTCTAATTTAAAAGCAATATATAATGTCAAATATGTGAAAATTTAAAACAATAATAAAAGTTGGTTGAGATGGTAAGTGTGTAGCATTTATTTCTTTGAGGTTGAGGGTTCGAATCTAGAAAAAACCATATTTTGTTACTTTTGTTAAATGAAGTCGCAAGCTTACGTGGCATTGTGACATGTTGTCATACATGTTGAAGAGTGCCACGTGGCACCGTTCTTTTAAAAGGAACGCCTTTTAATATATAGTATAGATTATTATATTTTCTTGTCATTCATTCTTCTTAATTATTCACCAAGTAATTCCAATTTTCTTAATTTTTTTCATGACATACATACCTTCCATATTTAATTATACACAATCCCTTCAAATATCAAAACTTTCCTAAAATATTTAATCACTTCTCCAAGTAATCTCTTAAACCCTAATTACCATAATTCTTCCTACATTTTCCTATTATAATTCATGCTCATACTAGCCTATAAATACCCCTTCATACCTCTCACATTCCTCACACCAATTCTCTTCTTTTCTTCTCCTCAATTTTACACATATCATCCCGTTCATCTTTGAAGCCAATTTTCGGGCACTTCTGGTCAGTTTTTGGGATATTGATGTTTCACATGAAGTTGTTCCTCTCAAAAAATCCTTGAGGTTAGGCTCAAGAATCACCCAATTCGGAGCTATATCAAAGGAGTTATAGCCTTTGCAAGTTCTGTCTATTATTTCCTACGCAAATCCAATTCTTTTCTTCTCCTTTTCTCTTATTCAATTATTATTATGATTATGGGAGATCAATATAAAATTATTATGAGTAGTTTTAATTATATAATAACCAGATTTTAATAATATTCATGTTGAATTAATTTAAAAGGTTCATGTACATATAGTTGGAAGGGTTTAATTTAATTGTTTGCGATTATTTGTTAATTTAACCTAATACTGATTAAGGTTATATTTATTTGTAGGGTGTTTTTGATCAAGCTACTTGAGAGTTCTTTTGAAGTGTTGTGGGCTAAGCGAAGATCAAGGTACGTTAGGTGGCTAGATACCTTGAAAGTGATCGATTTGAATTGAATGAACATGTTTGAATGATTTATGTTAATTGAATTAAATTTAATTGAATTATGGTTTATGAATGAAAAGTATGTTTAAAGGATTGGTTTTAATAATTAAATTGGAGTATTGATTTTTATAACATGTTTTGATTAATTAATTTATTTTTCATGTTAAAAAGGATTGATTTTAAAAGCATGTTGAATTTATTAAAAGGAGTTTGGATTATTATTATTAAAGGTTGAATTAGTGGATTCAAAAGAGGATTTATTGAATCATGGATTTATTATAATTTATGCTTTATAAGCATGTTGGTAATCCCACTATGCGGATTTGGTTTATTGATAAGGCCATGAACTTTGCATGACCGGGTCTTTCCTCAAGAATCGCCTTGTAACATAAGGAGACTAGTTTGGGGGGTGCACACTTGGGAGAGGAATTGGTTTTAATATGAGGAATTGGTTTTAAAATAACTGGATTTGATTTTATTGATTATTGATAATGGAATTATTGAGAATTGGTTTTAAACCATGAGTTTGGAATTATTGGATTATTTATTGGAAATTGGTTTTAAAGGATGTTTGCGAAGAAATTGAGTTTAATTATCTTGCACTTATCGTACTTAGCATTTTTTGCTAACTCGTACTTCTGATTTGTTTTGGTTCTCCCTGTTTACCGTAATGGTAAGCAGTGTTGCTTATTTTCAGGTTGGAGTCAAAACATGATGCATTGGATCGGAGTCTCGGGATTTGGTTTCACTATTACGAATTTTGGTCTTTGTATCTACTTTTGAGTACTCATATATAACATTGGTTACTATTATGGTTATTATTAATAAAGAAGAGTATTTAAGTTTCCGCTGCAGAGTATTGTTATTTTTAGTATGTTGAGTAGCCTTGCGTAATCACGCGGCGGTAATACGCCTGAGTCTATCTCTACAGTATAATTATATGTATTATACTAGTATTTCCGTAGAGGGAGATTTGAGGGTGTTACACTATGGAGTTAGCAATCTCGTGGATTGTGAAATGTCTCCCCAAAACCAAACCCGATTCTCCCTTTCCCCAAACCATAACAACCTTGCACCGCCGTTTTTTGTCGGGTTGAGTATCTAATCTTTGAAGTTCTTAAATCCATATTTAATCCAATACATTTTATAAACCAACCCAATTCTCCCTTTTCCCAAACTATAACTTATTTCCCTCTTTTCGTGTCCACGTCACAAAACCAAGCTAAACTGATTTCATGGCCCCATAAATTTGATCCAAGCCTTGAATAAGATTTCCAACGGTATATCATAACCCCAATTCCAATTTAAAACGAAGAAGATATGAGCAAAACACTAAAACTAGACCCAAAACCGACACCCTTTGTACTAAAACGGCCATATCTTAAAATATACAAAAGATTTTTGACCAGATTCTAATTAGGTCGGTTGGAAAGTAAACTTGAAGATATTTCCAAAGACTTATTAACTATATGCCTTATTCCGAGTTATGGATCAAAAGATATCAAAGTTTTAAAAAAGCGTAAAAACTAGAAAGTACCACCCCATGGTAAAAATAATGTGACACGACATACATTTTTGTGACATGGAAGACAATACCATGCAACGGCAAACATTGCCGTGATACAACAAATTTATTGACCCGATTTTATCTTTTAACGTGCTTTGACCTTCAAAAAAAGATAGAATTAACTACCATGCCACAGTAGATATACCGTTCCATTCTAGGGTTCCGTACCTCACCCCTCTCATTTCCTCTATAAATAAGAGGCTGATTTCACAGTTTTGGGATACCAACACACATTCTCATCTTTCTCTCTCTCAAATTCTAAGCCTTAAACCTATTCTTCTAATTTCACCATTCCTCCCTTAAGCACTCCAAGGAGTCTGTACAACACTCGAACTTCCATACTTAAACAAAGACGTAAAAGGTAGCTAGAACTGATTGAGGGCTTGGACCAAATCAACTCTGCTTTTATTTAATTTAATTTCAATTTGATTATTATTCCTCGAAGTTACTAACGTTTTATTCATGATGTAGCAATTTAAAGAAGCGCGGAATGTAAGTAATTTTTTTACTTTATTACTCTTATTTTAATTTTATTGCTAGTAATCATGATTAGGGTTATTATGCTTTAATTTGACTAACGATATTATGGTTAAATTTCTTCCAATGTTAATGAGATTATTCTATTGTTATTGTTGATCATTGTATTGCATGTTTAAAGAGAATATGTAATTGAATATATATATATATATATATATATATATATATATATATATATATATATATATATATATATATATATATATATATATATATATATAGCGACAAATAAGAAAATTTGGACGACCTGTTTATGTTCTTTTTTAATCTTGTTGTTAATTGAACTGATCACGATATTTAGAATTATGTGTTGCATTAATATTCAACCAATTTAGCCTAATTTAGTTTGGATCAAATTGATTCCTTGTTTGTATGCCTTTGAGATCGCAAGAAATACTTTTCACTATAAGAATCGAGTAGAGGCCAACACAGGCAAATGTGACTCCATGACTCCCTTCGTACCATCATCCCTGATCCTCCTTTCGTGGTTCCAAACCATATGGAGTTAGTAATTTCATGGATTTTGAATGGGGTGTGTTGCTATCATTGTCCCTTATTTGTGGTTGCCTTATAATGATCCGTGAATGGTTTAAAAGTTCATTAAAAACTTGTTGGCAGCTCCCTACTTTCCTTGTCCCTAGTCGTATAATGTCAATTTGCACTTCCTATGATTACCAAGCATATTCACAACATGCTTATGTAGGCGCGCTTCGAATGATGCCTACAAACCTTTATGGATTAATATTCATGGTTGCATTTGTTCCATTTGTTGAATCCAGGAATGATTTATAAGTTTCTTAAAAACTTATTGGTGGTTCTCTTCTTTTTTTGTCCTTAATCGTTATAATGTCAAATTCAACTTACTATGACTGTCAAGCATATTTATACATGCTAAAATTTGCACACTTCAATCAGCGTTTACAAGTACCTAAAGAGTGAAATGTTGATAAACTTAGTACCTAAGATTATGTTTAAGTACATAATAATTTTCCTATAACTTTATAAAGGTAAATTAGTAATTTTAACTATCAAAAGCTTACCAAATATAGCGTGGGTCAAACAATATGATATTTTCTTTAAAAAAAATAAAAACTAAAAAATAAAAAAAAATAATTAGTCAAATAACAAAGTCATATATTATGTTAGTAGTGTCTATTTGTCACCATGATTAATTTCCAATAAAGAAATCGCCATAAAATTGTCTATTTAAAAATAAAAAAATATATATAAAATATAAAAAAATAAATTAAAAAAAAAAAAAAAAGCGATAAGCAAAGTGGCCCATGATGTACTTAATTAATAATTTCTACCAAATTCTCATCTTTATGCGTTTATGCAAAAAGGTCATTATAAGCAGTGAGTGCTGAAAAAAAAAAATCAAATCAAGTAAATGAGAACAAGTAGTAGAGTATCCATTAGACTTCCCTAACAATTAATTGATTTTTCAAAGTAAACATTAAAAAGAGTATCAGACACATTAAAGCTTATTTCTGCAACAAGAAAACTTATGATGCTTCAACTATCTTATATTTATTACTTAGTTTCTCTCTTTAGCTTCTTCTGCATTATATTAAATTTACTCTTCATATACAAGCAAATAATCAGCCTATTCTATTTATTAGTTTTTCTCTTTAGCTTCTTCTGCATTATATTAAATTAAATTTACTCTTCATGTACAAGCAAATAATCAGTCTATTCTATTTATTAGTTTTTCCTCTTTAGCTTCCTTTGCATTAAATTTTTCCTTAAACACAATAAATTATTAAGCCAAATTTACCCAATTAATACAATTTTCTACGTTCCTATATATATATAACTCTCTTCTCAGAGTATTATGGTACTTGATTTTTAGTGACAAATAAAAATAATTCAAGAGATTATATTTACAAATGAAAAGAAGAATTTGGTTTTGTCACATATTGTTCATGATACCATGGTTTTTGGGTATGTTCATAATTTTTTTCCTTAACTTATTTGTGTCCTATTTAATTTTTCTACTGTATTTGGTTATTACTTAAATTTCTCAATCTTTCAAACGCTATGAGTAGTTTTCTTTTTTTAGACACGTATTCTTGTACAAATATATATTCGGATATTATTGTCACATTGTTCAAACCCCATATATTATGCGAAAATGAAAAAAAAGTTGGTTTAAACCAACTTAGGACTAAAGGATTGGTAAAATTACTCTCGTCACAAATATAATTTTTTTTTTTTTTTTTGGGGGTTATTTAGTAACATAATGTTAATTATAAAGTTGTGTTTGTTTTGTTGTTTGAACAAATTATGCGAAGCCTATACAATGGGAAATGTAACGGTAGAAGAAAAGGCAGAAGCAACAATACCAAACACAGCATTGTCTCCACCAGAAGGGAACACTACATTCCTTGATGCAACAACTTGGTGTGTAGCAATTCCTTGGGCACCTCAGATGGATCTACAGATAGCATTGGATTGGGCTTGTGGTGACGGAAAAGCCGATTGCGGACCGATCAAAGCCGGTGGTCCGTGTTACGAGCCTAATACGGTGGTTTCACATGCTTCTTATGCCTTCAACGCCTATTATCAGCAGAATGGTAACAATGACATTGCTTGCAACTTTGGTGGAACATCTACATTAACAAAGAAAGACCCAAGTAATTAACTTAACTTTACTATACTTGTCTAATCACTCCTAGTTTTCTTTTTTATTTTTTATATTGACAAGATACACGAATTTAAAGGTCCTACCAACTAGGTAGTCGTGCTAATTATTTAGAATTACCTCTTTATTATGACTGTAGTTGGCCACTCTATTAGGATTTTTGGACCTCAAATTGAACTATTGGGCTTAGACCTTGATCATGATAGGTTTAAACTATGTATTAAATTTTGAAAATCGATCGTAGAAGTGTAACATTTGATGACGTTTTATCCTAGATATAAAATCAACCGTAAAAGTGTATTTGGAATATATTTTTGTGTTTATCTACCGTTCGTGACCATAGGAACTTAGAAAATGAAAATAAGTCATTGTTGTGTCATGTTCGTATTTAGTCTCGTGTCAATTTCGTGTTGTTAACAAATATCATCAAAAACTATGTAAAATGTAAGATGATTGAATAATTTGACCACTTTATCCAAACAGGTCGTATTTGGGTTGATTTCTTGTTGTGTCGTGTGGAATTTATTTTATCTCAATAACTTTGTATTCGTATCATGCTGGTTTCGGTCGTGTTGCGTCAAGGATTACCTCTAGATTTAGTTGTTCTTGTTCTCTAAACTTTTAACTTAAATTATATTTTTAAAAAATCTTGTACGATTAGTTTCTTTTCCCTTCTCTTATAACCTGTTTATCCTTTGTTAGAGCTGTTCTAACGTAAACACTTGCTAATCGAATGCAATTGAACTTATTGCAGGCTATGGTAAATGTTCCTATGCTGCTTCCAGGTATGTTAAAAAATTTTTGATACAGAAAAGTATATCGACTCGTCTATAATACTCTATACATTGATACGATTCCAATTTTATCAACGTTAATCGGGCAAATGTTAGTACATAAGAGTAAATTTTCGAAGAAATTCTAATACAAAGTCTGTTTTCCTTCGTTTTTCAACAGCCTCAGCCCCTTACGCTCGTCGACTACAAAGAAGGATGCACATATTGTACTCATCGGCATTTTGATACTATTATACATGACAATATGGTACAATTAGACGTGATTAAGTTGTTGAAAAGGGTAGGATAAGAATATTTAGCTCAGGGACTATTGTTAAGAAACACTTTGAAGTACGTACTTTTGTTTGGAAATTAAAATTGTTATTTTGTTAGAAGGATGCTTTTCTTTGGAAATATGTCAAGAATATTTGACATTGTAACTGCTTTTTGTCTCATAGTTTATAGCTCAAAATAGTTGGTTGAGATTCCTAATACCTGCTTTGTATATCTTGCTGTGGCAATACAAATAAATATTGCATTTCAAATAAAATTTCATCATAAAAATTTTAAAAAATAAAAATTCTAAAAAAAAAAACACATTTTCTTTCACTAACACGTTATAACTACAAGTTAAACAAGTTTGCGATTCCAAAGCCTAGTAAAAAAATACAAACAAGTACTAATAATACTAGTATAATTTTCCCTCACAAAAAAAAAAAAAAATACTAGTATAATTTCTAAAACACTTAAGAATGTTTAAGATAACAATCAAGGCTATCAAGCAAATTAAAAGCACATATCTTGATATTTGACACACCCTTTTACAATAAATATAATTTGCCTATGAAGAGTGCCACTAAAAGAAAAAGGGGGCTATTAGGTTCAAGAAGGGAAAAGGAAAAGATTGTAGGAAAAACGAGAATACGGAGTAGAAAGCTAATCCTTAAATTTACTTAATTTGTTATAGAAACAAAGAAAGAGAATCCCCCTTAACCATCATTCCCTTCCCTCTACAACCGCCACCGGCATCACTTCAACCAAACCTGTCATCCTACCACCATTGATGTGCCTACCTTCCTTTGTTGCTACCACCCCTTGTTGCTTAACTGTTTTTTCTGATGGTTGGTATTGTTTTAAGAGTTATTGAAGTTTTTTGGGTGGTTTGTATAATTTTTGGGGTGAAGAGATGATTTTCAGGATGGCCTTTTTTTTTTTTTTTTTTTTTTGTGGTGGATGTCGTGTTTCCTGCTGTTGTGTGGTGTTCGTGGTGGGTTGATGGGGGTGGTGCTGGTGGTCGGGGTAAAAGGGGTTGAAGGGTGGTGATTATGATGGTTAGGTTGAGGGGTGGTTTAAGTGGTCAATAACAAATCAAGGTGGTCATGGAGCAGAAGGGAAAGGGTAGGTGAACCATACAGCGGTGGAAGACTGGAGAATGGGGGTAAAGACTTTGGAGGCAAGGAGAGGGAAAAGGAAATAATAAACATGGCTAAACAATTATCATCTAAGGGAATTAGCCAAGTTGATTCTCTTACCTTTCTTGAAGACCTCTATTCAAAAGAACCTGAATTGTTTTTAAGAACTTGAAAGCTTCCGCATGGCTAACATGTTAGCCATTTAAAATAAACCGTAGAAGGATGTACTTCCAATTCTTCTTGAGCACCACAGAGGAAGCATGCTGTCACTCCCAATGTCAAAATAAAGTTCCATTGTAGGCTTCACTCTCCAAATTTAATCCCGACAGATATTGCGACTGTGCAGACAAATTTCTATTTATCTGAATCTTGAAACAAATATCTATTGTACAATCTCCACAGTGATTAAACAGTTAAGGCATTTGCATAGAGGATGGTGAAGAACAACTCAACATCCTGTATATTTTTTATCGTTTGAACAAACTGGTTACTTGTAGGTTCATCAAGTAGTAGCTGACTCATTTGTGCAACTCGAGGCACTAGTTTCACCAATGCTATGCCTGATGAGGGTGTTCCAGCTCCTGATTGATCGACAAAAATATCTCTCACAATTGCATTCACCATCGTCTTGAGAGATACATCTACCACATTTGTGAACTCATTACTGCAAAAAATAAACACTAACTTAATATTTGATACATGAATGATCAGAAAACTGAACTAGTGCTTTCTACTAATGCTGTTCCTTAAGATTAACATTTCCTGATACATCAATGATCATACACAGCATATGACAGGCATTACACAAATCTGTTCACATATTGCAAGAAAGTCTTGTCCAGTTTAGTATTATCCAGTAAAATTCCCTCTTCCATTATCTACTCCTTCTGTCCCTAAATAAAATACTCAGTTCTCCCAAAATTCTTAGCCCTAAAAAAAAGTCTCATTTCTCACAAAACTCTTGTCCTATATATAAGCCTCATTCCTCCATCATCCTCTAACTCACTTCTTTGTGTTCACTTTTTATCTAACTCAACTAGATTTTCTCACTTTCCACGAATATACCCCCCACTACATTCTTTTTTATTCCAATTAAAACAACAATTTGTATTAATAATAGAGCTATCTTAAATTTATAACAAACTGACAAATAATTGTGAAAAGATATTCTAGATGACATACAATATAGTATAGCAATGGTTAAGTACTTAAGTGATGAACATTATATGAAACGGAAGGATTAATTAGTTATCATTCTGAGCAATCACGATAAATAGTTCTGGACCTTTGAGTTGCTGGTGATGCATAATGGCATGTATTTGAGGGAGCAGGATATTGGTCTAAGCCTAAAGGTTAAAAATTAGGCAATGGGAACAAGCCCATGCTACAGTAGTACTTGCAAGAGCTGAAGCAGAGGGTTATTGCATACCTCGATAAAACAGTATGTGTCTCCATCATGAGTTGATCGAATTTGGGCACATCAGAAATAATTAAATTATCACCGCTCTGAGATGCAGATAAGCTTGGCAATTTAGCATCTTCTGGCAGCAAGTATTCCATCCAATGACGAGGCCTTCCCATGCTCATGAATGTATCAAGTACTTGAACAATAGTTTCATGAAGTATTAAGGGATCAAAGACATCTTTCAGCTGCTTGCTGCAATGACAGTCAATTCAGCAGTTGTAACAAATTCCACTGGAAGATAACACCTTTAATACCACATGTTTAGTGAAATCTCTTTCAAACAATATATACTTCTCAAATAAATTAGTTATGACAGCATAAATCATCACCAAAAATTAAAGAATAAATTTAAGAAATTGCTGATTGATACCTAAGACACATTCAAGTATAAGAATGCTCTTTAGTCTTCATTTAATTACTAGAAAAACAAATGGTAGCTGATGTGAATAATAAAATTTGGAACATGTTTAGGAACTCTGGCAAAGAAATATAGTAATGTACATGAATGAACTGAAGACAGTAATTCTTATATCTCAATTTTCAGAGTTTGTCCATGCTTACTAGTAATACAACCAGGGAAATAGTACATCTGTTACCTTGGTTCCTTAGATCAATTGCTCATATTCAGTTACAGACTACAATAATCACTGATTGGGTACCGAAAGTAGTTGGTGAAGTGGTGGATTATGGTAAGTGAGTACTCATCCCTATGAGACACACTGCTGATAATATTCTATTAGCTACTGAGCTTGAATATGACAGAAAAACCTTGTCTCTTAGATTTATGCTTAAACATAACTTGAAATTTTCATATTATACATTAGGGTGGAAGTTTTTCAATATATATCTTGATTGAAGCTAGTGTTTCCTCAGTTGTTTCTTCGGGCAGTGGAATGTGTTTCTTCTGTTTTATTCAACATTGATTAATAGAAGAAACCCCTACTCGCCATTAGCTGCCATTCCTAATGACTGATGCCTAAAAAAGTATAATGAAAGTTAAGATAAATGGGAAAGTGATTCATGGAGAGTAAGCTCTAATGCTTCAAGGCTTCAGTTTCCTGGGATTTAGCAAGTGTAAAGACATTCTAATTGGAAATAAATTAAATGTGTAATTGTTTTGGCAGTTCTAAAGAAGCAAGAAAAAATGTGGATCTATAAATTCTCTTGTATGATTAAAAAGAGTTCTTGCAGCAGAGTTGAGGTTGGAACAAGGTGGTTTACAGCATTTAGCGTCAGACAGAAATTTACTATAAAGTTGTATCAAGGTACGAAAGGGCCTGTTTTCATGTTCCTTAGAAACAAATGATCAGCAACAACAAGCAAAATCGAAGGGGCTGTTTGGTTGGGGGTATTAATCAAAGGTTAAGGGAATCAACTGCCCTTATTCCCTTTGATGGGTGTTGGTTAGGCTCTTTTTCCCATTCCCTGTACCCTCCCCATTCCCCTACAGTCTTCCAAGTTCGATCCCCACCCCCTCTAAGTATTTCCATCCCCTTTCCTTAGCCACCACCATACCCCCACTAGTCTACCACCATCCCACCCACCACCGAAAAACCCACCTACCCCACCGCCTCCCTCTGCCGCCCCGCCCCTCCCCCCACCCAGCCTACCCTCTGCTTCCCCCCAAACCACCAGAAAATCCCTCCCCTCCCCTCCGAAAATCCCTTAAAAATCCCTCACCGACCGCCCAAAACCCTCCACCACCCCTCCCCCACCTCTGAACCCCCTAGGCTAGGGTTTCGAGGGTGGGAGAGGGGCAGTGGAGGATTTTGGGTGGTTGGTGAGGGGTTTTTTGGGGGGAGGGAGGGTTTTATTCTGGTGGTTTCGGGGGAAGGGAAGGGTGGTTAGGGTAGGTGGCCAAGGTAGGTGGTGGGGGTCTTCATGGTGTCTGGAAAAAGAGGAAAAGAGAAGTGAAGAGATGATTGTATGGTGGCACTCATTACATTCTATTCATCTCCTTTCCCAATGTTTAAGTCATTCTCTTTCCCTTAGATGAACCAAACTATCTTTAACTTGGTTAGTTATTTTACAAAGGTTGGCTACAAAGGACACAATGCTCAAATAAATTTCCTGTTTTTTTAGTTCAACTATGACTTGCACGTTGTCCAACGCACAATTTTTTGCCCTTTTGACAAGGTCCAGCTAACAATTAAGGCTTGCGGAGGGAAGCAGTCGACTAGCAAGCTAAATTGTATGCTCTATGTAAGAACAAGCACTTTGGCCATACAGAATTAACATTGCCTCAAGATGAGATGGACCATATCAGGAATAAAAAGTAAGAATTTCTTTTTTTTCCCCCCTTTCATTTGATTAGTGCACTCTCGGCCATCGGAAAAGCTTTAAAATATTCCAAAGATAGTAAATTTTTTAAGACTCTTGATAGATAGTTATGTTATCATGGTAACATGGAATGATCAATGGGATAATGCTAGTCTTGGAGAATGGAGACACTATTATGCAACTACCAAAAGTTCAATAAGATTCACAGTTCTTTGGTGAAAATTTTATAGAGCATCTTCTATGTAGTAAAATGTAAATAAGGTTGCGTAAATGATTATGCAATATAATACTCACCTTTTTAGGACTTCTGATGCAGCAGCCTGCATATTCAAGACTAAAGCAGGCAACCCATGACTAGCCAGAAAATCAGCCCTAGCTAAAAAATTTTGTTCATCATCCTGATCAATGAGACTAGCTTCTTCCTGCAAAGTAGAAGATACTGTTATTAGCTTTTTCTTCCACATTCCATAATAAATAGCTACTACCTTTACATAATAAATAGCTAGCTTTACTGTTATTTTCCTCATGTCCAAAGGCAACCACACAGAATAATATAAACAAAGAGTGAGTAAAACCATGTACCCATGAATAAAAAATAGCTACCAATTGGATGTTGGTGTAATGGTGATTAGGACTACACTTGGTAGGGAGGACCTGTGTTCGATCCCTGTTATGTACTCAGATTGGTGACAACACTAATGTAAACAATTTGCACTAATTTGAGAAGGAAAGCTTGAAGATTGATTACTATTTAATTGCGATTACAAACTAATGGGGGATAATAATAGCTTTAGGCTATCAATCTCTCATGTAGCTTGAACTCTCTCAATGAGTTCACTCAAATTTCTGGATACCCTCCCTTGTTACTACTACTACTTACTTATACAAACAAGGCTAATGGTCATGAAAGACCTTAAGACTAATACATGTGACTTTTAACACTAAAATGGAAAAACCATACAATGACATATAAGAACTTGGTTTGCTTGCTTTCCTTCTCTTTTCTTAATTAACTTTGTCATGTTGCCAATTGATGTTGCTTCCCTATGCTGCTTGCTGCCCTTCTTTCTTGCGTCTCGAGTATACCATCAAGGGTTGACTTGGGTCGTTGACTCGGTCCATAACAATCCCCCTCAACAACAATTGGAAGGGGAATGGAACCTAACCACCCGAAACTAATCCCCGAATCTGGATTAGCCCAAAAAAGGGTGAATCGAGTGAAACACCAAAAAAAAAAAAAAAAAAACAAAAAAAATTGAATAAAAATAACACCCTTGCCTGCTAATTGATTACCATGAATTTGTAATTCCTAAGAAAATGCCTCTTATTAATTCAATCATTGTATATCTCTCTCAAAACCAAACAAAAGGCTAAGTGTGTTTGATTGTGAGGGTCTAATTTTAATGGCAAATTGATGAGTCAATCGACCGATACTTCCATGTTTTACTACTATAATAAGAGTAACAATGCTTGTAACAGATAGTGGATTCGGTTCCACCTTCTGTTAATTTATGATTATTGCGCTAAAGAATTTGATAGGCCAATAATTACATTTGCATGTATAAAATACACCTAGCCAAAAAGTATATCAATCAATTACCACGATTAGGTGTTCAAATATCAGTTTTTGGCTAAGATAACCTACAAAACAGGAGATCACTGTAATAGATCAACTTAAGAAGGGTAGTATAGGTATTCTACTAATATTAGCTCACTAGGTTAATAGTCCTTAGTATAAATAGAGAAAAAAGGAAAGAAAATAGGTAGGCAAAAATTGGATGAAACTTGTTGAGAGTTGTGACCTTAAGTCACTTGGAGAGTGCTAACCTAAAGTTACTGATTGGGAGAGAATCAAGCCTCTCGAAAGCTTGATAATCTATCTTACGAGTAGTTTGTTTAGTGTGTTAGTGTGTGTAATTTCATCTCATCAATTATAATATTTCACATTTAGGTTTTAATATTCCTCCTTTAATCTGCAATTTTCTGCCATTAGTTACTGTTTTAATACTTAGCCATGTCGGTACATGACAAATGGTATCAGAGCAGTACGGCCCTCGGTGACAGAGGTGCTGCCGCAGGTCGACCGGGGAACGGAGAGTTCGTTAATCTGAAATATCAGGGGCAGATTTTAAAGCAAAGATGGATGAAATCACACAAAAATTGTGAGGACATCACGAGGGAATTGAAGAAAGCAATTATAGCTCCGTGAAGAGCTCAAGGAGGTGAAAAATCCACTCGCCGATATAGTGGTGGAATTGAAACATCAATTGAGCAGGAAGGAGGCAAGATGATGGCGGCAGTGGTGGAAGGAAATGGGACGGTGGCAGATCTGGTGGAAGTGAACCTCCGACTGATTCGCTTCGAGAGAAAGAACAAGAGCTTGCTGCTGTTGGCGGTGGTCCGTTTGGGAGTGAAGGCCGTGGTAGAAGATGTGTGTGGCGTTGTGAATCTGGCGATTTCAAAAGAAAACCCACCAAAGTTTTGTTTGAGAGAAGCGAAGATGACAAAGGCAGGTCTAAAATCGACTCTTCACTACCGATGGTCGCAAGAAAGGGGGGCGATTTCTCAAGTGGATTTGCATGGTCACAGTGGAGTGGACGGCAGAGCTCGTGAAAGGTGGGCGGTTTTCTAGACCGTAAAAAGGGCAGAGGTTGATGTGTTTGACGGTGGTGGGATAAAATATTTGTTTGAGAAAGGCGGCGCTGACGGTAGTGGATCTGGTGGTGGCCCAAGTTTCCTAGCTGGAAAAGAAAAACGTGGCTGTATGACCACCATTACCGGTGGCCTGAAGAGTGCATAGACGGCGTTGTGAAAGGAGGGGCTGGTGCGTGTGAGTCAGGTGGTGGTCTGGGCTTTAGGGTCGCCATAGAAAGAGGTGGGGGTTTGGCCGGAAGTGGAGCAGGTGGGAGGTCTCAAGAGGAGTGGTTAGACTGTTTACTTGGTGGTTGCCTGGGAAATGCAGATAAAGCAGCTTTTGGCAGAAGCTTGACTAAGGTCTTTGGCTTGGAGAGGAAGCCAATAGTAGAAGACTCTAGTAAGGGTAGAATCGTAAATGTGGGTGTTGATGACATGGCAGGGGAGTGCTGAAACTATTGACCCAGCTGGTGTAGGGAGAGCACGTGACATTATGGTCCATGAGTTTAACAATAGTTCCCTCTATGAAGTCAGGCCTTTACTTACTTCCCTAATATTTGTTCTAAGTCCTGCCATCTCTACCATGGAATCCTTATTTACA
Organism: Chenopodium album; assembly: GCF_948465745.1. Taxonomy (NCBI): domain Eukaryota; kingdom Viridiplantae; phylum Streptophyta; class Magnoliopsida; order Caryophyllales; family Amaranthaceae; genus Chenopodium; species Chenopodium album. The sequence continues at coordinate 23,570,554 of NC_137857.1, read as the reverse complement.
TCCAACCTCCCTTGTTTAAAGCCCCTTGCCTTTTATTTTCTAAAATCAACATGGCCCAGCAGTTGTTATTTCCACACTTCTCGCTTCAATGCAGACACCACTCACTCTACCGAAAATTGAATTATCCCACAAGCTACAACAATTTTCAGTTTCGTATGCCATGTTAAGAGTACTAGCCTTCAACAATGAACAACTCTCACAGCAGCTCACTCCCAGTTTTGGCTTTTTCAAGAGTTGGAACAAGCATCAATGTTGCCGTGGTCGGAAATTCAGTGCAAACTACTATCCACCTTGAGGACAAGGTGGAAGTTTAGGGGGTCGGTATTGTAATAGATCAACTTAAGAAGGGTAGTATAGGTATTCTACTAATATTAGCTCACTAGGTTAATAGTCCTTAGTATAAATAGAGAGGGAAGGAAAGGAAATAGGTAGGCAAAAATTGGATGAAACTTGTTGAGAGTTATGACCTTAAGTCATTTGGAGAGTAGTAACCTAAAGTTACTGATTGGGAGAGAATCAAGCCTCTCGAAAGCTTGATAATCTATCTTACGAGTAGTTTGTTTAGTGTGTTAGTGTGTGTAATTTCATCTCATCAATTATAATATTTCACATTTAGCTTTTATTATTCCTCCTTTAATCTGCAATTTTCTGCCATTAGTTACTGTTTTAATACTTAGCCATGTCGGTACATGACAATCACATGCCGCACACTAGACAAGGAATATTAATTTCAGATAGGTGCAGGCCGTGCAGCACCAATATTTAGCCTAGGATGACACATTAATTGCTGATCTACAACCCTGTTTCCACTGTTTTGGCAACTTCCATTTAACTTGTATCTTCTATAATTCTACAGTAAGTGATTTGCTTTCTATTTCTCCAGCTACTAGAATGATTCAGTTCCAAAAGCTGTCTCATGCCCACCGATCAATTCAGCAGCAGTTCAAAATCTCTACACATAAACCTATATTCAACTACCATAAGCCCTTTGTCACATTATATGACCCTCTCCAGTTCCACATGTCTATGTGCCTTGTTTATATGTTTTCATTACAAAGCCATCCCGCTAAGTAAGGTATGGCTCCAACTATTCATAAAGCCCTCTGAACAGCACTAGACATGGCACATCGAGACATTTAGTGGTCCTTTGGATACAGTTATACAGAAGGATAACAACGAATCAAAGCTTTGATTTGAAAATATCATAGCTCATCCATTAAATATGCTTCATCCATTTGATAATAAGTAGGCAGCACAAGAGCAAATGAAATACTAAGATAAAATATAACTATCACTAGAATTGGTCTCAAATAATTACAGAGCAAAGGGTTCATTGATTTAGCCCCTTTCTCATGCCAAAGTATTTAAGCCAAAGGTTTTACATGAAGTTTGATGCAACACTACATTTAAGCATATTGTGGGTCCTACACCATCTCGAATTTCCCCTGTAAATTTGACATAATAGTTTTCCCTACTGTTTCCTAGCTGACAAGCCAAACATACTTCTGGTCTTCTTGTTATGAATAAGAAATCATAATTCGCATTACACCTATCAAATATAAGCATACATTGAAAACACATGTAGATTTTTCATGAGAAAATTTTATCCATGGCGCAAATAAAAGCATATGGTCATTCATTTTCTTGTAGGTAAAATTTACCTCCTCTTTTAAGAACCAATTCTTTATTTTTACTTTTCAACTAGAGACCAACAAAGTCACCTAAAGAAACCAAAAAAAAAATCTGCCCCCAGAGAAATTAAGGAAATGGTTCATATGTTCAGCAGAAATATATTTGACAAAAAACTGTTTAATTTATCCAACTTGATTGGATATTCGTTTAGATATCATTCGATAAAATCACATTTAGCATATTTCTCGTCTATTATAAAGAAACGAGTGGACTACAACTCTGCAAAACTGTGGCCCTATCTCATATTTCGCCCACCCAATCACTTTTTTGTTGAGAAAGTATTTTTTAAAATCAGATTTTTCAAAGCACAAAATAAAAAGAATTCAAATTAATTTGTAACAACCTATTCGAAGGAAATAAGAAGACTTCACAAAAGAACAGGAGTGTCCATTAATATATAGGTATATATAGAATATAAGATTAATCTCTTAGTTCCATAACCTAAACAGATTGATATTTGAAAACAACAAAATAAATTGATACTTGTAAGTTTTAGCCCATCCAAAGTTTTTCAAATCAAAAGGCAAGTGAAAGAGACTTTAATTTATAAACCTCTTTATCTTCCACTTCCTTGCAATAGCCACTTATTGCTTTAAATCAAACAGATAGTAACAAATTTACAGTGTACTGGGATTGAAGGAAATGGAGGGAAAAGAAGGGAAGAGAAATGAAGGGAGAGAGTATCTTTCATTTGGGTAGCAAATTAGGGATGAAGGGAATTGGAGGGGAGAGAAATGGAGGGATTAAATTCTAAGAAAATGATCACTCCAACATTTGAGAGATTTGTAGGACAACTCATGCTTCTTCCTCCCCTTTCCTTTCCCTTCCCTCCCCTTCACCTCCCTCCCCTTCTTTTCCTTCCCTTATTATTACCCAAACACACTGTTAGGACACATGAACAAATAATGTTCACTAAACATCTAGAATTTCAAATAAACTAGAAGTTAGGGCCAAATTTGCACCCCCTCCTTTCCTCTTGTCAACATAGAATGTTACAGCAGTGAGCACAACATCTATATAATCAGGAAGTTGAATAGAAAAAAAATGCCTAAAAATTAGATAACATTTCCACCATACAAACTCAATAGAAATCACATGGTTCTGATTTTGCTAGAAATTGGCCCAAATAAGATAAGATGTATACAGCTTCCCAAAAACACCTTAGCAGTAATATATCAGGACTACTACAACACTAAAAAGAAGCTATAGCAATCATTTGATTGTTCACTTCGAGATCTACCATTAATTAATAATTCTGTCCCCCTTTGTTCACTACTCACTGTTTATGTGGTCAAAACAAGAGAAAGTTGACCGTATTTATCAACAAGGGATAGCATTTAGCATGGGACATCTTAATAGATTCATCTCAATGTGCATTATCAATGAATCCACTACACAAATTTTTGCTAATGCATAATTAAGGATACCAATGGTCAAAGACGTGCACTAAAGACCATTAAAAGGCAAGTGAGTATAAAATAAAGAAACAAAGGGAGTATTAATCTATTTTAGCATCAATGAAGACATATCTTCCGACATCAATGTAAAGTCACCAAGAAAACCAACAGTTGAAAGTTATATCATGTTCTCAACCAACAAATGAAAGGAAAAAAGAATAAATGTTAAAAATAATGTAGGTAATTAAGGAAATTCTTGTTTCCATATCTACGCCTTCATTAAACCAAACAGCTCCCTAATTAAAGATGACAAAACTAGAATAGGAAATCAAGATTCAAGATACATGATATTGAAAAGGACGAAGACATCCAAATAGCATAAGAGAAAGCATGCATATCTTAACAATGTATTCCTAATAATCTTACTTCGACTTTGTAAAGAGAATCCATATAATAACCTAAGTCTTCATTAGATCATTCAATTCCCCTTTTTTTCATTGGATCCTTAGATTTCTATTATCTTTGCAACATTAGATCCAACAACAAAGAGTTTTAGGTATAGTTTAATAAGTTCAATCAAATGTTTTGTGCTAGTTACGTTATCTCATCTCCCAATCCAAAGATGCTTTCCTTTTGTCGACAATCTCCTATTTTGATTAATATTGTCTGAAGATCAAATTGGAAATGAAACAAACATGGCTTATAGATTTGCTAAATATAAAATTACAGATGTATGCAAAAGACAAATTCCTTCGACAAGAAAGTTCTACAAAATCAATGGATCACCTTCACATAATTCATACAAGAAGCGTCTATCTCCTTAGAAAAAGGTGTGTCATGAGGGTTGAGGAGAAACATCTTACAATCATACAAAATAGCAAGACGCAAATGGAATTGATTGTAATTCGGATCTGCTAAACACATAGAGAGCTAATTTATACAGTTACAAATAAAGGGAAAGATGATACAGCTATGGATATATTTGTCAAATCATATATTTTGGTAGACAGCACTCTACTTCAACAACTGAAGTAGCACTTGTTGATTTCCAATCAAGGGTCTAACGAGAGAGAATCTACAAAAATATAACGTTAACGCTAAATTAAACGACCTTATACCACTACATGTGATATCACAATTCATTAGATCTATTGTTTGATTATCTATATAATGCTGACATATACAAGTAATACAACTAGGGAATTGGTTAACTAACAAGTATTAACTACCATCCAGCATAATACATACAACAAAAAAAAAAATAAAAAAAAAATACAGAAGGAATACTTACAAGCAATGGGGAGCTTTCCTGACATCTTGCAATATCAATGTAAAGATGTCTTCCAAGTATGTTCACTTGTACTCTAACAAATAAGCTAAGCATAGTAACCGACCAAATTGACGTAACCATTTTAGTGAAGCCTGGCAAGAAAAGACTTCCATTTAGATCAAAGAACAAAGCGCCCACAAATAACAATCAACAATTAAAAACAGCAATCCAAAGACAACATACTCAGTACTTTGAGTTTATCCCATAGTTCAAGTTTCTCTGGAAGGGTCAAAACATCCTTTCCTTGTTTCAACGCCTCTGTCAATATCGAAAGGTTTAACTCCTCATTTATCCTAGAGCTTAAGAAGTTCATGGCTCGAGGCAACGTCGTTGTGCTAGCTATTCTCTGAATGGTCTCAAAATGTTCTTGCATTCTACAAGGTGGAATGGAAGATCAATTAATTAAAAACCCAAAAACAGTTTTTCACCAAGATTCACACAAACACAGAAAGAAATTCATATTAACTGAGCCTTAATGCTTTCATCATTCTCCCGACGGGCAGCAAGTTCGGATTCCAATTCAGCAAGCCGGTGTTTGTGAGCATCATACAGCTTGTACAAAAAATACCCAGTTCCAGCAACACCCAATGAAACAAAAATTTTCTTCTTGTGCCTTTTCCAAAAGCTCTTATTGAACAGAAAAAAGTCCATTTTCACAATTTCATCCTCACATTAAAGGGTTATATTAACCAAATTCTGCAATATATCAGCAACCAAATTTGAATCAATTATCAAATTAGGCTCAAATAAAACGTCAAATTCTTCTAGTTTGAGATTATGAATAGCAAAATTCTACAAAACTTCAGTATTCAAATAGTTCAATAATCCACCTTAGAAGAACCCTAAATTGAGTATAGTGACAATTAAATTAATGATTAACACTAGATTGCGAAATTAATAATCGATATTTTCGAAGAAAATTATAATATACCTCGGAAGCTGCTTCAAATCTTCAATGGAGGAGATAGCTCACAAGCCACTTCAATGGAGAATTATACCTCAGAGAAGCGTAAGTATGTTTTAATGAAGGAGAGAGAGAAGAGAGGGGTTCAGTATAACGTGAAAATACATGATTTAAACACCCCTCCAATGTCACTAAAAACGTCAAAAACTAACCCGATGTAAAAGGATAAATTCAAGCTGATCTCAAAGATAAATGATATAAATAAATCTCCTTTCACAATTTATTCATTTTCTTTTATTTTTTAAATAATAAAAGTAAATTAATTAAAATAATAAAGTGTCATAGATTTCAACACATAAAATTGTGAGAGGAGATAAATTAGATTGTTAATCTTTGAGATCAACTAGGGCTCCCTCGATGTAAAAACTTCAACTTTTTTTTGCAAAAACTATAACATGGATCCAAATTAGTTTAACTTGACAAACCTTAGATCTAAACTAATTAATACTTCCTTCGTCCCCAAATTTACATTATGTATGTAAAATAGTACAGAGAGAAATTCATAAAAGTACATTTAAAAAAACAAAATTTATATGGATAAGTTAAATTTGCACAAATATTGTTGCAAATAGGGTGTCTGTTAGGACTTTGGACTGGACTGAACTCTCCATTCCAATTTGAAATATATTTGGACTCTCATTTTATAGTCCAAATCCAAAGTTTTCAAAATTCAATCCAATCCAATCCAAATTAAAATCTCATAGTCCGAATTCAGTCCGATTCAATCCGACTAATAAAATAAAAATAAATAAATAAAAAAAATAAAAAAGTTTCTAAGAAATCAATACTTATATACTAAAAGACACACCAGCAATGACATGTGTCATCTCCTGGTGTGTCCTTATTTATTTTTTTCTTTTTCTAAAAAAAAAATATTTCAATTAAGGAAACAAATCAATTACAAAAATCATATTATTATTATTATTATTATTATTATTATTATTTTACATATTCCATATTAACATGTAGTAATTATTATATTTAAAATAAAAAATGTATTCACAAATCTTTCCAAAAAAAATGGGCAATTGTATACCAAAAAACAAAATTTTAAAATAATCTTACAATAAGAAAAAATATTGCTCACATTTTTTGCCTACTTTTGTTTTAGTTGTGTATTGGAAGCTACAATCAAAATTGCAAATACCAAATTAACATATTTCATACTTTTATTATTTCTCGACTAATTTATGATTATACGGAATACAGTTATACTTCTCAATCAATACTATATAACTATATATATAACTAAAGATCACCATGCATGGCACGGGATCTAACCTAGTTCATAAGAATCGTAACTCCAATAAACAAAACAAACTTTAAATTGTAATAAGGGGATTGGTGGATTTGGGCTATTGGGTGTGGGCTTACTAATGTTATATGAGTTGAGGTGGATCTGGGCTATTGGGTGTGGGCTTACTAATGTTATATGGGTTGAAGTTTATATATATATATATATATATATTTGTATAAATTCAAACTATATGAATTATATGGACTACATTGGACTTTTTGGACTTAAAAAGTTTGAGTCCAAATCCAATCCGAAAATCCGAATTTCAAAATTTTTGAGTCTAAATCCAATCCAAATTATAAAAAATTCTAATTCGAAATAGCTTTTTTGGACTGGATTGGATTGGATTTCGGATTGGAGGCCGAACAATGGACACCCCTAGTTACAATAGGAGAGAATTTTGATTAAAAAAAAAATTGATATTAATGATACTTGAAAATGAGGGCGCCCCAGTTTATATTCTATATAAACTTACCATGTTTATCTAGTCCTCATTGGCGGCTGAGTCACACCTGACTAGTCTGACACGCGAACAAGGTGGAGTTTGGCTGATTTGTGTACTTCCACGTTTGCTAAACTGAAAGATTTCTCTGGCGTTAAACTAACGGCTACACTGACATGTATGACATTTAAAGTATTTAGTTGGTGGTTGAGCCGTGTCGGCAGCTAAATCCCATTGAGGAATTATCCCTGTTTTGGAAGGTGAAAGAGTAGCGGGTTGCGATTGCGGCAGAAGTGTGGTACTTGTTATGGTCGGCGCCTTCTCCGAGGAATATGTGGCCGGGATAATGTAAATATAGGTAAACGTCGGAACTGAAACTTGATTTGTGTCATGAGTTAAATATTTGCATTGTTTAGTGAATTTCGTAATTACATTTGAAATTGTTAAATAACCATGGAACTGCAATTACATTATAATCTATTTGTGTATTATTACATGATAAGCATGAATAATCTATATCGAAATTGTATGTTGTTTTTGCGGTTGTATTGAATTTAGGATTTTCTTTGCGATTTCTTTGTTTTATTTTTTTTAATATGATCAAATCGTATGAAACATATTCTGTTTTTATTAAATTCAGAAAATCGCAAAATATATGATTAACTTAATAGTATGATGTAACTGATTAATAAGGTTTGTGCATAACATATGAATTACATTCAGTGATGTATTTTTAAAAAAAAAAAAATGAAATGATGCCATGTATTTGTTTGTGTACATATCTAGCTACGGCTGTGTATTTAAATTCTGTTGGTGTTGTTTTTGTGGTTATAGTTGTTAGGAGTTTGATGGCTGACATTATATTTAAAATGGGCAGGTTCCTTTACATTATGTAATTTTGTGGATTGCTAGTTTGATAATGGAAGATATCGGAGGAGTGGGAGGTGAAGGTGAAGATAGTGTTTGTGATAGGGAGGTGTTTGATATGGTTAGTGGTGTAAACTCAATTGATCCTGCTGGTGAAGACGAGGTTTTAGTTGAATGTGCTGCTGGTGAAGGTTTCGGTGAGGACGTAGTTCCTAGTAGTGTTGGTTTTTCGACACCCAGTACGATGGGAGTAGAGGACATATGAGTGGGGGCGGAATATTGTTCACCATTTAACACTATAGAGACGATGCAAACTGAAGAGGGATGCGATGTTGTGGAGCCTCCTTGTGTAGGAATGGTATTCCAGACATGGCAAGATGTTGAACTGTATTACAAACAATACGCACAACAATTAGGGTTTGGGGTTAGTAGGGTTGCTGGTGTGAAATCCAAGTGTGGTGTCAGGGATAGGATTGCTAGTACTTGGAGGTGTGAATGTTAGGGTAGGCCAGATATGAGGGCTGTTAGGGAAGCCAAAAAAAGGGCAAAAGCAATGGAAGTTGGTGGTACTGTTGGGAAGCCGGGTGCAGTTGTGTGTGATGATGAACTAAGTAAGAGGAAGAGGAAGTCTAAGAAATGTGAGTGCCAGGCAATGATACATGCAGGGCGTTGTATGGACGGTGGTTGGGTAATCAGGAAAGTGGTGTTGGAACATACGAACCATTCCCCAAAACTTGATCAGGCACAACTTGTGAAGGAGTACCGAATGAAGAAACTCACATCGAGTGTTAAGAGGAAGTTGTTGAAATTTTTTGATAAAGGTGTACAGGTGTCTCAAATCCATGGGTGTTTAGAAAGTGACGATGACACTGAGGGAGATGAAAGGGTGCAGTTGACAGTGAAAGACCTTCGGCATGAAGTGTATAAGGCAAGGAGGCTGAGAATGGTGGGAGGTGATGCAGTTGCAATGTTTGCTTTTTTTGATCAAATGCAAGTAGAGAACCAAAACTTTTACTATGCTCAAAGGTTGGATGACAAGGGAAGACTTAAAGATGTCATATGGGTCGATGCACGAAGTCGTGCGGCGTATGAGGAGTTCGGAGATGTAGTCTGTTTTGATGCAACATATGTTACAAATAAGTATGATCTTCCGTTTGTTAACTTTGTTGGGGTGAATCATCATGGCCAGACAATTTTGCTCGGATGTGGGCTTGTGTCACACGAGGACTCTGACACATTCACATGGGTGTTTAAGCAATGGTTGTGTTGCATGAACAACCGTGCTCCCCTAGCTATTCTTACTGATCAGGCCGCTGCAATGAGGAGGCCGTTGGAAGATCCCCGATAAACTTGGAAAGTGTTCAAGGTTTGGATTTATATTTGATGTGTAGTTACTGTTTTTCAGTTATCATATGGAAAGAGTGTTTACAGAGGTGATGGAAAAAATAACTTATTTTTGATTATTTTTTTTTGTTGGTGTAGGTATGCAGAGCTGAAGACGGAGCTGAAATGTGCTGTTTATGAGAGTTTGACCATCATGGAATTTGAGGAACGTTGGAATGCTGTTGTTGCTCATTACAAGCTCGAAACAAATGAGTGGCTAACCCATTTGTTTAAAGAGCGGTGCCGGCGTTCATGAAAGAGTTCTTTTGGGCTAGTATGAAGACAACACAGCGAGTTGAAAGCATTAATAGCTTTTTTGATGAGTTTTTGAATCGTGAAACAAAGCTCTGTGAATTTCCCCTAAAATATTCCCAGGCCATGAGGAAAAGGGTTCGTGATGAGATGGATGCTGATGCAAATTGCTCCAAATACATACGACGACTTGGAACGGGGTATAAGGTAGAAAAGGTGTTTCAAAAGGTTTACACGGACCGAAAGTTTCAAGAGGTTCAAACTGAATGCATTTGGATGAATTATTGTTACCCTCGCGAAGTCACAAACATTTCTGATGAGGTAACACAGTATTTGCTTGAGGATCGGGTATAGTGAAGAGATAATAACCGATCGCAGAAGGTATTACTGCGCTATGTATAACAGGGTGACAAAAGAGGTTCATTGTGATTGTAGAAAATTCCAGACACATGGAATAATGTACAAGCACATGATGAGGGTGTTAGATATAAATATGGTGCATGAGATTCCCGCAAAATATATTTTGAATAGGTGGCGGAAGGACATATTGCGTAAGCATACTCTTGTGAAGGTGGCTTATCATGATCCTGCTGAGACTGTAAAGGTAAAACGATACAAAAAGCTTATGAGTGCGTTTGAACCGATCTGTGATGTTGCTGCCATGGTAGGTGATGCAACAGTTGACATTGTGCTAAATAGTTTGAGAGATGTGAAAACTGTAGTTGCTAAGCGTTAGGCTAACAAGTTGGACCAGACCATTGGCATGACCTTCCCCGGAGAGGGAAATGCATTTGTGCAGTCGTTGTCAGATGGAGGTGATGGAGATGATGTTGGTTGCACTGCAACATCTGAGTTGCATTCAACAGAAGTTTGCGGAATGGCTATTGGATCTGATCTTACGCCGCATACTTCTGTTAGTGATCCACTTCCAAAAACGCGGCCTCGTGGAAGGCTAAAAGGAAGTCGGAATAAAAAGGGTAAAGATAGTGCTCCGGAAACACCTATTGCGGATCCAAATCCCATATAAAGAGGTCGTGGTTGGCCTAAGGGTACTCGCCATAAAACGCTTCAGGAAATAGGTTACAAGATCCCTTCCAAAAAAAGGTGTCACAAGCAGGTACGACTGCAGTGTCTTGTTTGTTGCTTTGTTTTTTTTCTGTTCATAACAGCCTCATTTGGAGCACGAAGTTGGTGATGCTTCTTGATTGTCTAATATTTTGCCTATGTAGGTTGCGAATCTAGATGACCACAATGAAGATGAAAGTGAACCGACCCTAAATGTAGACACTTTATCTCCTGTAAGTGTGTGGATATTTATTATTTTTTAAAAAATAATAACAAACAACATTTCGCTATGTGCTTCCACAACAATGTCTGACTTCATTGGGTTTACTTGGAGATGCAGGTCCAACAAAATCGTATACAAACTCGCACCACACGTGCAAGTGCGAAGGCAAGAGCCAATTCACATGCAGAATTTGATATGCCTGGGTTGGACCAGATACCTGAGTACGAAATTGTTCATCAAGACAATGCCACTCAGTCATCTTCTATGTCTATTAGTTTCTAATTAAGGTTGTTTGTTCTATGGTTTAATTAGTAATTGTATTGCTAAACAATACCGTAACTTTTTAAAAACAGTAGTTGTCATAGTTTTGGACATCTGTCGTGGGCTTATTTTGCTACTTGTACCAGAACATAAGTTCGGAATTCTAAACAGCCCAGTCTGGATTTCATATGTGCAGATTAGGCCCAAATCATTTCTTGGGTTACTAATTTGGGCCAGGCAGTACCGGACTTAGTTGCTGGATTATGTGTGGAGGTACTACGCTGCTAATGCTCAAATTTTACTTTTATCTTTTATTAATTTGTTTTTGGTTTTATTTGCACTTGAGTGAGCAGCAATTATGCGTGTGTGTGACTAGCCACCATTTTAGATCAATCTATGGCAATGCTTGTTCGTATAACAAGAAGCATATTAATGCAACAAATAACACCCTTACATTTATAATAGAGGCCTTAACACCCGCACTCAAAAGGCGTACAATATATGTTACAATCGTAGTAACATCATCTAATTTTAGGCCATTCTTACATCAACATAGTTGGAGAACATAAAAACATGGAACATTGTTCTAATTGCGTACTACAACAAACATAGATAACTAACACAGATTACTGTTCGAGTTGCATAATAGATCTAGTACCATAAACAAAGATACAAACATAAAAGATCTTTTTCCACTACTTCTAGCTACTAAATGACTTCAAATGGTGCACCCTTCTGCCGGTGTAGAGCCCAATTACGCTGCTGCTTTTGGTTTGACACAAACAGAAAAATACTTCTTCAACCATTTCACCGGATTAGCATTCTTGACCACCTTACCTATGGCATGCTTGGGCGGTGCTACGCATCCAAACTTGTTGTTGGCAGGACGAGTGACGGAGCAGCTTGACAGAGGGGAATGGTTTAGCAAGTACGAGGGTGGAGATGCCAACTCCATCTCAAAATTGCTTAACTCCTCATCGGTCTCAGAAATTGCACCAAAATCTAGCTGGAGGAAGGCTGCAAGCGGCGGGTTAGGAGCCCAAGCAGGGCCTCTCGGACAACATTGGAGCAAGGGGTCATACCGGTACAAACTCGGCATACCCAAGCGCATCACTCGAAGTCTCTCATCCATTGCAAAAACAAGATTTTGTGTGAGGAACTAGGTTGGATTTGAGGGAAATGTTGAGCACATGTAGGTATTTATAGAATTGGGAGTTATATGAGGAGTTGCACTTAGGTAACACTATTGGTATTGCATTCAATATAGATCTGACCATCACTGACGTCTTCAAGTTGAGCAACTAATGAACTCCGCCGGCACTAATTTTCAATCATGGCAAACTCCCTAGAAACTAGGTACGCATGCATAATGTATTACCCAATAGACATAAGTATGGAGTTCATACTATGTACACGGGTTCAATAAAAAAACTTACACCTTGACCCATTGGGTGCAAGTGACACTCAAGGTATTTAAGGAGGTAAAGGAAAACCATTAATTAGCATAAAAATGTCAATACTAACTTAGTAATTAAATATACTACATAGAAGCACCATCCGAATTACAGGTCCATAGTACAACAAACAACCAACAATATTAGAAACAAGCAACAATATTAGAAACAACCCACAAAAACGACCTCGGCCCATACTTCTAGCCCATAATATGATATGATATTCAGCCCATACTTGTTTTATACAAAACCAACTGGGCCTACTCTGATCCACTACACAAATATAGGAACTAAGCTACTTTTAATAATAGCAATCTTACTTTATTCTTACTTTTAGATATTTCACTCCAGAACTCATTACTTTCCCACCACCACTAGCCTTACTCAAATTAGAGGTAGAACCTAGTGCGATGCAGTATGTTTGGCATTAAAAACAAGTCGTGCTCGTTTTTTATACCAACACCCCCGACTGTGTCAATCGAACTGAACTCTACTCCTTCATACATGATCTGAATATGTGCACGAGGCAAGTTTCTTGCCCTACCCCATTCCTCAACTAGGTCACCAAACTTGTCATTAGCCTTTCATGTGATTTTAACCTTTTCCGGAAAGGAAACCACACCCCGAAGATAGAATTGTTTGAACCTTGTATCAACATTGTGTTCTGGGTTCTGCAAACACAATTGTAATAAGATTAAGACATATAATTGTTAATACCATTAATGGCTGGTACAATTTTCACAAGAATAGTCATACATGACATTGCTGATGAATATGATTACCATTGACTCAGAAAAAAACTAAAAACAAACATTTATAGACTAATCTATATTGAAAGGGCCAGATGTTTCAATAAAGTTCAATACCAACCTAGGCGGTAATTAATCAATTTGGTGGTTAAATTATTTGGTGCGCTAAACATACAAACATAATGTCTACAGTGAATACTTTTCTTTTCTTTATTTTTTTTTTGGTTAACACATTTATTCAATAATTCATCAATTACCGAATTTTTATACTACCCTACACTCATTTGGTGCACATCAAACACAACAACTTCACTTCATAGCGTTCATCATGCGACACATGACACGTTTGCAAGGAGTATTTCTAATTTGAGTCAAACTATGTCTTACGTTGACTCACTACTTAAATGCCACATTCATACCAAGCCTTTAATTTGTACGCAACAGATAATATGTGATTTTCCACTGTAAAAGCTAATCTATAAATTGTTTTTTTTTTGTACACACACAGATCCCTACACTCGTTTACTTCATATACAATTTTACTTAAAACAGGAACATCACATAACACAGACATATCAATTATTTTCCGATTTATGAAGGCACAGACATGGTAATTGACTTTTTCCAGGTCTAGTATGTATTAGATTACAATTTTTTTACGTTTTTAAGTCAGACAACATAGCAACTTCATTAATATGTCTTGCATCTTAACAACATAGTACCTTTTTAGTACATTAGCAACCATGTACACATCATTATACTAACATGCAAATTCTAAAATGGAATGCACCACCTGTTTATTTATAATTTATATTCACTAAAATTTAACGACTAAGAAGTGAGCGTTACTGCAGAGTGTAGTATGCAACAAAAACATAGACCACCACACAACATATAATTTGACAAATAAAACACAACATACTCAACCCATTCATAAAATTAAAGTTGTTTAGAAATCATACCAACGGCCTCACGTACACCGTGGCATCTCCAAGCAAACCCGCTGACTGTGGGGTGTCTAACGCCGTAATTTCAATGGAGTTTTCTTTTTGGATAACAATCTCTGACTTGCTCCTATCCACCCTAGCCGCGTAATCAGCATACACATGTTCGAAGGTCTCCTCCTTTCTGATGCTGTAAAGCAATCCATTATCTCCGTCGTTGTAGGATTTCACACGTATGACATACACAGGACTGCGGAAAATATTTGCTTCAGTTGAAGCTTCAATTGCAGGCCTGATAGGCGCCGACGAATTGGAATCCAACTGATAGTACGGCTGTGCCAATTGCTCTCTGAAGGGGTATCGAGCTATTGGTGCAATGACTGGATTTCCCCCGCCAGCACTGGAGGATTCACCGCAACAATCTGCTCTGAAACATAGTCGAAAGGGAGAAGAATAACGCCCTCCCACCACGGTTGTTGTTTGCGGCTGAAGTCGCGGGGGGAGTACAGCTAACGGGCCACTGCTATGACCCTGGGATAACCCCAAGAAATCGAACCCACCCTCAGGCAGTCGTGCAACAGGATTCTCCAGCAGCGGTAGCGGTGGTTGCGCCACGACAATTGCACCGGCTACCGCATGCAGGGGAGGCGGTGGGTTGTTTGCTTCAACGACAGGCTGTGGGTTGTTTTCTTGAACGAGAGGTTGGTTGAGGGTTGTTTTCCTGCGCGGGTTCATCGTTTTCAGGGTCAACGACAACTACCTCGTCTGGGACGGCTTCAGGGTCTCCGTCGCGGCGGGGACGGTTGCGATAGGCTTACGCCACAGTGGTTGACCTTTGCCTTTGATAGGGACCAGGTGTTCGGCCGTTTTGGCGTTGCCTAGGGGCAGCCATGAATGAGGAGGAAATTCCAATAGGGTAGGAGTTAACGTTGGCCGGCGGTGTAGACATGCGACCTTTTTTTTGCTTGAAAATGGAGGTATGGTACTCTTTAAGAGGTGCAGAACAATGGTGGAGTTCACTAAAGGAGGTGAGCACCTTTAAATATAGTAGGTAGCAAGCATTTATGTGTTTGACATGATTTTTTTACCTTTCTGATTTCACTGTTGATTTCCTTTGGTAACTTCCTACGTAACAATTTTAAATTAGTCCATACATCTTTGCATTGCTATGAACAACTTCTAATATTACTTGAGATTAGTTGCACACAGATTACATGTACACAGATGCAAAGCAATGTAATTTCAAACATTTCGAAATTTAGAGCGTGCAACTTAGCAACTACACGCCACAATCATTTAGATCATCAATTGATTAAAATTGTACGTGTAATTTTTTTGTTAATAAAAGTATATGGACGCTTCAAGTTAAAGGGCTGATTAGTGGAGGAATTATATTATATTATTATGGTTAACCAACAAAACATACTCAACCTTAATTATCCAAAAAAGATCAACATGGTCAGCGTCATTTCCCAATCAAATGTAAAAATCAATGAAATAATGCAGGTCAAATGTTTGTGCTTAATCAACAAAATTCATAGTGGTGAAATTGTTTTCCTAATATAACAAAGAATTTGACCACCCCAATTTTAAAAACAACATAAAATAAACACCCTTGTACCGTATCACTCCCACAGTCAACTATTATCCACAAATGCATAGACGCTGAATGCTAATGTGTGATTATTACGGAGCAAAATATAAAGTACTGAGCAACCTAATACAAGTTGATAAATAAATTAAAAATTTTTGTTAACCATTTTTTTAATGTTTCATACTCATTTTTTTCCATATTCCGTTTTCGATCATGTACAAATTACAAGAGTAATTATGGGAGCCACACACATATTTGAAATTCGCCAACACCGTATAATCGGAGCCATTATCTTATCTTAATGGTGGCAGTCACTAATTTTGGTATGGGAGTTATTAGAGGAACACTCATTTCTCTAAGATCGTCACAAGTTATTCCAACAACATTTTAAATACGAATTTGTACAAAGTTCGACACACAGTGCTGCACGTAGATATACCAGAACATACATATAATATTTTAAACAATTTGTACATTCCCAGGTGCCCTCACAAATACGACCAACTAGCGAGCGCAACAATTTTGATAAAGACTTCACATGGACCCAAAGGAAATCCTAACCAGTGTAAAATGGGCGTTTATGCTTAGAATATAATCATTGGAACTAGTTCATTCCTGGTTAAACCCTTAGTGAAGGGGGTCCATGTGTTACTGTAAGGTCGTATTTGCTTTCTATAATAGGAGTAAATGTTGCCTTTTAAAGACACATTCTGATTACGGCGGCTGAAATATCTGAAAAAACAGAATATGTCAGATGTCCAGGTGTAACGCAGATAATAATCCTTCAAGTAATTCCGTAATCTCAAGTGGGTCGCAGCTGTTTTAATTAACTTCCTCTACAGACAAAAAAGAATCCAATTAAACAAACGAGATTAGTTTGGTTACACATACCTAATTTAGCAATAATCCCAAAATATATCAATCTCATATTCCCTTGTTACACTGCACAACAAAGGTAACAAAAATATAGTGACACCCAAAAACTTTGGAAAATTTCAATTATAATTTTCCAATGTCATGGTAAGGTCAATTTCACAAAAATTCTAGCTACCGGTTTCGCTTTAAGAATTAACCGTATCCGATTCAATAAATTAAAGTTAATTTGCTCGTAATTTGTTTTTATAGTATACAAACTAGTGTCAGTTGTAATAAACACACAGTTTGAAAACAAAAATGTCGAATTAATGTAAAACCCAAACATAAGTCTTTGTCCTTCTAGATAAAAACAAGCTTAAAATAAATAATAATTATAAATATAATGTAAAATAAAAACTTACTAAAACTTCTACATGTCAACCAACCCAAGGTGGCCTAATAAATGATCTATGTACCACATGTTGGGGATGGCACCTGGGTAGCGTGCATAGGAAGGGATTCATCCCATTGTATCTGTACTTGGGGTACACGAAGTAATCGAGCAAGATTCATTTTATAAAATTTTGTACAATTTCACTTACTCACAAACAACCATCCTCAGAACATATCCAAACAACTTTTATATCGATAAAGGGTTTATTATATACACATTGGACGAAAGTACGACTAATTATCAATTTGATCGAATTTTTCGGCTTATCACACCAATCACACCTTATTTGTACATGATTAAAAATTATAACAACGATTTTGTGTTGGATAAACTTCCATTTCCATCACTGATAATAGAGTTAATAAGCAAAAGTTAGTTGGGGAGATGTGGCCCACACCATAATAAGTTTTCCTCCCCAACCACTTCTTACACAAAAATAAAACCCCTGTTTGACTTCATCACGCGGGGTTCTGCGACTTTTGTGGGGTCCGCTGGAGTTAGTTGGAGGCTCGAATTACAAACTTCTAATACACGCATAAGAATAAGGATGGGTAGTTGGGCTATTGAATTTGTAGTACTTGGAAAAATTATCTTTCAATTACCTCTTACATTATCACACATAAGTTTTCGGATTAGCAAAGCAGCTTCTTGTTTCAGATAAAGTGTTCTCAGATAAGTTAATATCAAAAATCGTAAGACTTGTGTTCACGACCAGTTAATTTAGTTTTGGAACAGCCATTATTAGTGATTAATCATATATAAGTATATTGGAAAAATAAGCTTACACATAGGTTAGGTTCAGTCTATTTTTATTTGTATTCTAAATCTAGGAATAACATTTTGGTAAAAACAAAGTAGAGCATAATTTTGGTAAATATACTTGATAAAAAAATCTTTTTTGAATACGAAGCCGCTCCAAGTTGAATTATTTAAGCACGTCCGTCACATACTATTGAAGTGGGAACCAGTTGTACATTAATTGTGATTCATGGGTTATTTTTCTCTTAATACGACAATAGTTACTTTATTTTGTTAACAAAAAAAAATATTTATTTACGGCACTAAGGTATAGGGTCACCATTTCATGACTATAAAACTTTATATCATCCAAAGTATTTCTTTCAATTTCAAACTTTATGAACCAAAGACATGTTCAAAGGTCGATAGTTTGTATTATGAGACTCTAACCTTGCGCGTTACATTTCCAATTGAATTAGTGTATTACCAAAAGAAATAAAAGGACTGAGGTACTTCATGTTTGTTGTAGACACGTATCCTATAAGCTGTGTTCTTGGATTTAGTTTTATGTGGACCCTTGATGTCGGACACGTAGGACCGTTGACCAATGACTAATAACAACAACTTCAATGACCACGTGCCAGGTAGTAATGTATCTTCTATATAATGAGTATGGTACACCCACGTAAGTACGTAACACAGAAAAGTAGGACGTGGCGTAATGAGTTCCTCATCAAGGGCTTCGCAGTCGGTTCCCTGGCCGGACACACAGACGGTATGCCACCACGGGATACCGGCGAAGCTGTCTCGGTCCAAAAAAGGACTTAATGCGGGGAGGCATTTCTTTGGATGTCCATTTTGGCAGGTATAAATCGAATTGATCCATTTTTTCTGTGTATTACATTAGGAGTTTATAATGACACTAACATCTGCTGCTGGATTATACACTTCGCAGGATAGGAGTAGATCCTGTGGATTTTTTCAGTGGGACACCGACACCGATAACGCATCCACAGCAGAGGTAGGTGATGAGGACTCACAATCAAGCTTAATGGAGAAGGTCGTGAACAACAACCTAAAACTAATTGAATTAGAGGAAAATATTAGAGACTTAAAAATGGTGCTAAAAGGTGATTTAGATGCGCATCTCACTTATCTCAATGATATGTCTGAACAAGTCAAGATTGTCACCTATTCCTTGAAGCGCATTCAATTCATTATGGTTGTGGCCGTGATATTAGGCATAAGCATTTACAAAATGTATTAAAAAAATTGTATGAATTATAGCATTGACTTATGTTGACTTTGTTGCCTAAGACTAAGAATAATCCAATGTTGTGTTTTCTGTTGTGTTATTAAGGAGTTAATCTCTAATTCTTTGATTGTGCAATGCTTTTAATTTAACTCAAGAGGTAATTAATAGAAGTTCATGTATGAAAAATCAGTTACAAGTGGAGTTATTGTCCTTTTTTTAATTCGAGTTATCAATCTCTTCTAAAAACTCCCGATTTATTTGGATGATAATCCTCTGTTATGGAAGGTCATTAGTACAAGCACAGAACATACCTGCATAGGCCAACCCTTCCTTAGCTTATGATTTGGTAATGGTTGTGAATGTAAGTGGAAAACAACTATGAATTGAAGATAATTATAAATCTAACTCAAGCGTTTTTCCTTAACTGAGCAGCAACACAAAAGTACATATTACTACTAACATGCTAAATAAGGAAAGACACAGCCTTGAAACAAAAAAAAGTACAGGACAGAATTATAAAAATTTAACTAAAGTAGGAAAACAACATTGCACTAGGAACATATAAAATCTTAACAAACGCTTGCATAAACATCAGATCCACCATATGCATCACCTACCAGCCTCACACCTCAAATAGCTTATGACGGATTTGTGGATGACCCTACATAGTTCACTAAAAACAAGTTAGAATTAATGATAAACAAGTTTGGTCAACAACAAAATAGACACCCAAATGATAAATTAAATTAGGATTAGAATAACCTTCAGAAACATGTCACTCTTAATGAAACTTGAATGGATTCGCTACTCTTCAGCGAACAACAATGTTTCATTATACATAACAACCACGCCACCACAAATTCCTTCATCTGGTTGGCTGAAAAAAAATTTGTAGCCTCCAGGCAACTCCGAGATCAGCTGCGTCGTAGGGGCTAAGTTATGCCTAGTCTCAAGCAACACAACTATAACAGGTTGGTGTTTCTCATAAATACGGACAAAGTTTTCAATAAGAGAAGGCCTACCAATACCCCTCACATTCCAACAAACAACATGTGACTCAGAGGGGATAGGAACACATGGGGGGCTAACAAGGTACTTGGCTCTTTCGCCTTGAAAAGGGGTGAGGTGAATTTTATGATAGCCGGGGATAAACTGTGCATCTGATTCAAAAGAAACAACAACATGAAGTATATGAGGAAACACAGGAAGTTTAACAACTTGAAATGCATCGGTATAGGTTCCCATGCATAGGGTTAATGGGACATGGTCCATTTCCCATACAGGATCATCAATGTTAATAAACGGCTTTGGATCAAGCAAATGCAAGGCTGGGCAAATGGAAGAAGGGTGGAATGAATCAGGAACATTCCCAAGGCACCACCGGAGAAAGATATGAAACTCACACTTAAAAGGGTAAATATCATAAACATGTGGGAGATGGGCTGGTTTTGGTTCTCCTTCATAATCAACTTCTTTCATGACAATACTATTAATTTGACTAAGGCTTGGGCTAGCAGGGTTAAGGATGAGGAAAACTAACATGTCAGGAGAAAGAGATGTAAGACAGCCAGTGGATGGGTCTTTGAAAAAAAACTCATATCGGATGAAATCCATCTCCGGGACTAGTCCGGATGGGGGGGGGGGTGAAATACATGAGCGCTAGGGAACCAGCCTGAGTTCGTGCTCTTCGCGGTATTTTCTAAAAACTTAAATCTCCTTAGTTTGGGGTTTTGGAAGGAAGAGGTAAGGGTTGTGTCGTAGAAAATGTCAATATTAACTAGCAATTTATAGCCAAAAAGAAAGGAGTCCCACAATGAATAGTGCGCGACGTGTATGCAAGGGGGCCCTCAACTACTTCCATGCAATCCATGCAAAGTAAAGTTAATAAAACTTAAGGGTCAAGTTCTCTTCAAGAAAAACTAAAAGGTCAACTTGGTCAAAACATGGACATCATCATAAAACATGCTCAATACAGCTTACCCGTAATTACATTACTAAGCACGAATTTAGAACCGTTTTTTAAATGTAACCAAACCCTTGCACAATCACACACATGACTTCAAAAAATGAGGGTCTTGGGTACGACGCTCTCAAATGCGTAACTAGTTGGGTTAGTGAAAAGATCAATTGGCCACAAATATATCGTCAATGCCTGATTCAAAATACGTACCTACTATAGATGTCACCGTCCGACAACTCTGAATTATTACGAAATGGTTCGAATGTGAACAACAATTTTAGAACCATTGTCTAAACATGAGTGTTGACATACGTCTCTAGCATGAAGCTACCAATAACATGTACACACACATGATATGGCTCAAATGATATTTGGATTCAATCGCACATGTTGAGACTACATGAAGGATATTACTCGCAATAACATGAATACATTCAACAATTCTAATTACTAAAAGGAAAGTCATATACATGTAAACATGCCTGCTTTGGTTAAATGATAGTCAAAGGCATTCAAAAGAGCTAATTGATTCAATTAACATTCTCCCACATTTCAACAAAGCTCAATCAATTCATTTTACAACTAACAACGCGCCTACAAGAGTTCCGTTAACTAATTTGATGAGTCATGTTCCCATTTTTTGGAATGCTTACTATACCTAATTTATGCGGCGGTTCAAATGCTGAAGAGCATATTTTTATATTAAACATTTATAATTAAAACTCATATTCCCAACGCATGAATCTGCCCAACATTGTGTGAAATTAATCAATCTCTTATATGGGTATGAATTTTGACACATCACATCAACACACAGTTAAACGATATCTGAGATTACATAGGGTCGGGTCTATACATGTTATTTGTGACTACCCATAAACTGATATCTAAAGGGGTACATAACCTTTTTACAAAACAAATTGTAACACATATTTCATAAAACAACCTACCTTTGTGGTTGTTACTTGTTCCAACACAGTAAAATGTTTTTACTTGTCATGTTTATTGCCCCAGATTCAATTCCTTCTATTCTTTCAATTTCCACTTATAAACATGTTTTTTTTTATTTATTTATTTTTTTCCTAAGACACATTGTTAATGTGATTTTTATTTTTATGTATTTTTTTTTTCACTTAACCATTGTCACTATTTGACCAGGAAGGATAAAAGAGACGGAACAAAAGTTAATCTGTGCTCAGCAAACATAGACAAGTGGGTGTAATACATATTTCATATAAAACCTCATCAGATAAGCCCAGCATAATTATGGGCCTACTAAACATAAAAAATATCCTAAATAAAGACCACTTTTTTTAACAACAACCAATAAGGCCAACAGATATATGTCCCTATTTAACATAAGAATTATCCTCAATCAACTCCACTTTTTTAAAGCCCAACAAATAAGCCCAACATATTTAAAGACCTATTTTACATAAGACATATCCTCAATCAAGTCCAATTTTTTAATGCCCAGCAGCTGTGCTCCTATTTCATGGGCCAATACATTCAAATACACATCTTGGCCCATAACACTTTCATACTCTGCTTGCCCAATAAATTAGGACGTCCGAAGAACATAACAAGCCTATATCACGCGACCAGCAATGGCATCGCGTTCAGTTTAACCTTGCACCTCCACCCCCAGATCACAAACGTCATGGCACATCCTTGCGCTTCCCACACGCATAACCAACGGTACTCCGCCTTCTATCTCTACGCTTAGGCAACAACTTCAACACATCCTGCATCATAATAACATATATTGATATAATACCACACAAGTCCAACAATGGCCACTGATTCATCATTGCACCACTATTCTTACCTTGTACAACACATTAGATGGAGGGCCTGCAGTGTCCCTAGCTTCGCGTGAATGACGTTCCCCATATGCCACATCTACAAGCTGCAACATCATAAATATTTGCCTCACTCAATTTTAAGCCAGTACATGTCAGACTATAAAACCCAATACAATATCACAGCAAGTGTGTTACCCTTACCCCCAACTTCTCGTAGTCACCCGTACTACGTCTATCATCCTTCGATGCCTCCGTTATCAGTTTCATGCTCCACACTTGCATTCTAGGAAACACACCCCAATGCATAGGTTCTCTATCAAGACGATCCAAATAGTAAATCTACAACACAATAACATGTCATTGTACATCTACCAATCTGATATCAAGTACCTGCACACATTGAAATTAGTTAAACATCATACCACAACAAATAAAGAACAGCCACCACATCCATTTGCAAACCTAGTGGCATAAAACCTCCTCCCAAAATTGGCTACACTTTCCATTAGTTTATCCAACACTAACTCACACCAATCATACTCAGCACAATCCATTGCACAACTCAACGCAGGGAGCAAATCAGAAGCCAATCTAGGAGACTGCGTAGGACACAAAACCATCTGCAACGTAACGAGCAAGAAAAGCGACTTGAACTCTTCTTCATCATCAGCTCCAAAATCGCACTCCAATCGCTCAAGAAACTCAACTGTAACTGGAATCCCAACAGAGGTATACACCCGTCCAGACCTCCTACAGGATTTCGTTAGCCATGTACGCCCGTATTTGTACAACATGCTCTCTACTTTGGTTCGCACTTCGGGAGTCATTGTTTTATTTGTAGGCACATGCCTTGGCCCATTAGGAAGTCCAAAAATCCACCTCACCTGGTTCTTTGAAAACCAAAACACACGCCCATCCACCCCAACAAAACTTTTATTTAGGGGGTCAATCCTTGTCATTAACCAATACGATAGATGCCTTGGTAAATGCATGTCACAGGCAAAGTGTAGAAGTCCACCAAATCCCATCCCTGTCACCCAACTCCTCCTTCTATCATCAAATTTTTGGCATATACGCCCAAAAGTCTCTGCTCTACAACTCATATTTGGAGGCTGCAACGGAACAAATTATGTTTACACTACCAACACAGATAATACTGATTACAGTAATGTTTACAATTTCCACATAACCAAAATTAGAATTGGAACACATAACAGTCTTCAAACAAAGACATTGACACTTACCCGACCACACAACAAACCTTGTTGTTTTAATACTTCACCCCTAGCCTTCACCATACCACTTGGCTTATTCCATCATCCTAAATCCAAAACCATCAAAAACAAAGCACAGCAAAACAATACCACATTTATTACATTCTCAATTGCATAAAGCCAGACACATTCAGAGTTTTGATAATCTTAACATCTCCCACGACAAATATTGTAACCACCATTACTAAGATATGTACCACATTGATAGAGACACATTCACTACAAAATTAAACAATATCGAGAATAGCTCAAATTTTACCTTGAACAACGCTGGTTGTAAAGGAATAAGTGCCCGGGAGCTCACCCAATTGAAAGCCTGCACAGACTATTACAACACAGCTTCACAACATATTTTTTTTTTTGCCATAATAGGGATTCACTTTCTCAATTACCTCACTGTGGCTTGGTTGACACACACCCTGTTCTTCATCCACACTCTGCACAATAATTCAGCTTTAATCATTCCCATTCAACATAATAAATTTATCAACCTTTTTATTACAATTCAATTGTACTAATTCATTACCTTCACATTCTCCGAATTTGTCAATTCAACCATTTCTCCTTCCATACGGATCCTACCTGTAATGTTCGATCAAAATTGTGTTTTTTTATTAACTCATTAACTTCCGTACAATTAACTATATCAAAATCCCCAATCTCCCTTCCCCCTTACAAGCTTTTACCAAATCAACCGTTCACATGCAACCTATTGCAAACAAACAGGTATCACACATACTTGTACAAACTACAAATCCAAAACAATTTAATAATAAGTTCAAGGTCAGAATTACCTGTATAACGAATTCAGTGATACGCTGTTCGATTATTGAAGCCACGAAGATGTTATCACCACTATCTTTCAACAAGGGATCCTCCTCCTTCTGCGATTCAATTTGCCCCAAATTCTTTCCTTCCAATACCCTAACGTCGTTTATTTCACCGTTATTTCGTCAAAGGGATTTACTGTATCTTTGACAACGATCATACACCACACGTGTATCAAGTTTTAAATACGTGGCTTTAAGTCCAACTCACCCATACTGTATTACCCTTATACCCCCTCATTACTAAAGGAAATTACGTTTATACCCCTATATAAACGCGCATTTTGTTTCTCAAACATATAAACTTGTATTTTGCGCTTGAAAATTATCAAATTGAGACTAAAAATAGGCCATAAGGGACTATCATTTAGGGACGGAGGGAGTATATAAGGCTTCTTGGGGTTGCATCTTTATTATGGTACTTTGAACTTGTTGATTTGCTGGGTCTTCATGACCAGCTAGTAATAGGGGTGAGCATAACAGGGTTGTAGGGAATATTTCAAGCATCATTTTCCAAGCTTGAACCCCACTGTGATCATACACTAAAGTATGGTGGCGTCCAAAGGGAAAGAAAAGAGAGCAAAAGAGTCGCCAACAAGTTTTAGGAAATTGTAAACCATTCACAGGGTGAAGGTTACACCCCTTAACGATCCAAGAGATCGTCAACTCCATAAGGTCTTAAACCAAATAGGGTTCAAGGATGAGGGTATGAATCTAATCTACAAAAGAAAGAACTCGCCCTATAAAATAGGCCTCTAGTTTATTCTACTCGTATTCATGTGCGCTTTTTGACTAACATGCAATCATTAGGTTAATCCTAAACCTGTTTATCTATGTTGGTTGAATATTAATGCACAAATAAAACTATTATTTGCGATCACTTGTATTAAAATCATATTAGCCTAAACCAAGTTATTAATTATCTTATTAAGCGTGATTTCAAGTACAAATTCCCTTTAAACATGCATAAAAGGCGCAATCAAGCAATAATAATAATAAATATAAAGCAACATAATAATAATAATAATAATAATAATAATAATAATAATAATAATAATATCAATATCATAATCATAATAAGGCATAATAAAGCTTAAATATAATAGCAAGATCCTAGGCATGATACTAACAAGATTAATAACAAATCCTAGCATGTCACTAAGCATCAAAGATCAAAGCTTTAATCTTAACATGGTACTAACATGATATTAGAAAGCATAAAAGGCACCCTAATCATGATTCTAGAAAGCAATAAAATAACATCCTAACATGATACTAGGAATATTAAACAAATCTAAACATGCTTTCTACATTGAAATAAATAAGGAGTAAGCTAATTTACTTACTTTGAAGCCCCGTACCTCTTTCTAATAACAAAATACACGAATCACTAAACTTCAATGAAAATAATAAAATCAAAGAATTAAATTAAATATAAAGAGTTAAAAAGTTTAGACTGGATTTGGGACCAAACCCTCAGAAATTATCAACCTTGCACGTCTAGGGCGAAGGCAACTTCAAACTTGGCTAGGTGTTTCTAGATCTTGCGTATGCGGTATTGTGTTTGCAAAGGGGTTGGTTTAGAAAGAGAAAGAAAGAATATCAAGTAAGCCTTGATGAGAGTTGATGATTCAAAAACAGAGGTCGAGGACCCTATTTATATGAAAAATAGTCCAAAAAAGCATAGAATTTGATAAGGAATAAAACTACACGTTGTCGCCGCAAATCCACTCTGTTGCGAGGTGACAGACTTGTCGTTTGGCGACAGCCTGACTTTTACGCGCTTTCCACGCAGAATCCGATCTTTAAACAAATTTGATCTACGAAATCCGTACAGAAGCTAAAATCTTATAATTAAAATAATAAAATAATAATATTTTATTCCAAATAAAAATCCATCAAAATATAATTATTAATTCTAACTCTATTAGAATTTAAAAGAACCTTCTAGAAAATTATAATTAATCCTAATAATTTTCGGAATAACAATTAACTTTGAGCCCTCCTCTAGATCATTGGGCCGCAAGTAAAGAATAAACCGGGCCCAGTTTAGTATTATGGCCATAACTTCCTCATTATTCATTGGAATTGGGCTTATAATATATCGTCGGAAAGGTCTTTGCGAGCCCCATCCAACTACACTATTATTGGACCCTTTTCACGGACCAAACTAAACTGGATTGACTATTTTTAATAAAATAAGGTTGTTTTCAAAAACAGAGAGAAGAGAATTTTAATAAAAACTAAC
This sequence comes from Chenopodium album, assembly GCF_948465745.1. Classification (NCBI taxonomy): domain Eukaryota; kingdom Viridiplantae; phylum Streptophyta; class Magnoliopsida; order Caryophyllales; family Amaranthaceae; genus Chenopodium; species Chenopodium album. The sequence goes on along the minus strand of NC_137857.1, from coordinate 23,543,224 downwards.
CGCAACACTTGACTTTCACACTTTCACCTCATTTGATTAAGGTTCGACGCGAAAGGTAATCATCACTAGGTTTGGTTTTGGGGAGACACAAATGGATGTCTACAGAAGCCCCCACTTTGACTGAGTTTGGAGAAACTTAGGTTTCAAAAACAAAAGTCAAAGTAGCGATAGGGACGGAGAATGATTCAGAACGTTCTACGATCCTAAATCATTCTTGTAACGCCGATACCTTCAAACTAGCATTAGTTAAACAGATAAATAAGAGTTAAGAAACGCGTATCTTGCACCGTCGAGCACACGTCTCCGATAGTAACCGATTTCGTTGCTGCATTTCATGACAACTTCCACAGTGCCTCGTGAATGCCATCGTTGAAGGTAACATTACTTCGCCATCTTTATTTTTGGTGACAATCCTCCATAATACCTCGGGAACATCATCGAAGGTGACCGTACCTCGTCATCTTCAGGCTTGTGGCAGTACTTCGCCACGGCAGTGCTTCGCCGCTATAGACAATTTCCTCTATACCTCGGGATATCGTTGAAGGTGACCATACTTTGCCATCTTCAAAGTTGTGGCATTACTTTGCCACGACAGTGCTTCGCCGCTATAGACAATCTCCTCTCTACCTTGGGACATCGTCGAAGACCATTCTACTTATTGATCTTTGATATTGCTGTTGTGCCAATACGTCGGTGCTTCCGCTGTTTGTGAACCATTACTTCGTTGCTTCTGTTGTTTGCGAACCATTACTTCGACGCCTTTGCTATTTATGAACCGTTACTTTGGTGCCTTTGCAATGAGCCAATACTTAGGCGCTTTAAGCTAAGTGAGACGATCTTTTACCAGGTCGATCACTTAATGTGATTGTAATCGAGTCGATTACTAAATCATGTCAAATTGCTTATATGGGCTAACTGGCGTACCAAGGAACCCAAACTGCTGCACGAGGTCCATATAACCAAAATATGGAGTCCTATATTTTGTCGCATTTCCAGCGCACGCTAGAAATGCTTGTAGCCGCGTTTTGTGCCTATCGTCAGGCGACAGACTCTGTCGCCGCGCGACAAATCTGTCGTTTGGCGACAGGGTCGGGTTTTAAATACCCTCCCTTTCTTCCTCATTTTTCTGCTGCTGCCCTGCTTTTGTTCGTGTTTTTCTCAAATCTTCAAATCACTCGTTCTTGCTCAATTCTCAACCGAATCCGCTGAAACTTTTTGCAAATTGAAGCTCATTTCATCTATTTTCCCGATCTATGTAAGTTTTACTCAAACTCAACTTGGTTTTTGCTGAATTGGTCGTTCTTGTTCGCGGATTTTTAAAAAATCCGAACATGTTCTTGCTTAATTTTCTTCGTTTATTGAATTTTATGTCTTGAATTTGCTTGATTATGCTTGTATATTGCCTTGGGAGTATTTTGAGACTTGTTTGACTCAATTTGGTGAGGAAATAAGCGATTCACCATTGTTGTACCTCTCGAGGTCGCGAAGAACAATGTGACTTGTTCTTTGCGTTTTTGCAAGTTTTTCTTGTACAATTTGTCACAATATTTGCCATAGTATTGCAAGAAATTTTTTGGTTGCTTAAAAATGCTAATGATACTTAGTTTGAATTTGAGCTCTGTTTTAATACTACGTACTCTGTTTTTGTGAACATAGTATCATGCGGCTAGGCGAACCTTAGACACTGTAGAACCTTAAATTTAATTAATTTTGCATAATATAGCATGGCTACACGACGTGGTCCTGGTTCTCGGTCGAGGGACTCGCGCCGGGAGGACGAGCCTTCTAGCGAGAGTGAGGACCTTCCGTCCACGTCCAGACTTGGACCTCTCCTAGACTGGGACGAGCACACTCTTTTATTCGCTCCTGCACACCACATGTCGGAGCGAGTTCGACGCGGTCTCGAGAGTGGGAGGACCTGTGGTCACGGTTCGGGCAACTCCACCATCGGCACACTTTACGACACATTTTTCAGTAGAGATGACGCGTTGCGACAGCTTTGGGAGTCATGTGGATTGACTCCTCTTCTTCGGGCCACCCGGGCCATTTTTCATACGATGGGGGTAACCTCGTCGTTCGAGCTTTGGTGGAGTTCTTTTGGGACACCACTCACACTTTCTACTTTCCATGGGGTGAGATGAAAGTCACTCCGGCCGACTTCAGTCTCATTACGGGACTGGAGTTTCAGTCTACTCCGCTACCATTTGACAGCGATATTACTGTCTATTCGTCGATCGTTCTGGAGTTGTTGGGTCCGATTGCTGTTCGGGCCCGTGCCGAGGCTCAGTCGGGACAGCTCAGTTCCCGGTGCATTCGCCGTTGCACGCTGGTAACGGCTTTCGAGGATGATGCGACCACTCGCGAGCAGCGGGTGCGCATCTTTGTGCTGATCGTGTTGTTAGGGACCTTTTCCCCTAACAAGGGTAGTCGAGTGCTCCTCTATTACCTTAGAGCCGTTCGTGACCTTCACTTGGTCGGGACATATGATTGGGCCAGCTTGGCCTATGCTGACATTCTTCTGGGCTTGCGACGGTCTTGTCATCACAGGGCCTTGTCTGGAGTGGTCGTACTTTCCAGCTTCTGGAGGGTCGTAGAGGTATATTTCTTATCCCTTTTGAATTTTAGCTTTAGACTAGTGCAAGCTTTTACTGATTTTCGTTATTTATGTAGATTTGGTTCTACGAGTATTTCCCTTCACTTGCGCCGGCGAGAGCTTCTCCTCGCGAGCTTCCCATTGATGTTGGTTGGGGAGGTCGTCGCGGTCTGGTCGAGGATGCACGTCGAGAGTTGATCCTCTCGGTAGGTTCTCGTGAACATTTACCTTTTAATTATTATTTCTTTGTTAGCATTTATCTTACATAACTGTTTTGTAGGAGCCTAGTGTAGTCTACCGACTCTAGGATAACTTTGTTGTACCTGTGCTAGCTGTACAGTACACTACCGAGCGTCGCTACTTTCAAGGGACATACGACGCTGTGGTATATCTGGGAGAGAGAGTGGCCATTCAGCACTGCTCATATGTCTTTGTCGTTCCTGCTCGTCCGCCTCGACATATGTTCCACGAGGCGTTGCTACGCGATCGGGCGAGTGGATCATCTCGGGGTACTCCCTGGCGGTCCTATGTCCATCTAGAGCAGAGCTACGAGGAGGACTTGTTGCCTTTGCTAGCACCGACCCCTGTTCTGTCCGAGGAGGCAGCGGTATGCTTTTGCCTTATTTCTTTTTATTCACTTAGGTAGCCCCCAAGTGAATTCTAATCATTCGAATTTATTCTTATCAGGTTGGGCCTAGGCATGTACGGGCCGATCGAGGAGATGATTCCTCCAGCTGCTAAGGAGGAGCGTTTCGTGGAGCGCTTTATTCCTCGTCACCAGACTCGAGTGAGCATATTAATATTTTTGCTTTTATGTTTGCTCTTGTTGTAGGAGTTTATAGGTACTACGCAGCGGAAATAACATGAATCATATTCATAAAGCACCCAAACCAATAATCGCATGCATAACACACAAGACACATGATCATACCTTTGATGCGTGAATTCCACGAAGCTATTCGACAGACAAATCAGGGAGAGAATAGAGCCCCAAGTGTTGCTCCTCTACTTAGTCCACGAGATTCGAACGAGCCGTCCACCAATACTAGATTGGTCGAGTGATTGAGGAAAACCGCGATCACCACCTTTTCGGACAACCGACCACCGCACGAACCACCACCACCACGAGACACCACCGGCGCCAAGGAAGAGGAGAGAGCTGTGAGAGATAGGACTTTGAGAGGGGGTTGGGTTTCGTGTTTGCTAATTCGAGTTTGATCAGAAGATCAGTAAATTGCTTACTTGCAAACCTAGGCACCTAGTCTATTTCTAATCTCATTATAATTAGACTAGGGCACGAAGCCCAAAATCCTCTTAAAGCCCTTACATGGCCGGCCACCTAGAGTGATGAGGCCCATGATGGGCCTCGTGCTCTGATGCTCGATCTAGCCCCTTTGTGTGACCTTATAGGATCCGTCCAATTAGGCTTTGGCCTATTTTACTAGTCCAAAGATCGTAAGTATGTACCTCTAGCTATGGCAAAACGACGACCCAAATGTCTGGACTTAATTATCTCCATAATTTGATCCAATTATATATCTAGTAATTGAACACGACGAAGACATAAGTCCTTCAATCTCCCACTTCTCTGAGACAAGGGTGTAATATTCAAATTCCTTAAGTCAATATATGTGTCGATTTGATAATATGATTGCATCACATGTCGAGATCATATTAATCTACAAATCGTTACTTGAAATCTGAGTTAGAATTACAAAACCAAATGATTACTTAGTAATGCATTTTAACGCGGCCACGTATTTTCTGAATTCTCCCACTTCAAGAGGTCATGACACACTTCCTAATTTAATAGGTAGACTCTATCCAATCTTGTGGCAACAATCCTCCCACTCAACTTCTGAAATAACCGGGAAACACCCTTTATAATCTCCAGTTAAGGGTAGACGTTTGAGTGTACCACAGCTACAACATCCATTGAATGAAATCATGTTCCACTCATGTCAAAGGAATCCACTAATATATATGGAAGCTCTATACTTGAACTTCAAAGTAGGTCAAAAAACTCGATCATGCATCATTCATGCATATCCAAGTGATTGACCGAGCATCACTATGCCCCTATAGCCTATGAAACCGCGCTATCCAATCAATCTTACATGCTAGTCCATTTGTTGAAATCATTTATGTCCACTTTAATGATCTCAAACTAGGAACTTAAATAATATATGAATTTTGTTCACCTGTGGGGTTTCAGTTCACCAGGTCATTAACTTGATGAGCCCATCAATTCATAATTATTTTGGACATTTTACTTAATTTCCAAAACGATAATTAAATAAGAGAAATAATAATTTCTGTTTAAAACATAATTATGCAAATTGATGTATTTCTCATGTAATATGTTTTCTGATAAGTGTCATTTATGGCACTCATTTGATCTCTTTAGGATGATTTTTGTTTTGGGTGTTTTTGTCCCTTGGGAGAGTTACAACTCGAAGACTGGTCCTGCTGACTCTGTACCTGCAAAAACAACGGAGACACCGGTTGGGTGGTGCTCCGCCTCCAACGCTCAAGTTAGTAACTTGAAGGAGAATAAAAAGTGCGGAAATTTAGGTGGGGATCTGCTTGGATTCCAAGCTCAAGTGTTCTCTGATGAGAGAGAAAATAGGATGTAATAAATGATAGTAAATTTCTGAATGTCCCCCAATTTGGGGGAATATCTCCCTATTTATAGGGTCATTGGGAAAAGTGCCCCTCCTTAGGTCATTCTGACCTAGGACTGATGGGCTGCGCCGCCAAATAGCGGATTTTGGGGAATTGGGCCCTTGAAGGCCGCAATTCTAAGGAAGAATCCGGAGAGGCCACGTGTCAGCTGGAGATTGGCCAGGGATGACCTGCCAGCCTCTGACACGTGGCACCTCCTCAGTAGTCCACTTGTTTAGGGTAAAAATTCCCTAAACATTTGCCCCTCACAGGTGGCACGTGGCAGGCCACGTGGCACCTGTAACACGTGTCAACCCATGAAGGGTGAATAGTGAAAACGGCTATTTTTTGACAGAGGTGACGGGGATTCGTGCCGTTTCACCCCCTATAAATAGAGATTTACCCCCCCTCTCTCCTCTTCACTTTTTTACAATCCTTGACTTTTTAGAGAGAGAAAGAGAGTTTTCTAGAGAGAGGTGCTCTGATCCCGGTTGTGTTTAAGCAAGTTCAAGATTTCCGTGTGCTTTTTCGAAGTCACCCGGTCACCGGTTACTTTGCCGTTTTCAGATTTTCAGAACTCAAAGTAAGGTAACTATTCGTTTCCTTCTTTAAGTTTTCCTCCTTTTCTTTTTCTTTAGCTTGTATACACTCATTTCTGGCTGTATACATTAATTTTTCAAAAATAAAATGAACACTCCATTTGCACACACGACACTGCCTAGGACGCTCAGCCGGTCACCAGGGACGGCAGAGTCTAGAACCGGGGGTGCCTTGTCTGGAGTTTCTGGAGTGCTTTGCTCATCTCCGGCTTCTTCCCTCTATGTGTCTGTGCAGGACACAATGGCCAGAACTAAGCAAACGGCTACCAAGTCCAGCAGGCGGCGCACTAGGGAAGTGCCCGCAAGTGAAGTTGTGAGGGAGGAGGACTGTGAGGCGGCTGAGCAAAGTAATTCAGCCGAGGACACCCCGTCTACCTCCAGCAACAGCGACTCGAGGGGAGACGGTGAGGAGACCGCCTCCTCTCCAGACCAACCAAATAACTCAGCCGAAAAGGCTGCTAAAGAGCAAGAGGGATCCGGCTCTGATGGAGAGGACCTTGCTGAGGCTTATCGCCAAACAGTATCGCCAAACAGCAAAGAAAGAAATAAACCCGGATCCTACCAAGACCCGGATGAAGCCTGGAAACAGGGCTCTTCTTGAAAGCGGCTTCGAGGCTTTCAAACAACAACACCCCTTTGGGGATGACTGGGACATCATTGTCCCTCCGGCTGATGTTGTTCTAGCCTCGGGGGATGATATTGAGAATGCAGACAACTACTTTATCTGCTATGAGGCGGTGATAGAAGCCGACCTCCGCTTTCCCCTTCACAGAGGCACCCGGAAGATCCTGAAGGGGTATGACTTGGGAGTGTGGCAATTAACGCCTAACTCTTGGGTCAATATCTTGAGCTACATCGCCGCCTGCGAGCTCCAGGACATTGAGCCTAGCTTCACCGCCTTCGCCCACATGCACTACCTCAAGAGTGCCCCAGGCGGATATGGAGCGTGGTACACTATTTCCACGCTCCCGGAATATCTGATGACCTTAGACAAAGTGTCCAAGTGGGGAGGCTGGAAAGACAAGTGGTACTTGGTCTCTTCCCCTCAAGTGAGAATAAAAAAGATCCTCCGGCGCTACAACAAAGAGCCGGCTTCGGTGGACTAGAAGTGTATACGCCCAGCTCTTACTACCAAAGCCCGGGAGCAAATAATAGAGCCGGAGTTCTTCAAGACAATAACTGAGCCCTTGGGGGATGGGACTCACATAGTTGTTCCAAGAAACTAGATCCCCCACCACTACTAGAAAACAGGCAAATAGCGACGGACTGGTTCCGATGGACACATTTTTCCGTCGGAAAAGTCAAAATTTCCGACGGATTTTTAATCCGTCGGATATTTCCGACGAATTCAACAATTCCGTCGCAAATCCGTCGGAAATTTCCGACGGAGTAAAAATCCGTCGGAAAATATGTGCTTTCCGACGGAAAAATGTGTCGGAAAAGACATTTTCCGACGGATTTGTAGTCCGTCGGAAATTTCCGACGGAAATTTCCGACGGAAATTTCCGTCGGAATATATTTTTACTTTTTAAAAAAAACCCAAACTCTTCTGAAAACCCTAGACTCCCTTACATACATTTCCGCCTCCCTTATCCTCTTTCCTCTACCCTCTCCTCTCCTCTCCTCTTCTCTCTCCTCTCCTTATCCTCTTTCCTCTTCCCTCTCCTCTCCTCTTTCCTCTTTCCTCTTCTCTCTCCTCTCCTCTCTGTCGTACCTCCTCCTCTCTCTTCTCACCTCCTCTCATTCTCGATCTTCTCCTCTCTCCTTCTCATTCTCGATCTTCTCTTCTCTCTTCTCCTCTCTCCTCTCATTCCCTTCTCATATTCATGGAAAATCTCCACCACCACCGGTAACGCTCATCACCAACAACATCACCATCACCTACAATAGTTTTCACCACCAACACCGACATCAACAACATCACCGACAACAATTTTCAATTGTTTTCGCCCTTTTGCTTTCTTCTCATGTTGATAACAAAGGTTTTCAGGTCAAATTCGACCATGAAAACTCTAGATCTAGAGTTTTCATGGTCGAATTTGGCCTCTTAAACCCGATTTCGAGGTTGGTCGAATTAAGGTATGTAATTTTTTTTTTCAATTTTCTTTCTATAATTTTTTTTTTAATTTTTGTTGGTGATTCTGGTATTCGACGACCACGGTGGTGGTGGTTTGCTTAGGTTGGGGGGTTTGGCCGACAGTGGTGGTGGTTGTGGTCGAATTGTTGTGGCAAGTGTAGTAGATCTACAATTTTTTTAATAATTTGTTTTCAATTTTTTTGTTCTGAATTTTATCTTGTTTTTCTTCTGTTTTTATTTTTTTTTCGGGTTTCTGGTTGATTATCTTATTAGGATTTTAATTTTTTTTCTTTTTTTTTTAATTTTTGGGTTGCGATTTTGTTTATGCGGTGGCAGTAGTGGTTTTAGGTGGATGTTGGGGGTGGTTTGTTAGGTGGGGTGGTAGATCTGGGCTCGATAGTGTGGGTTAGGGTAAGTTGGATAGGGGTTCTGGTGGTTGTGGGTGGAGGAATGGGTTAGGGGGCTTGGTGATACGGGTGGTTGGAGGTGGCTGATATGCCGTGCCGGTGGTGGCGCGGCCTTTTTTTTTAAATTCGTAAAAAGATTCTGTCGGAAATTTCCGACGGATTTTCCGGGTGCTGAAAAACCACTTTCGACGGAAAATTCCGTCGTAAACTCCGTCGAAAAGGTGTTTCCGACGGAATTTCCGTCGGAAGAAGGCAATTTTCCTACGAAAGGTTTTCTGACAACCGTTTCCGACGAATTTCCGTCGGAAACGGGTTTTCCGACGGATTTTGGGGTGGTTTCGACGGAATTTTTCCGTCGGAATTGAGCCTTTTTCTAGTAGTGCACCCGGATTTCTTTGCGGATGAGAGATTCTTGTCCGCCTGCGGGTTGAGCCCTATGTTTCCAAAGGGTAGATACACTCACCCACTCGGCGGTCTTCCGCCTGCAATTTAAATTTCAATGCTTTGAACTTTTTCTTGTTCTAACACTTTTCATGTTTTTCTGTAGAGGAAGCAAGGAGAATGGTTGACCCAGCCAAGACTCCGACTAAGTCTGCGGCTCAGCTTTGCAAGGAAAACATTATGGCCAAGAAGGCCACCATTGAGGCCAAGGAGGCCAAAAAAGGCGGGGTAAGATAATCTTCAAACTTCTCTTGAATTTTTTCAAGTTCTTTTCGATACCGGATGACTCACAGTTTCCTTGCGTTTTTTGCAGGTTTCAACTGGCATCATCCCCCGCTCCGTAACAAAGGTCTTAAAAAGACTTGGGGATGAGAACCTTCAGAAGCCGGCTGCCAAAGCCGGGAAGAAGGCAACCTCGACGGTCTCCGGCACTAATGCCAAAGGCCACCCAACAACCGGGGGAAAAGGCCCCGAAGCCATGGCAACTCTGAGTGAATACTCAGAGAAGTCTAAGAGAAAGCCGGATGCTACTGAAGCATCGAAGGATGGCAAGCCATCCAGGGCTGCAGGTGGTGCTGCAGCCGCAGGGGAGGAGCCGGCGAGGGTCGATTCCAAAGGTAAGGGCCGCTTGATTTTATGCGCGTCAAGACTATGACTGACCCTTCCGGGGGTTCCGTGAGTAGCCGGCAAAGAATGAATGCCAAATACGCTGCTAGTCTCTCACCAAGTCCTTCGTATGCTGCAGATGCTACTTCTGGGCCCCCGGACCTGGCGGGGTTTGGCAAGCGGATGGTGAGGACTCTCACCCAAACGGAGAAGAACTCCATACCCAACCGCCATGAGGTCGACTTCGACCAGATTCTGAGGCAGCTGGCAGAGGTAAGTGAAACTTGCCCCTTATCTTTTTCATTTCAATTCATTTCATTTTTCTTTCAATTTTACTAATTGTTTGGTTTCCCGGATGACCTTGCTCAGGTTATGGTCCGGGTGGATGGGCTCCGGGTGCCATTCCGGAAGAAGCAGGAAAAGGTAACTGATGCCAAGAAAAGGGCTCAAGCCAATCTCAACTCTGCTGAATATGCATATATTAACTTTGATCTTGAGATTAAAGCCCTCGAGTTGAAACAGGAGGAGCTGGTCATGACCTTGACAGCTGCTAACGATGAGGCTAATAGCCGGATCAGCGACCTGGAGCTTCAGCTGAAAAATGCCGGCTCGAGTCTCAAAGCCTTGGATGGAGCTGACAAGGAAAATGCTGATCTAAGGAAGGACAAGTCCCGGCTGATTGCCGAGCTTGCCACTCTGAAAAGTCAGCATGAAGAAGAGCTCAAGGCTGAGCAGGGACGGCTCATCAAGGAGAATGAGCGGGATAATGAGATCCGCCTCCGGATGGCTTGGGGGCTTCTCTACCCTGAGGTAGACTTTGAAGTCTACAAACTGAGGTACAACTACGCCATAGAGGCATATGATGCCAAGGTTCTTGGGGATCCTGCTCCGCCTCGCTTCAAGGAGTGGGCCTTGGAAAATGGTGCTGAGGTTTCGGACACAGAGGAGCCGGACTTAGATGAGATAATGAAGGAACTGGGCACCAAGGACAGCCAGCCTGAAGAGGCTGTGGTTCCGGATGATGTTCCTTCTACAACTCCAACCCAACCGGAACAGCCCCAAGCGTAGCTCCCCTCCTTCTCTGCGGCAGTATGCCAACCACTTTTCTCTTTTTTCAGCGGCTGTGTGCCAACCTTTGCTTTTCCGGCCTACGCGCCGAGTATTTGTGTAATTTCTTTTTTTATGTTTCTCTGTATACCGGGTGTGGATCCGGCTGACAATCATTCCTGGCCTTGAGCCAGTTTAATTTATTGAAGTATACCGACTCAGTTGGTTTTCTTATACTTGCACAATTTTTCAATTTTTTCAGTTTTTTCACTTTTGCATATATATTCAATATATACTTGTGATTTTGCCTATCTTATGAAAAGCATGCGGCAAGTACAAATCCGGCTGTCCTTGCCCCTGGGCGGCTGTGTGGTTGGTTTAATCTGAAAGAGGATTGATTGTCTTGGAAACATCTCATACTTTAAAGAGTATGGGATGTTTGTAAGACAATCAATCACAATAGTGATTGCCCCAAACCAAGTACACAGCCGGTCAAATGACAGGCAAACAACCTCTGCCCCAGTCGGTATCAAACCGCCTAGGTATTCATTATAGCCATTACGCAAAAAAGGTTTTGCCCTATAAGTGCGCAACTTGAAGAAAATTTTCCTAAGTAAAAACTTATGATGGTACCCCGGCTGATACTTGTAGGCAGCCGGAGTTTTCACAATAAAAAATTACTTAGAAGAAATAACATGGTCAGACAGCTATGAGTTGGCTGGTCTAGCCACTCAATCTTTGCCACCTGCATGGGCATATAGAACGAGCAAGGTGGCTGTTCTCTGCGATGATTGCACCTGGAGGGGTGTCGCCGGACGCCTATATCCTTAACAAGATAGACGAATTTGTAAAAAAGACAACCATCTAGCCTTTGGCTTCTGGTCTAGTTGGAGACCGGCTGCATAGCCACTAAACGGTTTTGTGCTTAGCTTAAGGATTCGGCCATTGGCCTCTTGTCACTATGGACTTTGATTTTATATACTAAGTATCAAACTTAGTTTTTTATCTGGCCATTAGCCTCAAGTTATTCACATATTAAATTTGCTACTAAACTTCACAACATTTGTATGGGTAAACCCAGACGGAAATAAAAAGACAATAAATGAAACAAAAGCATTTCTCATTAACACTTCTTGTCACAAAAAACTTTACAATACTCAGAAGTAGTACTTTTTTAAGTTATCTACATTCCAAGTTCTAGGCAAGCGTCTACCGTCTGGGGTTTCCAGGCGGTATGTGCCATCCCTAACTTCTTCATAGATCCGGTAGGGGCCTTCCCAATTAGGAGTTAGCTTTCCAAGCTCATTGGCCCTACTGGTAGCCTCCATTTTCCGTAACACAAAATCGTCCACTTTCAAAGGACGTTTGTGCACTCGTTTGTTGTAGGCTCTCGTCATTCTCAAACGGTATATCTCATGTCGCAGGGCAGCTGTAGGCGTCGTTTGAAGTGCGCCTACGTAAAAGCATGTTGTGAATATGCTTGGCACTCATAGGAAGTGGGAATTGACATTACGATTAGGGACAACGATTAGGGACAAAGCAAAGTAAGGAGCCGCCAACAAGTTTTTAAGGAACTTGTAAACCGTTCACGGATCATTTAAGGCAACCACGATTAAGGGATAACAAAGGCAACAACGATTGACCCGTGAAGGTTACACCCCATTCATAATCTATGAGATTACTAACTCCATATGGTTCGGAACCACGAAAGGAGGATCGGGGATGATGGTACGAAGTGAGTCATGGAGTCACATTTGCCCGTATTGGCCTCTACTCGATTCTTATTGTGAAAATCATTCTTGTGATCTCAAAGGCATACAAACAAAATTCAAATTCGCTCCAAACTATTATTATGCTAAATTGGTTTCATATTAATGCAACATATAATTCTGTAATATTGTGATCACTTCGATTTAACAACAAGATTAAAAAGGGACCTAAACCGGTTGTCCAAATTATCTTATTAGTCGTGATTTTCAATTACATATTCCCTTTAAACATGCAATATGGTGATCATAAAATATAGACATTAATAAACATTAATATTGGAAGCAATTCAACAATAAATCCAACAATATAAAATCGTTAGAAAAATAATAGAAATAGAAGGAACATGATTCCTTACTTTGATTTTGTTTGCTTGCTACTATAAAAACAATAAACGCGTTAGAAACTTCAAGGAAAATTAATTATGCAATAATTAAAATTAAATTAAATTAATTGAGTTTATTTGGGGCCAAACCCTCAAACAGTTCTACCTTTCACGCCGTGATTTAAGGATAGAACCCCGGGTAAAGTACGGACTCCTTTGAGTGCTTAAGGAAGGTGTTTTGAAAGAGAGAAGGGTAGGCTAGTGTTTAGGCTAGAGCATAGAAGAGAAATGAGAGAATTAATTGATGCCCCGTACATTAGAAATGAGGGGTTATTTATAGGAAAAATGTGCTGAGGGAACACATGGAACCCTAAAATGACAGAAACCCTAGAACAGTTTCCCGTGACACGGCAAAATATACCGTGACACGGTAAATTTCCCCGTCAGATGGGAAATACTCCCGTGACACGGTGGAATTGTGAGTGACGGGGGATATTTTTTAACAAACGAGGAAAGAAAACGCGTTAGGGCTTACGCGGAAAAGACACAAACTGTACCCGTGTCAAATCAGGTCTCCCGTGACACGGGATTTCTTACCGTCAGACGGGAGAGAATCCCGTGACGCGGGAATACCTGCCGTGACGCGGGATTGTTTTTGTCATTTTTCCGTCTAAATTCATTTTTTAACCCTAATTTCATTCAGCTTTTTAAGTGCCGATTGATAATTTCGGGCCATTTTCTGATTTATTAAAATTGGGCTAAATTAAGAAAATAAATAAAAGAAATAAACAAAAGGTTTGGGCCAAAAATAAATAATAAAACAATAAAATGAAAAAATGGGTTTTGGGCCCAATTTTAATTAAATATGTTTTTTAAGCACTCTCGGGATAAATACTGAACCCGACCAATAATAGCAGTGAAAGGTTGTTCATCATCGAGTTTGGTTTTGGGGAGACATTTTTAGGTGTCTACAGAAGCCCCCACTTTGACTGAGTTTGCAGAAACGTAAGTTTCGAAAACGATAGTCAAAGTAGTCGATAGGGACGGAGAATGATTTAAGACGTTCTGCGATCCTAAATCACTCTGTATACGCCGATACCTGCAGAAAAACGTTAGTTCCACAGATAAAAGAGCAAAAGGATAGAATACGTATCTGACACTAGTGTATCGGTGACAAATGAGTTTGGCAGCTTCCTATGCTTGAAGGAATCCACCGGACTATGTTTCGCTGAAATGCTTTCCATGCCTGAGGAAAGCCGACTGATGAATTTGGTAGCTTTCTATGCTTGAAGAAATCTACCGGATAACATTTTCCATGCTTGAGGAAAATCGATAGATGATTTTGGCGGTTTTCTATGCTTGAAGAAATCCACCGATAATACTTTCCATGCTTGAGCAAAGCCGACAGATGATTTTGGCGGTTTTCTATGCTTGAAGAAATCCCCCGATAATACTTTCCATGCTTGAGGAAAGCCGACAGATGAACACTTTCCATGCTTGAGGAAAGTTGACAGATAAAAACTTTCCATGCTTGAGGAAAGTCGATGAATACTGTCCATGCTTGAGGAAAGTCGATGAAATTACAAGTCTCTGTGTATCGAGAACCTTGCGCCGGAATGATAGTGGTTCGATTGTCCCCGAACGTGGGCTGTAGTTGGTTCACTTGTCCCCGAACGTGGGCTGTAGAAGTTTCGCTTGTCCCCGAACGTGGGCTGTAAATGATCCGCTTGTCCTCAGACGTGGGCTGTAGTTGGTCCGCTTGTCCCCGGACGTGGGCTGTAGTTGATCCGCTTGTCCCCGGACGTGGGCTGTAGTTGGTCCGCTTGTCCCCGGACGTGGGTTGTAAATGGCCCGCTTGTCCCCGGACGTTGGCTGTAGTTGAGACCTGCAAAATAAAATGTGCCAAGGGACTCGTATAGACCATGATTGACTCGACCAACTGACTTGACCAAGTTTGCCTTGACACGACTTGACATGACATGTGTATGACTTGTGATTGTGTGTGTGTATGTATGATTTGAGTGTGTGTGCAGACACAAGCAAACGAAGATGCAAAAGCAAAAAAATTTCGTCATTTTTGTCATGAGTGGAGGGTACCGACGCGACTTTCTCCCGAGAAAGACATGAAAAAGATTTTATTTTCGAACTTCCCTCGATGAGAAAATTTTGAAAAAGTTTTTGAACTTCCCCAAAAGAAAAAAATGAAAAAGGGGAAGAAGTTTTGAACTTCCTCCTTAAGCAAGACGAAATGAATCATATGGATTGAATTGCTTGTCCTGTATGCATGATGCATGTTCTTATGCAAGGAGGCTAAGGACAATTACATCATGTGACACGATAGATGAATGAACTTAAGTCATGGAGCTAAGCATCATATATGGTGTAAAGAAACGATCTTGAACGTCACTTAGATCTAGAAGCTAAGCACGTATATAGACGAAGTGATTATTGCATAATGAACGTTGCTTAAGTCAAGGAGCTAAGCACGATATGCTTTGTATGATTAAAAATCACTGATATATAAATGTTGCTCAGCACATTATGCGATGCATGAAACAATGAATATTGCTCAGGTCAGGAAGCTAAGCAAGTATACAATGTTTTTTCTAATGAATGTTGTCTTGAAAGATGATGACATGCACAGTGTTGAAACAAGATTTCATGATAAAGGGTTCTTAAAGGGAAGGATGATATGGCTATGTATGTGTGAGTGAAGTGTGTGAAAGTGATACTAAGGTTGGCTGCAAAGGTTGTGGTGATGGAAATAGATGTGAGAAGAGTCAAAGATGATGACTCTCTTTAGGTTGGGTAAGCTAAGTGATGTGGGTTCAAGCCCCCAAGTCTAGCTCTAAATGGGTAGGGATAAGCATTGGATATTCTTTGACTCAATCATGCATAGATATGAATATTAATGTGGCCGCACCTCAATGCGAGGTTGCCTACGTATCCGTTAGGAATCAGGCCGAACGTAGCTCTAACCGAACTTTGCACAAGTGTATGTACACCTCAAAGAGGTCTTTCAAGGGTTGTAATGTGGTTAAGTTGATGGTTTTAGGAAGAAAGGGATAAAAGGCTCAAGACCCGAGAGAAACCCCCCCGAGATGTGTAATTGTGTATTTGAAAACTTTGAATTTGCAAGTTTCATTCTTCACATATTTTTTGCTTTAAAATTCTTTTCTTTCTCTTTATTTTTTTTTATTTTTTTTGAATCAATGTAGGCAATCTCAGATCATGCGGTTCATCACTCACTTAGCATTCATGTTTCTCAGGCACGGTACCAAGCACTCGATGAGAGACGCAATTTGAGACGTGTTCATATCGAAGACATTGGAACACTTGCCTTTAGACATTGTTTTTTATTATTATTTAATTTTTTTTTTATTTATTTAATTTTTTATTATTTGAACTTGCTTTCTTACTGTTACACAAATTGCACATCTTTCCATCCCTAGGTTAAGTGAATGTGTGTTGAATAAATAAGGTTAATCGTTAGACGAGGCTCAAAGTGGTTGACGAAGAAATGGAATGAGTGTTTGAAAATGTTTTAAAGGAATGAATGGGTTGCAAAGGTGCCTCAAATCATGGGTGTACCTTGTGTTTAGTTAGGCAATTTTTTTTTTAAAATGACAATTTTTATGATCGAGATATAAAGAAATAATGCTCATTTTATTTATGGAAATGGTGAATAAGATAACAAAATTATCAAATTATAGAAAAAGGGAATCTAAACACTAAACTTAGGATGGGAAATCTATGCTAGACTTAAAAGGGGGGAAAGGGAAAAAATCATGAAATCTTGCACGAGGAGCTCGTCGCGCGCCTTGTCTTCATTGCTGCTTGTCACTTTTTACCACCTCGAGGGACTAGAAGTTTGTTGGCATCAACAAGATCCTGAATAGCATCCTTCAAATTCCAACATTGTTCGGTAGAGTGACCCCTTCCTTGATGGAACTTGCAATGGGCGTCGGGGTTCCATTTGGCGCTCCTTTCTTCAGGTTTGGGCTCTGGAAATGGCCCAATAGTGATCAAGCCTTGTTCGTAAAGGCGATCAAAGGCCGCATCATATGAAGGAGTTATGTCTTCGATAAGTGCAATTACTAGATATATCAAGGATCACTATTATGGAGATAATAAGTTCATTCTATAGGGTCGTCAATATCTGGTGCTAGATATGATAATTGATCTTTGGGTTTATAGCCCAAAGCCTTATAGAATGGATCCTATGAGGTCACACAACAAGGGTATTGGGTTAAACAAGTAAGAGGCCCATTAATGGGCCTCATGAGATTATGACATACCATGTAGAGTGTTGGGCTAGAGTAGTGTGTTTAGGATAAGGGTTTTGGGCTTTTAACATGGGCTCTTATTTAGAGATGTGATCTATAAATAAGATCCATGCCTAGGGTTTGGTGCAAGCAGTCATAATTCACACTCAGTGAATTTTGACATCAAGGCAACCAATCCCAAAACCTTAAATACTCTCCTCACTCACGACCCTCTTCTCTCCCCTTCATGTCCGTACGTGCGGTGCCCCTCATGGTGGCTCGTGGTGTTTGTCGTGGTGGTTCATGGTTAGCTCGTGTCTCTCTTCTCCGTTGAAGGTTGATTGAAGCGTTCAGTCACGACTAACTAGCATTAGTGGAGGTTTAACTTGTGCCCGTGGACCAAGTAGAGGAATCACGCTTGGGGTTCTTTATCTCCCTTTGTTCTTGCTCGATCGCACGTGGAATCACGCTTCAAAGGTACAATTATTTGTTCTTTATGTGTTATGCATTAGATCCTTGGATTAGGTACTGTATGAATATGATTCATGTTTATTTCCGCTGCGTAGTACCTATAAACTCCTACAGTGGTATTAGTTAGCCTATTGCATTTACGCATATTGCCAATAATTCTTTGATAATCCACAATTTTAATTCAATTAGGAGGGAGAATATTTAATAATGGGTCAATTATTATATTAAATGCGATTTAACTCTTGGAATTGATTAAATGTGATTTAATAATGCTCAAAATAGCCATGAAGAGATCCGAATTTTGCCCTAGTTTATTCGAATTTTTTCGAACCCTAACCCTAATCTTTCGAAAATTTCGAACCTAATTAGCCCTAAAATCTGATTTTGTGCTTGATTTTTTGTTCGATTTCGATTGTTTATTGCTTCATGATTTTAATCTAGTGGATTTCA
Organism: Chenopodium album; assembly: GCF_948465745.1. Lineage (NCBI taxonomy): Eukaryota > Viridiplantae > Streptophyta > Magnoliopsida > Caryophyllales > Amaranthaceae > Chenopodium > Chenopodium album. Next base: position 23,525,512 of record NC_137857.1, on the reverse strand, counting down.
TGTATAAATTATGAATTTTGCATGATCAATGATTTGATTTAAAAGTTAAATTAAATTGGGGATTATTTTCATGAAGAACCCTAGATTTTAAAATTAGATTGTGAATTTAATTTTAATTGGATGAATTACCATAAAAGTTATGTTTTAATTTATCATGGACCACATGAATTTTATTTAACAAAAGTTGTTGATTAAAATTGATACTAAAAATAAAAAATAAAAAAAAAAGGAATTTTTGCAGCGGCAACCGCGGCTGGGTGGCGCAGCCACGGCGGCTGCCGCTGCAGGTGGTCCGGAGGGGTGGGGTGGGGCAGCAGGTCGGGTCAGCAAAAGCAGCAACAGCAGCACCGTGCAAGGGTTGCGCGGCACTGCTGCTTGATGAGTGACATTTATGGCACTCATTTGGTTCCTTTTTGGATGATTTCTATTTCATTTTATCTCTCTTTTCTTTAGTTTTCCTTAGTTTTATTCTTGTTTTCTTTATTTTATGCTTTTTGTAGTTAGTTTCTCTATTTCATGCTTTTTCTAGTTTACTTGTTATTTTTCTCTTTTACTTGCTTTTTATCATTTGTTTGTAGGTGGTAATTGATTGTCCAAGAATTCCCGAGTTTCCTCTCTATGAGCTTTCATTGTTTTCATGCCTAGAGATGGTGCAAGAAGCTTCAAGTCAAAGGTGGATCCAAGGGGCAAGCTTCAAGGCTTTGTATATGCCTTCCTCATGGCTTATACTTTTCAAGAAATTCAAGAAAGTTTCTGCCTACTTTGTCCTCCATCATCATCACCTAGGATGTGTGCACTGCTTGAGCTAGGATGAAGAGAAGAAGAAGGAAAGACCCAGGGTTGTGCGGGGGCACTAGAGGAGTGTGTGGCCGCACATCTGTCGTGTGCGGCCGCACACCAGGTGCGTGCGGGCGCACTTGTCTGGGTGTATTCCCGTGCGCACCATTCTCTCTCCTTCGAGCGCCCGCACCGACGTGGGTCTATTTTTGGGCGTCATTACCGACCTCCTCTTTGTATATATAGTTATTTCTACCTATTTTTAGTAAGAAGTTTTTAGATTGAATTGGATAGTTAGTTTTGGGAGAATTTTAGAGAGAGAAATTCAAGAACTTTAGAGAGAGAAACTCATGATTTTTGGTGATTGCTCAAGAATTCCTCATTGTATTTGATCTTTAGATCAAAGTTTTGTAAGGATTTTCTTCTTAATTTCAATACAAGTTTGATTTTAGTTGATTTCATTTGTTTTCCATGATATTGATGATTGATTTGGTTATTGATTGAATTTTGATTGATTTTGATTGATTGTTGGTTTAATCTTTGATTTCAATTATGTTGATGATGAAATTGATGATTGTTGTAGTTTTGATCTTGATTCCTATGGCTAGTGAGTAGTTTCCTAGCTAGGGAAATGGTGAGGCATGTTTGAATAATGGATTAGAGTAATTTGGGGATAATTGATGGAGTTAATGATATGATTAAATTTGGTTGATAATTCATGTGCATGTGTGTGATTAATTGAGGTTTGGCCATCTTTGATTATTTGCACTAGATTGCATTGTGAGCTTGCTATGATACGGACCATTGATTAGTAACTTGCAATTTCACGATTGAGGTGCTTTGTGACGTTCCCTAGGTAGTGTTTAGCGTAGTTGACGCTAGTTAGACCTCTAGGTGAACCATCTTAGTATGCTCTTTTGGATACATGATGATCTTCCTTCATATCACTTGACTTAGTCGGTTTGACCTCCCAAATTACCATTCTCCATTACAATTACATGTGGATCCATTGCCCTAGTGCCTTTAGATTGATTTCATATAAGTTCTTGCATCATTTAGCTCTAGCTCTAGTTTCCTTCATAAACCCCTTTTACTTGACTTCGAAATAGCTTGTCTTAGACATTGTGCATTCGACCTCCATTCCTTTGGGTTCGACCTTGACTTACCACTACGCTAAATAGGGGTTTGTTAAGTTACAAATTTTGTTTGATCGGGTGGGGTGGTAGCCCAACGACCTACCGTTCTCCTTCCCACCACTGCTGTTATTGTGCACCGCTGCAGTGCAGCGTACACCTCACAGTGTACGGCCACCGTGGCCGGCTTCGGCTGGCCACACCACGGTGGCTGGTGCACGGTTTTTCAAAAAAAAAAAAAATCTGTTTTTGAAAATTTATTTCAAGATAATTATGAATTATTTTGGGATAAAATCAATTTTATTTTGGATAAGTTAAAATATTTTGAAAATATAATCTTTTATTTTAAAAGATAAAATTGGTTTTATTTGGATAAAATCTTTTATTTTAGGATAAAATCAAATATTCAAAAGTTGTTATATTTGATATTATCCATATTTAAAGTTGTTATTTTGATAATTATCCATAATTAAAGTAGTTAATTTTGGATAAGATTTGTTAGGATATTCTGAGCATATTCCAAAAGGATAATAATTGATTTTAATAATGTGATTATCCTATAATTATTTTTTGGATATAATTGATTTAAAATATTGAGATTGGCTAGTAATTAGGATAGAATTTCCTAATTTTGTTAGGATAATCTTTGAGGATAAATATGATTTATTTTTAAGATTAAAATAAGATTTGATTCTATCTCATGACTAATTTAGAATATATGATATTTTATTGATGATCATGAATAATATATGATATTATCTAATTACATTTATTAAAATATGAGATATTTAGATGCCATGTTTCCTTAATTGTGAACATTCGATGTTGTAGTTTAGGAAAGCATGATGAGTGATTTATTATGTGGCAATTTTATAATATATGATGTTGTTTATTGCTATATAATGACTAGTATGCCCCAGTAGATTGCTAAATACGATCTGCGCATCGTGATGTATTTTTGTAATCTTAGTACGGTCTACGAACCGATAAAGTATTTTGTAATTTTATTTTATTTTATTTAACTAGTAGATAGAATATAGTAGAATTACAGGTTGTAGTTAATCCAAGAAGCCCATGAAGTGAAGGCCCAAAGGAGCAAGGTGGATGAGATCCATGATGATTCAAGTGGGAGCTTTTTACTTTGTTAGTTTTCTTAGGATTAGGGGCCATGCTATGTCTTATTTATGCATTCAGTATTTTATGCATGTTAGATTTTATTGATGTTTTGTGATGATGCGCTAGAGTTCACTATTTAATCACAACATAATAAATCTAGATCCCAGTAATATTGATGCAGCTTTTCCAATTAAAACCCCGACGAAAACCTTGATCGTTTGTGATGGGTCAGCCCTCAGCAGAGCATCATAATATATCTTGGGGAAGTGGGGGTAGGACCGCATAACTACACTTTTAATTGGTTATATTCAACAAGGTTACCTAAACCGTTTAGAACCTTGAAGCTAAGAGTAATAATTAAACATGCGATGGTTAATTATTCAACCAAGAATTATAAGAGTTGTAATCAGTAAAGAGTTTACTCACCTTGAAAATGTAATGGTTCATTGCAGAGCCTCACTCTGGTTAATTATTGCACGAATAAAGGATCTTGGAATCACTTAATTCAAGATGGGATCACTTAAATTGAATAGAGTGTTTTAAAGTTACCAATTTAATAATCGCTTATGGTACTTTAAATTTAATAAACATAATTGAATTTTGCGTTTACTTATAAGTAACATGTCGTTCTAATTTTATTATAATCTCCTCGATTGAAAATAAAGTTGAGAAACGTTCTCAAAAGATTTAAAAGACAATCCATAAACCTATATTCCAATTTTGCTAAGATTGTTCTAAAAGGCAAGTTTTAGAAATTCATGTCACATGTCTAAGGTTGGTTTTATTCAAAATGTTTGAGTAAAATATCAACACATCTTCATTTTGAAAAATGTTTCAAGGGATATAATCAGATGAGAGGTACAAACCCTTCAAAAGACAAGTATAAAAACCCAATAAAATCTCTTATCCTCAATATGATTGAATATAAGAAAGTGATTGGAAATCTCTATGATCAAAAGTTGATCAAATGACAGTATTCTTCATCTACTTTATATAGAGTTTAATACTTGATTAAACTCAAATATAAATAATGATAGAATAGGCTTAGCAGAATCATGAAAAATGCTTAAAGTAGTTAAGCAAGGTATCATTTTGAACCTAAGAGAAATGTTCTAAGTGGTTCAAAGGGAAAGGTTTAGGAATATATGAGGATTGCATTAAGATGTTATAGGCCAAGAAATGCAAACAAGTTGCTACTTCTCAAACCTAGAACTACTTACATGCTAAAAGTTGTTATGAACAACAAATGTTTCAAATTAAATGGACCAATTCCAATTAATTAGAAACTACCTCATATAGTTGGAAGGTAAAAGAATGGAAATGTTCCAATTTAAGAATTATATTATAGAAATTGATTTAGCATATTGCTACTTCTTGGACATATGATGTCTTGTTTAGATCACTCATTGCACAATGTGATTGAACTAAAGGAAGAAGTTATGGATAAAGGAGAAATAAATCTACAAGTTTAGAAGCAAATGCTGCTACTTCACAAGTAGAATCTACAAGTTTGGAAGCAAAAGTTGCAACTTTACAAGTAGAACCTACATTTCACCTTACCTTGTTAATGGCTAGAATTAAATAAATGTTATTCATTCTATCCATTATCAAAACACCATTCAATGTTAGTAATGACTAAGCATCGAAGATTCAAAAACGTGGAATAAATGTTATTCTATGCTTTTTTGAGTCATAATGTGTTTTGAATTGCTAAATAGGTTTAAAGTTCTATATGATAGAAATAGTTAAACCATTTCTATGTATATAAGTTGTCTCTAAATTAAAATGTCAATTAATTCGAATGAAAATGAAAATTGCATGCGAAAGATCCAAAGGGATGGACTTTCAATATCATTAGATTATGAATCTATTGATATATGTAATTATCATTCTAATTTGAAATTATGACTAAGTCACCATTTAGAGAAATGATGATGAGAACTCAAGGTCGAATACATATCGATGTAAGAAAACCAAAGGTTCAAAGGCTAGAGACGGACAACGAAACTTCATTTGTGATACGATCACTACTTATGCTTAGTTGAAGCATGGAAGTGAAGATTTTGAAATGTTCAGTATGAAGTTCAGTATCAACTTGACAAGATAATGATTACACTACAATATGATTGTAATTGTGAAAATTTAAGTCAAGACATGTACTTGGCAACACATTCAAAATATTGCAATATGATCGTAATAATGAGAATTTAAGCCAAGACCTTGATAAACATCCAAGAGTTGTGAAATCGTTTTACAACAAACTCTGAAAACAAACCTTGTGAAGTGTTTACGAAGGAAGCCATCAATCTATATGAGATGTATTTTGATAATGGATGTACATTACCTATCTTCCAACCATTTTTCAAAGGATACACTTTTAAAATAAGCTACAAAACTAAACAAACTACATACGTCAAATCAAATGTAGCAAAGGCTTCATATGTGATATGGATAAGAAAAATTCTTATTAAGTCTTTCTACAAAGCAAGGAATAAAACATGTATTAAATCGTTTGATGCACGTTCGATTCCTATATAGAGTAAGGGGTACTACTACACAAACCATACTTAGCACAAAATGTTTGTTGCTCAAGTAGGTGCCCTTATGGAAATTGTTCCAAAAGGTCAAGTGGGAGTAGTGTAAATCTCAAAACGAGTTTGAGAAAAGCAACAAACAAACGTGGTTCAAACCATGGTTGGTTCACCCTAAGCTAAATAATGCCTCCTCAAAAGGTAAGTGGGAGTATAAGAACCTCGAAAAGTTCGAGAGCCTTGAAAGAGTTCAAGAAAAGTGATTTCGAAAATCTCGAAGAAATTTGAGAAGTTATCGAATAACAGCAACAATATGAGCATAATTCACCTCATGTTACAAATGACAACGCGTGGTCTCATCATGTGTAATGGGACTAATAACCATGTGTTGAAGGTAGTACATTCCAAGTACAAATCCTCTATTGTCGTTTCTCATTGAAAGCTAAACAAAGTTGTTGTATGAGTTTCAATTGTTGCATTCAAACCCACAATGATGACTAGCATATGTAAAACTTAGCCAAAGAAATATGATTTCATATTGACTAAGAGTTCTAAAATATTTATTTTGGAACATGATGATTATGGAAGTAATAAGGATGTTTTGACGAGTTATAACTCCAAGTGGTTTAAAACCATGAAATCTGAAATAGATTCTAAGTCTGTAAGCAATCGTATGACACTTGAATAATTTGCCTAAGTTGGGTGAAACCCAATATAAGCAAAACAGACAAGAAAGAAAAATGTTTTCTAACTAAAGCAAAGACTTGTTAAAGGATTTAACAAATTCATAGTATGACTATGACTATGATGAAACCTTTACATTAGTCATGTTGCAAAGATCTATTAAAGATATTTTAGTGATTTTTACCTTATAAGATTTGGTAGATGGATTTCAAAACACTTTCTTGAAATTGTTCATGAAATAAGATTTGTATATGATACAATCAAAAGTTTGGAGATCCAATAATCCTAGGGATGCATAAAAGATCCATAATGGATTGAAGTTAGCATCAGGGAGTTAATGTTCTTAATTTTGTGAGTTAATCAAATCGTTTGATGTTCTCGTAAAATGAAGAAAAGGTCTTGTATGTACAAGATGTTTAGTGGGAGCTATGAAGTCTTAGCTTCTTGGTCTAGTATAAAGAGCAATTATTCATTGCTTGAAGAGTCAAGTGGTGGGTAATGTATTTTATATGAAAATCTTGAAGAAGAAGATGAGTACATTTGGGATTCAAGATCTATATAGATAGGTCTCGAAGGATGTTTGAGTTTTGGTTAAGAAGCTTATATTGATAAGATTCTTATAAGGTTCAACATTATATTGAAAAGAGTTTCAATCCCATATGACATGGCACGTTTCTTAATGATTCAATACCTTGAGAAAGGTTGATGAAATTAAGACTATGAGTGATGATCCTTATGCAATTCGCAAATGATGCATCATGCATGTCATGGACTATACTCATCCATTTGATTTATGTGTTTTAAAGAACAAGTGATGATAGATTTCAATCGAAATCCAATGTAACGTTGGAATACAAATTAGAAATTCATAAGTTCCTTGCGAAAGGGCGAAGGAAAATTCTTAGTGTATGGAGATAAAAATGATTATAAGATTTAGAAATTGCAAAGTTCATGTTTATGAGAATGTCTCATGAACTCTACTTACTAAACCCCTTCCATGACCAAGGTATGAGAGTCATACTAAGGTTTTTGGATTGAAGCAAGTTATGTAATTTTAGTTGTGTATGTTTTGAGAAAGCATATTACAAAAGTAATACATTAGCCTGCAGAATTATGTTTATCAATTGAAACAAAGTTTCAATCTTATTTAATCGTGGTTTCAAGATTAAATAAAATGTCCAAAATAATTATGAATTGATGGGCTCACTAGGTTGATGACCTTTTGAATGAAACCCCACAGGTGAACTAAATTCATATTTTATTTAAGTTCCTAGTTCGGAATCATTAAACTGGACATAAATGATTTCCAATAATGGACTAGCATGTTAAGATTGATTGGATAGCGCAGTTTCATGGGCTATAGGAGCGTAGTGATGCTCGGTCAATCACATGGATATGCATGAATGATGCATGATCGAACTATAGACCTACTTTGAAGTTCAAGTATAGAGCTTCCGGATATATTAGTGGATTCCTTTGACATGAGTGGAGCATTGATCTTATTCAATGGATGTTATAACTGTGGTACATTCAAACGTCTGCCCGTAACTGGAGATTATAAAGGGTGTTTCTCGGTTATTTCAGAAGTTGAGTTGGAGCTTTGGTTGCCATAAGATTGGATTGAGTCTACCTATTTAATTAGGAATGTGTCTTGGCCCCATGAAGAGGGAGAATTTAGAAAATGCATGGCCGTGCTCAAATGGATAACTTTGTAACCATTTGTTTTGCAATTCTAACTCAGATTTCAAGAAAAGATTTGTAGATTAATATGATCACGACATAAGATGCAATCATATTATCAAATCGACACACATTGACTTAAGGAATTTGAATATTGCGCACTTGTCTCAGACAAGTGGGAGATTGAAGGAGTTATGTCTTCGATAAGTGCAATTACTAGATATATCAAGGATCACTATTATGGAGATAATAAGTTCATTCTATAGGGTCGTCAATATCTGGTGCTAGATATGATAATTGATCTTTGGGTTTATAGCCCAAAGCCTTATAGAATGGATCCTATGAGGTCACACAACAAGGGTATTGGGTTAAACAAGTAAGAGGCCCATTAATGGGCCTCATGAGATTATGACATACCATGTAGAGTGTTGGGCTAGAGTAGTGTGTTTAGGATAAGGTTTTTGGACTTTTGACATGGGCTCTTATTTAGAGATGTGATCTATAAATAAGATCCATGCCTAGGGTTTGGTGCAAGCAGTCATAATTCACACTCAGTGAATTTTGACATCAAGGCAACCAATCCCAAAACCCTAAATACTCTCCTCACTCACGGCCCTCTTCTCTCACCTTCACGTCCGTACGTGCGGTGCCCCTCATGGTGGCTCGTGGTGTTTTTCGTGGTGGTTCATGGTTAGCTTGTGTCTCTCTTCTCCGTTGAAGGTTGATTGAAGCGTTCAGTCACGACTAACTAGCATTAGTGGAGGTTTAACTTGTGCCCGTGGACCAAGTAGAGGAATCACGCTTGGGGTTCTTTATCTCCCTTTGTTCTTGCTCGATCGCACGTGGAATCACGCTTCAAAGGTACAATTATTTGTTCTTTATGTGTTATGCATTAGATCCTTGGATTAGGTACTGTATGAATATGATTCATGTTTATTCCCGCTGCGTAGTACCTATAAACTCCTACATCATAAGTCATTCCTAAAGGAGTGTAGGTTCTCCTTTTCTTGGGCAATGGAGCATCAAGAGCTAATACTTCATTGAGATCAACTTGGCTTATATTGTTGGTAGTATTTTCCTGCTTAGAAGACGAAGAAGAAGGAAGGTCGTTCTTCTTGTTTTTCCAAGTGTTGTTATTGTTACTACCAGCAGTCTTTATTAGCTCGTCCTCGATATTGATGCCAATGTCATATACAGCTTCAAAAGTGTTCAACGGAAGAAATTTGAGATGTTGATTGTACTTGTGAGTCAGATTTTGGATGAAGAGGCGAATCATCTCTTTTTCTTTGGGAGGATCTACCAAGAGTGCAGCTGTTTCCCTCCACCTATTTAGGTAAGCAGTGAAGCCTTCATTCTCTTTCTGTTTGAGAATTGAGAGTTCACGTTCAGAAGTTTTACTTTGAATGTTACACTTGTAACGGTTCATAAAACTGTCGGTGACATCTTGCCAAGTCGCAGTACACTTGGCGTCTAGGGAATAAAACCATTGTTGGCAAGCATGTTCTAAGGAGAGAGGGAACACCGTAGGGAAGAGTGTTACGTCCAATCCCTTAAGAGCCATGGTTGCAGAAAAAGCCTTCAAATGAAACATCGGGTTATCAGTAGGCTTGAACTTGGGAATGTCAGCGGTGGAAAATTTCTCAGGAAGCCTATCCCTTATGTTCAGAGAAGTGGCAGGTTGCTCGACATAGGTAAACTCTTCAGAGATCTTACTCATCTGTTCTCTGATCTTGTCTATTGCAGCTACAGTGGCATTGCTTTGATTGTTTTGCTCTACCGTGAGAACCCTGGTAGTGAGTGCTTCCATCATAGTAAACAACCTTTCGATGGCCTAGTTCATATTCTCCATATCTTCCTTAGTGGCCATTGGTTGAAAGTAAATGGGAGATAGATTCTGTGGGGATGCTTGTGGTGGTTTTGTTGTACGCCTCTTAGGTATAAGAGGTTGGTGAGGTAGCGAATCAAACCGTAACAGTCTACCCCTGCTTCTTGACCAAGTGCTGTGAAATGAAATAAAATCACTTAATTGTTTGACTCATTGCTCAAGATAGGAAAGGAAGGATTAAGACATTTGAAAACAGGTGAGAAAACTCCACTCATTTTTTTATGACAAAAATGGGGGTGCATGAACCTAGTATACGATCATAAACGACATGGTGCACGACTCAAGTCGGAACATAAAGAAAGTGTGTGGACTATACTTGACTCGTGAGTGACTAAGTGATGTTATAAGACTCGTGGTATGATCGTACGGTTAGACATGTGAACAATAACCAAAATCACTGATGCAAGGACCAAATTAACACGGAAAACTTGACTGACGCTTTTATTTTTTATTTTTTTTATTTTTTTTGGAAAATCCACCGTGTCACGGTCAACATTCCCATGCCACGGTACGGCACCCCGTCAGAAAGTGCACTGTACCGTGACACGGTCAAATGTTTTTTTTTTTTTTTTTTTTGAAAAATCCACCGCGTCACGGTCGACATTCCCGTGCCACGGTACGGTACCCCGTCAGACGATGCACTGTACCGTGACACGGTCATTTTTTTTTTTTTTTTTTTTGGAAAAATCGACCGTGTCACGGTCGACATTCCCGTGCCACGGTACAGTACCCCGTCAGACGGTGCACTGTACCGTGACACGGTCAAAATTTTTTTTTTTTTTAAAAAAGGGAGGATACCATCCGACTTTCTCCAAAAAAAACGACACAAAAACAAGACTTCCCTAAAATACGGTCAAAAAAGTGGTGCACGACTTAAAAGTGTGTGAACACGACATGTGAGTGATAGACGCGTGTTTTGACCGTATAGCTAGACATGACACCAAACTGGACACAGCATTCGCACAAAAATAGAAAAAAAAGACTGACAAGACACTTTCCTGGGCACCGTGTCACGGTGCAGACTGTCGTGACACGGTACAGTCTGCCGTTAGACGGTAGACTCTCCCGTGTCACGACATTGTTCACCGCGACACGGCAGAACATGCCGTGACACGGTGCGCAGTTCCAGGTCATTTTTTGTGATTTTTTCAGATTTTAATCGATTTTAAGTCCGTACTAATTACTATGTGAGAATAAAAACCCTCGGTCATGGGTTAAACAAAAAGAGCAAACGCATGAGGGTTAGCACCAAACATCCACATAGCATTTAGGCACGATGATGTAAAAAGTTCGCAACCTAGAGTCAAGATCTATGTTCAACTATTGGTCAAGCTTTGGGTGTCAAAAGGGTACCATGGTTAAGAGTTTGGACGCGTTAGCAAGGCAGCCTCCCTTGAGGGTGTATGCCAACGGGCGGCTCCGCGAGTTCGTGATGAAATCGAACTCGACTCCATAGTTTGGGTGGATTTAATAACTCGGATGAACCCTTATTGCCATGAGCGTTTTTGGGTCGATAGAGCTTAAATCCCCCGGGGCTAAGACGCATGTAGAGCACATACGTTTTTTCAGAAAAATCGAAGGAAGTCATCTGTGAGGAAAGAAAATAAGCCACCGGACTGATTTTAGGACTGCCGTGACACGGCAGAAATTCCCTGTCACGGTACACTGTACCGTGACACGGCAGTCAGAAAATCTGACTGGTGCCCTGTTTGCTTTTACGCGCAACCAAGTTATCCAATTTTTCCTACGGGACAGACCTGAATGCGACGTTAAAACGTCTATGCAGATGCAAAAATGCCAAATTAATCACAGGAATATTTTTTCAAGAATCTTTCAAGTCTCATCCACTCATCTTAATTAAATACCGATCACTCAAATCGATAAATAATTAAGAATCCTCCCCAGTGGAGTCGCCAAATTGTAGGCGTCGTTTGAAGTGCGCCTACGTAAAAGCATGTTGTGAATATGCTTGGCACTCATAGGAAGTGGAAATTGACATTATGATTAGGGACAACGATTAGGGACAAAGCAAAGTAGGGAGCCGCCAACAAGTTTTTAAGGAACTTGTAAACCGTTCACGGATCATTTAAGGCAACCACGATTAAGGGACAACGAAGGCAACAACGATTGACCCGTGAAGGTTACACCCCATTCATAATCCATGAGATTACTAACTGCATATGGTTCGAAACCACGAAAGGAGGATCGGGGATGATGGTACGAAGTGAGTCATGGAGTCACATTCGCCCGTATTGGCCTCTACTGGATTCTTATTGTGAAAATCATTCCTGTGATCTCAAAGGCATACAAACAAAATTCAAATTCGCTCCAAACTATTATTATGCTAAATTGGTTTAATATTAATGCAACATATAATTCTATAATATTGTGATCACTTCGATTTAACAACAAGATTAAAAAGGGACCTAAACCGGTTGTCCAAATTATCTTATTAGTCGTGATTTTCAATTACATATTCCCTTTAAACATGCAATATGGTGATCATAAAATATAGACATTAATAAACATTAATATTGGAAGCAATTCAACAATAAATCCAACAATATAAAATCGTTAGAAAAATAATAGAAATTGAAGGAACATGATTCCTTATTTTGATTTTGTTTACATGCTACTATAAAAACAATAAACGCGTTAGTAATTTCAAGGAAAATTAATTAAACAATAATTAAAATTAAATTAAATTAAATGAGTTGATTTGGGGCCAAACCCTCAAACAGTTCTACCTTTCACGCCGTGGTTTAAGGATAGAACCCCGGGTAAAGTACGGACTCCTTGGAGTGCTTAAGGAAGGTATTTTGAAAGAGAGAAGGGTAGGCTAGTGTTTAGGCTAGAGCATAGAAGAGAAATGAGAGAATTAATTGATGCCTCGTACATTAGAAATGAGGGGTTATTTATAGGAAAAATGTGCTGAGGGAACATACGAAACCCTAAAATGACAGAAACCCTAGAACAGTTTCCCGTGACAAGGCAAAATGTACCGTGACACGGTAAATTTCCCCGTCAGACACGGTGGAATTGTGAGTGACGGGGGATATTTTTTAACAAACGGGGAAAGAAAACGCGTTAGGGCTTACGCGGAAAAGACACAAACTGTACCCGTGTCACATCAGGTCTCCCGTGACACGGGATTTCTTACCGTCAGACGGGAGAGAATCCCGTGACGCGGGAATACCTGCCGTGACGCGGGATAGTTTTTGTCATTTTTCCTCTAAATTCATTTTTTAACCCTAATTTCATTCAGCTTTTTAAGTGCCGATTGATAATTTCGGGCCATTTTCTGGTTTATTAAAATTGGGCTAAATTAAGAATAAATAAAAGAAATAAACAAAAGGTTTGGGCCAAAAATAAATAATAAAATAATAAAATGAAAAAATGGGTTTTGGGCCAAATTTTATTTAAATATGATTTTTAAGCACTCTCGGGATTAAATACTGAACCCGACCAATAATAGCGGTGAAAGGTTGTTCATCATCGGGTTTGGTTTTGGGGAGACATTTTTAGGTGTCTACAGCAGCATTGCCCCTGCGTTCCGGGAAGGAGTCAAATGCCAGCCGCATGGCCTCCCAATTTGCCTCTTCATCATGGAGCATCACTCTGAGCGTAGGCTCATAGTGTTCAATGGGTAGAACGACTTCAGCTCCGTATACCATGAGAAATGGGGTTTCTCCGGTTGACCCCTTGGTAGTTGTCCGGATGGCCCAAAGGACATGAATTAACTCTTCAGCCCATAAACCACCGGCTCTTTCAATTTTCTTTTTTATGTCGTCTGAGATGAGTTTGTTGAATGCCTCAACCTGACCATTTGCTTGAGGACGCCCGACTGAGGCAAAGTAACTTGAGATACCCTGATCTCCTAACCAAGTCTTGAGCTGAGGCGTCTCAAACTGAGGGCCGTTGTCAAATACCATAGACATAGGTACCCCAACCGGGTGATAATATTCTTCCAGATGAAAGAGATGACATCCTTTGTCTTGATATTCTTAACTTCCTCCGCCTCCACCCATTTGGTGAAATAGTCCACATCCACCAAGATATAGCGCTTTCCGCTTGGAGAAGGCGTATAAGGACCCAAAATGTCCATGCCCCATTTAGCAAACGGGACTGGGCTGTGGATTGCCGTCAGATCAGTAGCCGGGCGATGTATTAGCTTGCCAAACCTCTGGCATTTATCACATTTCTTCACAAATTCTTTAGCGTCTGCCTCAAGGGTAGGCCAAAAATAATTCCGCCTCTCTGACGGCTAGGGACTTGCCGCCTATATGGGAGGTGCAAAATCCCTCATGCAGCTCTTCGAGTACCTCTTTCCCCTTTTCTGGGGTAACACATTTCAACAAGGGCTTGAGAAAACCAGCCTTGAAGAGTTCTCCGTTTCTTAACTCGAAGTTAGCTGCTCTCTTTTTCATGACGGCTGCCTCCTGAGGTGAATCAGGGAGCGTGCCGTCTGCAAGATACGCCCGGATGCCATCCATCCAAGTAGAACTTCAATCTAGAATTCCAATGGGCTCTTCATAAATACTTCTTTTTTCAAGAACTTCCCAAAAGACTGACCGAGGCGTATCATGGCAGGCGGATGATGCCAATTTTGACAGCGCATCCGCCGGGTGGTTATCTGATCGGGGCACTTGATTCAATCTGAATTCCTCAAGTGTCACAGCCTCATCTTTGACATCCTGAAGATATTTGATCATAGCCGGATGGGTCGCTTCATAAGTGCACTCATACTGGCTAACAACCAACTAAGAATCAGAATGGGCGTCAATCTTTGTTGCCCCTGCTGCCTTACACATGCGAATTCCGGCTAGCAGGGCTTCATACTCCGCCTCGTTATTTGAGGCCTGAAACTTGAACCGTAGTGCATACTCATATCTATCTCCTTCTGGAGATTCACAAACAATGCCTGCACCACAGCCGCTCTTTGTAGAGCTCCCATCTTCATACACCTTCCAAACCTAATCAACATTATCCGGGAGAACCGGACGAGTCATTTCAACAATGAAGTAGGCAAACGCCTGACCTTTCACTGTTTTTCTTGGTTCGTAGGAGATTTCAAGACTTTGCATTTCATTAGCCCATTTCAACATTCTGCCGGATGACTCGAGAGTAGACATTGGCCGCTTGAGGGGCTGATCAGTGTAGATTACAACTGGATGTGCCAGAAAGTATGGCTTCAACTTTTTGAAGGCCATATATAGAGCAAGACCAAATTTTTCCACCATGGGGTACCGGAGTTCAGCATTTTTTAACACATGGCTAATGAAGTATACCAGGAGCTGAGTACCGTCTCGTTCAGCAAGGAGAACAGCACTGAGGGCATGGTCTGAGACGGCTAGGTACATGTACAACTTCTCTTTAGGAAAAGGACTGACAAGCCTTGGCAAAGAGTGTAAGTGTTCTTTCAATTTTTGGAAGGCCGCCTCAGCATCATCCCCCCATTCAAATCTAGTCTTCTTCCTGATTTCTTGGAAAAAGTAAGGCATTTGTCACCTGATCGGCTGAGGAATCTCCCCAAGGCGGCCAGGCAACCGGTGAGTCTCTGAACTTCCTTAACAGTGCGGGGTGACTTCATGTCAATTACTGCCTGTATCTTCTTAGGGTTAGCCTCTATCCCCCTTTGATCAATAAGGAAACCGAGAAACTTCCCAGACTCAACACCAAAGACGCATTTCTTAGGATTTAACATAACCTTATGACGCCTGAGTGTGGTGAAGGTTTCTCGGAGATCAGCAAGGTGATCCGCTTGCTGCTTGGATTTGACTATCATGTCATCAATGTACGCCTCTACGTTCCTCCCAATTTGACTAATGAAGACTGTATTAATCATCCGTTGGAACGTAGCCGGCGCATTCTTCAAGCCAAACGGAATCACCGTATAGCAGAATAACCCCTGATCAGTGACGAAGGCCGTCTTTTCTTGATCTTTTTTCCACAGAGGTATCTGATGGAAGCCGGAATAAGCATCCATAAAACTCATCAAGGCATGACCGGCTGTTGAATCGACTAAGATGTCAATTTTTGGAAGTGGATAACTATCCTTTGGGCATGCCTTGTTGAGATCTGTGTAGTCTACAAACATCCGCCAGGTACCATTCGGCTTCTTTACAAGCACAACGTTTGCCACCCAGTCGGGGAAATTACAAGGCCGAATGAACCTGGCATCAAACAACTTTTTCACTTCGGCAGTTGCCGCTGACTTCTTTCCTCACCGTGGTTCCTCTTCTTTTGCCGGATGGGTTTCATTTTTGGGTCCACGGCGAGTTTGTGGACAGCGAGATCCGGGCTGATGCCTGGCATCTCTTCCACTTCAAAGGCAAACACATCTTTGAATTCTTTCAGCAAGAGGTGCAAGTCTGCACCCAGAACAGCATTAGCAACCGTCCAAACCTTAACAGTTCGCTCTGGACGGCTGTCGTCCAGAACAAGATCAATGCTTTCACCAGCCGGTTGGGGACGGAGCTCCTCTGACCGTTCACCGGTCAGTGATTGCTATTTCTTTTCTTTCTTCACCACCACCAGCTCTGCAACTTTTCTCTTTTTACCGGCTGCTGGTGGGGGTGAAGGAGCGTCCTTGACAATCTCAAGGTCTATTGGTTCCTTCCCTTGGCCGTCTGAGGCCACAGTATCTTTGACGGCTGAGAGGTAGCACTCTCGGGCCGTCTTCTGATCCCCATTCAGGGAACCAACAGAACCATCATCCCTCTCATACTTGATGAGCATGAGAGACGGGATGATTACCGCCTTGGCCTCGTTGAGGGTTGGCCTCCCAAGAATGATGTTGTAGGCGGTCAACTCCTCAACGACCAAGAATCTGACGACAATATGTCGTCCCTGGCCCTTCTCACCCAACCGGATGGGTAAATCAATTCTTCCGGCTGGATAGACCATCCCACCCCAAAACCAACCAAGGGGTGGGTGACCGGATGCATGTTGCTGGAGTTGTATTTCAGCTTCTGCAAGCACCGGAGGATGATAATGTCCGACGAGCTGCCGGTGTCGATAAGGATCCGTTCAACCAGCTGGTTGGCAACCTTACATTCAATGACGACCGGGTCGTCATGTGGACGGCGGACGCTGCCCCTGTCCTTCTCAGTTATGAGGACGTCTGGGAAGGTGGAACTGGCAGACGCCTGCTCATCATCATCATCCTTGTCCATCTTTCGAAGATGGCTCTTGGTGCCCCGGATGGTAGGGCCACCACATGAAAATCCGCTTGCTATAGTGTAGACCGGATCCTTGTCGGTATCCGAACTACTTGTAGGCTGGGGGGTTGCCTTGGAGGACTGACCCTTGTTCTTCTTCTTTGCCCCAGCTGGGGACTTAGAAATGTAGGACTTTAGAAGCCCTTTGTCAGCCAGACGGTCCAACGTCCGCTGTAAACTGAAGCAGTCGTTGGTGTCATGGCCAACCTCCTCATGGAATTGGCAAAATTTATTTTTGTTCCGTGACTGGACGGAACTCTTCATTGGATTCGGCTTCTCAATGGACAACCGGTCCTTCACCTCTATGAGGATGGAGTTGCAGTCTTTGTTAAACTCATACCGGGGAACGTATGGTTTAAACTCTTTTTTCTTCTTCTGGGACGACTGCTCAGAATCACTAACCGCCCAGACTTCTTTTCTTTTCTTGCTCTCTTCTTTTTTCTTTCCCGGATGAGAAGACCGGCTCTCTTTTTGCTTGTCAGACTTCTTGGAGTCCGACTGACTACCAGGCGTGCAGAGGTCGGTTGCTTGTATATAGCTTTCCGCCTCCCTCAGGGCCGCCTGTAGCGTAAATGCCCCTTTTCTGACAAGGTCGAACTTAAAAGTCGACCCGTCTCTCAGACCCTTGAAGAAGTCTGTAAATGCTACCTCGTCAGACAGCCCCTGGATCTGAATTCTGACCAGGTTGAACCGTCTGACATATGAGTGTAGCCCTTCTCTCTCTCCCTGCTTAATGGTGCTGAAGTCTAAACTTGTTTTCTTAGCAGGGATGTTCATCGAGAAGTTGGTGGCAAACAAGAAGGCTAGCTTCTTGAAGCAGTCAATAGATCCGGCTGGCAAGTTGCCAAACCATTGTTAGGCAATGCCCTTCAATGTAGCCGGAAAACAGCGGCACCAGGTTGCATCGTCTCAACCTTGTAAACACATTAGGTTGGTATATGTCATCAAGTGGTCTTCTGGGTTGGTGGTGCCATCATAAGCACCAACCAAAATATTCTTAACCTTGGCCGGCTGAGCCGCCTCGGTTATATTAGCTGCAAAGGCAGACGGCTGTTCGCCTAGCCTCATCAGCCGCAGCTGCCAGTCCAATGGCTGGACATTGGAATATGCCGCCTGACCTTCGAATGGGGGTGGCTGCATGAAGTGGAGGCCATATTGCCCATACTGCGCCTGGGGTGCGTATGGCATAGACCCTATCATCAGCTGAGGTTTGGTGTTGACAGATTTACCGCCCGTCCGACTCTCATGCAAGGACATATAATTCCTTGCAGAAGCTTCCTTGAAGCTGTTTGGAAAGCTTGAGGTAGAAGCTGACTCAGACTGTTGCTGCCTCCTTCGATTGATGACTTCTCTAGCATCGAAGGTAGACGTCTTTTTGGCCTCCGGCTGGGGTTGCCGGGGCTGCCTTTGGGGCATCAGAATCTTGGACCAGTCAAGTTTTGCGGCTGCCTTCTCCTTTGGATGAGGAGTTGGCTGCCTGTCCTTGACCAGCTTCTTCTTCTTCCCATCATTGGGAGTCTTTTTAGCTGGCGGACTCTTGCTAGAGCCTGCCTTGTTGTTGATCATCTCCTTGATTTCACTCTTGAAGGAGTTCATGAATTTCATGAGCTCCTTCCTGGTGACTGGAGCCTCTCCTCTAGTCTTCCAGGTTGCCCCGTCTGACCTCCCAGTGGGCCGGCTGCTTGGACCCGCCTGGTCTAGATTTCGCTCCAATTGATCTCTGGAACGAATGGATTTAGAGATGAGGGAGCCATCTTTGGTTATGTAGGTCTCCACATCATTGTCTTCTTCTTCTTCTTCTTCCTCCTCCTCAGTGAATACCTCTGGCTGAGGCTGAGGCGGAGGCTGAGGGATTTCATAACCTTCCGGTTGAATAACCGGTTGCAAGTCTTCTTGGTTACCCGTCTGAGTAACCGGACGTAGAGAGATAGAATTGAGAATTGGTACAGAATTTTGAACCATCTTGAGGTACTCTCCCCACAGACGGCGCCAAATGTTTTGGGTGTTTTTGTCCCTTGGGAGAGTTACAACTCGAAGACTGGTCCTGCTGACTCTGTACCTGCAAAAACAACGGAGACACCGGTTGGGTGGTGCTCCGCTTCCAACGCTCAAGTTAGTAACTTGAAGGAGAATAAAAAGTGCGGAAATTTAGGTGGGGATCTGCTTGGATTCCAAGCTCAGGTGTTCTCTGATGAGAGAGAAAATAGGATGTAATAAATGATAGTAAATTTCTGATTGTCCCCCAATTTGGGGGAATATCTCCCTATTTATAGGGTCATTGGGAAAAGTGCCCCTCCCTAGGTCATTCTGACCTAGGACTGATGGGCTGCGCCGCCAAATAGCGGATTTTGGGGAATTGGGCCCTTGAAGGACGCAATTCTAAGGAAGAATCTGGAGAGGCCACGTGTCAGCTGGAGATTTGGCCAGGGGTGACCTGCTAGCCTCCAACACGTGGCACCTCCCTAGTGGTCCACTTGTCTAGGGTAAAAATTCCCTAAACAATTTTCATTCCATTTTGTAGCTCTTTTCCTTAGTTTTTATTAGTTTTGCTCTTTATTTCGTTAGTTTATGTTTTTCGTAGTTAGTTTCCTTGTTTTGTGCATTTCTTTGTTTATTCGTTCTTTTTCCCTTTTATTTGTTTGTTTTCGTTTGTTTTTAGGTTATGATCAAGTTTCCAAAGATTCCCGAGCCTTCCTCTTACATTTCTCATCAAGTTGGATGCCTTGTGTTCGCTTTTGGAGCTTCAAGTTTGGAGGAACGCAAGGAGCAAGTCAAGAGATCGGTGCACATATGCGGTGGGGGCGTCATCATTGCCACAAACCCACTAAAATACTCATTTCAAGACTACCTACTTTGGTGGTCATCATCATCACCTAGACGAGCGTACGAGGTTGAGCTAGGACGAAGAAGAGGAATTGAGAGCTGCTGCCAGATGCGGGCGTACACGACCAGGGTGCGGCCGCACCTGCCGGGGTGCTCTGTTCCGTACCCATCTGTAATACCCCGTATTTTCATATGTATTTTCCTAATTATTAATTAGGAATTATTTTATAAAAAGGGTATTTTAGTAAATTTATTATTTGGAGCGAAAATAATATTTGAAATTTTGGCGCCAAAAGTATTTTGAAAACTAATCACTATATTAGATAAGATTTATTATCCATTTATCCTATATTAAAAACCGGATTATTTATATATTTCGGATATTTTAATTATGGCAAAAGCTATATTTTATTATTATTTTAATAAGTTCGAAAATCCCATTTATTTAGCTAATAATTTCAGATTTTCTTATGTATGAAATATGATTTTATAAGTTAAATTATTTGGTGAATATTTGGTATTTTATTATTTAATTATTTATTACAATATATATTATTTACACAATTATTTTTAATTTCTTAAAACTAGCAAAATATATTCCTAAATACTAAATAGGAAGGCCGAAAATATGAGCTTAGGAAAGCTCAATAATTTCGGCCATCCCATAAAGATTTTGGGAAAATATTTTGGTAATTTGTATTTTTAATTATCTCCTTAAATCTCCTATTTTCCATAATTCTAATTCTCCATCTTTTTGATATCCCATTATTATATTTTGTTGCCATTCATTCTTCTTAATTATTCCCCAAGCAATTCCAATTTCCTTAATATATTTCATGACATACATACCTTCCATATTCAATTATACACAATCCCTTCAAATATCAAAACTTTCCTTAAATCTTTGCTCACTTCTCTAAGTAATCTCTTAAACCCTAATCACCATAATTCTTCCTACGTTTTCCTACCATAATTCATGCTCATACTAGTCTATAAATACCCCTTCATACCTCTCACATTCTTCACACCAATTCTCTTCTTTTCTTCTCCTCAATTTAACACTCCCGTCCATCTTTGAAGCCAATTTTCGGGCACTTCTGGTCAGTTTTTGGGGTAGTGACGTTTCACAAAAAGTTGTTCCTCTCAAAAAATCCTTGAGGTTAGGCTCAAGAATCACCCAATTCGGAGTTATATCAAAGGAGTTATAGCCTCTGCAAGTTCTGCCTATTATTTCACGCAAATCCAATTCCTCTCTTTTCCTTGGTTTCTTATCTTTTCTTCTTCTCTTCTCTTATTCAAATTTATTATTATTATTATTATGGGGGATTTATAAAAATTATTATGAGTAGTTTTAATTATATAAATCATATTTTAATGATGTTTATGAGAAATTATTTAAAAGGTTCATGTACATATAGTTGGGGGTTTTTAATTACTTCCTCAGTTAATGGTTATTTGCAACAAAGGAATATTTTATATCTCACAAATAATACCCCTTTGTTGCAAATAACCATTAACGGAGGAAGTATTTGTTAACCTTTTATTGATTAAGGTTATATTTATTTGTAGGGTGTGTTTGACCAAGATTCTTGAGGTTCTTTTGGTGTGTATAGCTAAGCAAGGATCAAGGTACGTTAGGGTACGTTAGGTGGCTAGATACCTTTGAAAGTGATTGGTTTGAATAACATGTTTTATATGATTTGATTGGTGATTGAATTAAAATGATTTGAATTATGATTTTGAAATAAATTATGTTTAAAGGTATTGATAAAAGTATTTTGAATGATTGATTTTCAAATCATGTTTTTGAATGGTTTGAATTACTTATCGTGTTTAAAGAAAGGATTTGATTTTAAAAGGTTTGCAAGGAAGATTTATTGATTTTGAAAAGTTATTAATATGAGATTTTATTCTCAAGTATTTATTTAAAAGTTTGACTTTGAAAGTATGTGGAAGGAGTTTGAATTATATTGGATTTGTTGGATCTTAAAAGGATTTATTATTGAACCATTGAAATATTATTATTAATGCTTTATAAGCATGTTGGTAATTTCACTATGTAGATTTGGTTTATTGATAAGACTATGGACTTTGTATGACCTAGTCTTTCCTCAAGAATAGCCTTGTAATATAAGGAGACTAGCTTGGGGGGTGTGCACACTTGGGTGAGGAATTGAATTTAAAGATATTGGTTCAAAAAGGAATTTGGATTTTTAAAGGAATTGGTTTATCAATTATTTTGAATGTTGAATCATTGGAATTGGTTTTGAATCATGAGTTTTGGAATTATTGGATTATTTATTGGAAATTGGTTTTAAAACATGTTTGCGAATAAATTGAGTTTACATTATCTTGCACTTATCGTACTTAGCATATTTTGCTAATCCGTATTTCCTATTTGTTTTGGTTCGCCCTGTTTATCGTAATGGTAAGCAGTGTTGACTATTTTCAGGTGGAGTCATGAATGAGCATATGGGAGTCCCGGGATTTGCTTCACCTAGTTTAGGAATGTTGGTCTTGTGTTTATTTTGAGTACTCATAACAATGTTACTATTTTTATAAGTATTAATAAAAGAAAGTTAAGTTTCCACTGCAAAGTATTGGTTTATTTTAGTAAGTTTGAGTAGCCTTGCGTAATCACGCGGCGGTAATACGCCCAAGTCTATCTACGGTATAATTATACGTTTTATACTGGTATTTCCGTAGAGGGAGATTTGGGGGTGTTACACCATCTCCGTGCGCCCGCGCCTCTCGGATCCTATTTTTGGACATCTAACCGACTTTTCTTTTGTTTCTTTTTTATATATAGTATTTCCTTCTATTTTTAGAGAGTATGAATGAGAGTATTTTTAGATAATCATTAGAGAACTTCTAGATCATATTTTAGAGAGAGAAACTCTAGGATTTTAGAGAGAGAATTTCATGGTTGATTGTTGATGATTCAAGATTTCTTCATTTCAATTGATCTTTGATCAAGTATTGTAAGGATTACTCTTCTTCGATTCAATATATAGTTTGATCTTTGTTGATTTCATTTGTTTTTCATATGCTTGGTTAATTGTTTAGGTTTGATTGATATTGATTGAAGTTTAATTGATTTTTGTAATGATTTTAGATTTCTTAATATGATCATGATGAATGTATTGATTTGCTTTGTTTTGATCTTAATTACCATGATTAGTGAGTAGATTACTTTCTAGGGCAATGGTGAAGCATGTATGAGTAATGGATTAGTGATAATTGGGGATAATTGATTGAGTTGATAGTGTGATTAAAATTGGTTGATGATCATGTGCATGTGTGTGATTAATTGAAGATTGGCTAACTTTGATTGTTGCACTAGATTGCATTGTAAGTTCACATTGATACGGACCATTGATTTGTGGCTTGCATTTTGACAGGCTAAAGTCGTATCACCTAATCAAAAGTAATTACCTATGTCCACTAGCTTAATTACGCAGATAGGGAAGTAGGGTCGAATCCACAGGGAAATAAGTCTTTCTACTCCTAATTATTTATTATAATCTAAATTATTTAGGTAACCAATATGTTTGTGATTATAAACTATACTACGAAGATTATGAGTAAGGAGAGTAAATAGGGAAGAAATCAATAATAATAAAGCCTAGGGCATAGGTTCACTAATAAACAATATTCCAGGGTAAAACATAATAATCAATCATCAATGCATTAATTAATCAGATCATAAAGGGCTTTCGCTACGTATTACAATCACAGAGTTAATTTACCAGTATTAAATCTCATCTCTCGAATCTCGACCAAACCATTTATAAATTTATCTGCCTATTGAAACTAAGCTTAAACATCAATTCTCATCTCTCGAATCTCGAATCAATATTGCTAAACTCATACAATTAAACCTGGTCAAATCTAATTGCATAACATTTAAACAATCAATAGGAAATCAATTAAGCATTAACAATTAATAATCATAAATCACCCCTTCATATTATTTATTAGATCCCCCTAAACCCTAGAAAGGAAACTACTCAGACATGATTAAAGCTAAACAAAACAAAGTAAATAAACAAGGCATAAGGAATTGAATGAATAAAAATACTGAGATTAATAAAAGAGAAATCGTACAAAGACGGCGGAATTACAATGGAGTTTTAGGAACAAGAGAAAATAAAATCTAGAGAGAGAAAGTCTATTAGAGAGAGAAGAAAATAATACTAGAGTGTAGAGAAGTGAAAAGAAGTGTCTAAACTTGCCTAATAAAAATACATTAATACTCAGCAAGGAAGTCTACGCTAAACAAAATTAATCGGAGCTTAACAACCATCCTCTAATAATCACGCCCGGTCGGGCAAGGGGTCGCCCGACCGGGCTCACCTTTTTTCTACTGAGGACCTTCTCCCGCCCGACCGGGCACGTGCTTCGGGCGCGAGCGCTGGTGGAGTAGTGTTTCGCCCCGCCCGGCCGGGCGCGCCTCCGGGCGACCTTGCGGATCCGGGCGAGGCTATGGGCACCCACAAGTGGCTCGATTGGGCCTTGAATTTCTTCCTTGGGCCTTCCTACTACTTGGCCCAAACGCCTCGTATTTCCAAAATCGAGCCCTTAGTCACCGATTTGCTACCTCCAATCGGTCTTGGGCTATAAAAAGAGGTCGCGGTCTTCCAACGCTTGTAGATGCTTCTCGAAAATTCGGGAAAACACTCCAAGTAAGCAATTTCCTACAAAACTCAAGCAAAACTACAAAAACAATGGAAAACACAAATTAGTAATAAAAGTGGCTCGAAGGAGCCAAAAACACTATTAATTACGACCAAGGGACGGGGGTAAATCTCTATATAAAATGAACATA
This sequence comes from Chenopodium album, assembly GCF_948465745.1. Classification (NCBI taxonomy): domain Eukaryota; kingdom Viridiplantae; phylum Streptophyta; class Magnoliopsida; order Caryophyllales; family Amaranthaceae; genus Chenopodium; species Chenopodium album. The sequence continues at coordinate 23,500,835 of NC_137857.1, read as the reverse complement.
TCAAACTCCCCCAAGCCAAACCTTTGCTTGTCTCTAAGCAAAGAACTCCTCAATGAACATATAAAACATGCCTCACCCCAATATAAAAACCAAGCACAAACGATTCAAGGCAAATCAAATGAACATGCTTCAACATCAACCAATCCTATTCATCTAATCACCCTTCCTCCCCAACAATTGTCAAATAGAGCAAACCACAAGAGCATATAGAATTCAAGACTAGTGCTCACACACTCAACTCTCATTTATGTGGCGAGTAAAAGATGTACTCGATCGCTCTCCATCCAAACCCCTTTAATGTGAACAATGCCCTCCCAAACTCACATAACTCGTGTGTTTAAAAAGACATACACTCAACCTAATAGTCGACTCGGAATATGTCAAGTCATAACTTGCATTGATAAACAACACTTTCACATTTACACAACTCTATGCACAAGGTCGGAAGGTCTTTAAAGCTTGTAATGTAAGGCTAGGGTAAAAGGGTAGGATAAATTTGGGAATATGTGAGAGATAAGCTATGCTAAAAGGAAGCCATATCCTAATAAACCCATGATAAAAAAATAATGATCATACACATCTCCAACATAACCAACTCCAACAATAATAGTCCAAACATACTCCAATCATAAAAATCAAACCCAACACTTACAAGAATTCACTCCCAAAAATATAATAATATGGAACTAGACTGAATAAACAAACTTTGAACTCAAAACTCAAATATTCACATTGGAACTAAACTTTTTTTTTTTTTTTTTGATCAACCATCACTTTGATAATTTGAACATCAAACACTTTTTTTCTTTTTGCTCTTTTTTTTTTCAAATTTTTTTTCTCTTTTTTTTTTATTAGAAGTTCACTTTCTTTTTTTCAAATTTCTCACTTTTTTTCCTTGAACTTCTTTTTTTTTCTTTTTCATCACACTTTTATTTTTCTCAAATATATACACTTTTAAATTCATCAAAACAAAAATATGATCAAGAACAAAAAAAACTTCTCAAATCCACCCAAATTGTGCAAATAATGTGCACACTACAAACTCCCTCACCTCACTCACTAATAGCTCCCCCAAGCCAAGCTTGGGACTAGTAACCAATGGGGCAAACATGACTTGTAATGTGGCTAAAAACAATAAAAGGGCACAAGCAACAACATGGGTAGCAAGAAGGGAACAAATGTATCTAAATAAATCTTAAGGCTACCTAAAAGAACAAATGCCTTCGTCCTCCACATGTGCATAATAATGAGTTATGAAACACTACTCATAGCTGCAAACCAATACTCAAATTCATTGACATACCAGGAACTAATCACACATTCCTAACCAAATCAACTAGTCAAGAACTATATTCACATGTAGTTGGGCAAAATTGACGCATGTTTAGGAATCCAAGCAATTAAACTTCAAATCATGATCAACAAATCCACAATGCTCAAAATCAATAACCAAGAATCAAAACAAATTTTCTCAAGTATGGGGCACAGGGAAGCATGATTTACAATTCATTGGAATGTATTTTTTTTTTTTTTTTTTTTTTTTTGATTTTTTAATTTTTTGTATTTTTTTCATATAAGGAAAGCAATAAAACTAATCTAGAAAGCAATAAATCTAAACTAACAAAACACACCAAAAATAAATTAAAATAAAGAAAAAGGAAGAAGAAAAGTATACCAAATCCAAAAATCTTCCCCAAGCCAAGATCAAACAATGTCCTCATTGGCCCGAGGCTAGCCCAGCTGACTAGTCATCTTCATCCTGGTCCATCCGTGTGGACCCACTCTCTCCACCGCTACTACCTGCACCATCTGCACCAAAAGAGCTACCACCAAAAAAGTTAGCATGATAACTCCCCCCCGGTCCTCCCCCAAAAGGCATGTCCTGGCCGTACCCATGGAACGAAGAATAGTCTGTGTAAATACCATGGGCAGTGGGATCCCTATCGTATCCCAGAGGTGGTGGCTGGAACTAGTCCGGGTAAATAGCATCGTCGGGAATGTTGCCCCGACGAGCATAGTCATCATAAATGGGGTAGAGCCCCCTACCCTGGTTCCTCTCTAGGTAGCCTAGCCTATGGTCGACGGACCCAAGCATCCGTCTCATATCGGTCTGGTTATGCTCTATATGACCTAAGGCCTGAACTATACTCTGAAAATCCCAAACCGGGTCAGAGTCACCATAGGGGACGGAGTAGGACTGTCGGGGTGGTGAAGGTTCCTATGGGATAGGCTCAACTACTAGTGGAGGCTGTGGCTGGGCTTATGGTGGTACCTCGCCCCTAGCATGGGCAACTAACAGGGCATAAGTGTAAGACTCCTGCCCTGGGGGAAAAGCAGTCAGGTCGGGGTTGGGCAAAGGAAAAATAGGTAAGGGTTGCTCGGTCCCTGTCCTAATGCACCAATGGGTGACCTGGTTCCCGTCTACCGTCAACCACCCCAGCTCCTCAAGGTACCTAGAGGAAATGTAGGTGTCAGCTCCCATGTTAGTCATGCGGTGGGGTTTGTTTTCTACAAAACCGGCCTTCTTGATGGCTATCCTAGTGATAAGGCCACCAAGATGGATGGGGGTAGTGACAGTGTTACTAGCCATGTTGTGTCTGCCTAGATGGTGGATAATATGTCTAGCTATGTTCAATTTCCCGAACCCAAACATATAATGGCCAATTACAGCTAATTCATTGGTCTGACAGTTATGGGGTTCGTTCCTACCTAGAAAACAGACACTGGCAAATCTTTGCCATATTCTGGGGACAGGATGGTGGATCGGTCTGGCACTGGCATGTTGTGCATTTACAGTGGAAATTCCAATCAAAGCAAAATACACATCTTCCATTTTAAATTCAGCATTCCATTGACGATCCAAATCATGTTCTAACTCAAATAATTTACAAAATTCCACAAAAGAAAGAGTGATATTTCTATTATTAAGCCTAAAAATTAATTTCGGACCAATTTTATGATTTTGTATAACTAAAGAAGACAAGAATTCACATGTTAATTCACGGTATGTAGAATAATGCATATCAACAAATTTTCGCATACCAATATCATTCAAAAATCTTCTAACAAAACCAAAAATTCCTAAAGCTTCTAAAGTGGGACGGTGTAACCACCGTGAGGGAATTACCTCGCGCCCATATAGAACCTCTAGTTTCTCCCGTTGCTCCGGCATCGCGATCTTAATCGTCGGCCATTGTGGAAGTTGTAGGGCTGGGTCGTATTGTTGAGATGACCCGCTTGAGCTACCTCCGAGCAAGTTTCGGGCTCTTTTTGCCGCCATTGGAGTAGTGGTAAAAAAAAAAATTGTGGAAAATGTAAAATTTTGGTATAGAAATGTAGAGGATGAAGAGAGGATTAGAAATATGTAAGAATTTCAAAATTTGGGTGAGAAATGGAGGAGAGATCTTAGAGAGAAGTTAGAGAGTTTAAGGTTTTAGAGAGAGAAAGAATGGAGGAAAGGTAAGAAAGAAAGAAGAAAGGAGAAAGAAAGGAGGAAGAAGAAGAGAAAGGAAGAAGAGGACGGTTGGTTTGATCTTCGCGCCCGGCCGGGCGGCTTGGGGCCCGGTCGGGCGATCTACACGTCTGGAATATGTTATTCTCGCGCCCGGTCGGGTGCCTCCCTCGCCCGATCGGGCGATCTTGTGTTTTCTTCGACCCTTCATCTCGCGCCCGGTCGGGCGTCTCATCGCCTAGTCGGGCGATTTTCTTCCATTTTTCGATCCTCCTCTTGCGCCCGGTCGGGCGTCTCACCGCTCGGCCGGGCCAATTTAAAGTCCGTACACGTCAAGTCTCGCGCCCGGTCGGGCGCTACTCCGCCCGGTCGGGCGATTTTCATGGTTTTCTAACCCCTACTCTCGCGCCCGGTCGGGCGAAGGTTCGCCCGGTCGGGCCCGAGAGCAAAGAAGGGACGTGTTATTTTCTTCAAAATTTGGCTAACTCTTTTCCTCTAATCTGTACCAAAAACTTATAAAACTCGTTAAATTCCCTCCTCTCTCCTCTCATAAGAAAAAGAAGAAAAATAAAAAATAAAAAATAAAAGCAAGTAAAATACGGGTTGCCTACCGCAAAGCGCTGGTTTATCTAGGTCCCGCACGACCTTCTTATCATAGTGTTTCAAGGTGAACTAGAACTGGTTAGGTGTAGCAATTCAACTGCACCAATTGTAGCCCCTTCTTGATATAGCTTGAGTCTCTGACCATTGACCTTGAACTCGTTACCAAGTTCATCAAATAGCTCTACAAAACCGAACTTATTGGCCCTTTTTACAGTGAAAGGACCCGACCACCTTGACTTCAACTTTCCTGGGAAAAGTTTAAGTCTAGAGTTGAACAACAACACCTTGTCACCTTCTTTGAGTTCGCTCGGAAGGATCATCTTGTCGTGCCATCTCTTAGTCTTTTCCTTGTAAACTCCCGTACTATCATAGGCCATCAACCTAAACTCATCAAGCTGGTTAAGTTGTAGAAGCCTCTTTTCTCCCGCTAGCTTAACATCCAAATTGAGCTCCTTAATAACCCAATATGCCTTGTACTCTAACTCCACCAGAAGATGACATGCTTTACCGTACATAAGTCTATAGGGAGTGGTACCTTTTGGGGTCTTAAACGCGGTTCTATATGCCCAAAGGGTGTCATCCAACTTATCACTCCAATCTTTCCTAGATTTTGCTACCACCTTCTCTAAGATGACCTTGATCTCACGATTAGACACTTCGACTTGGCCACTAGTTTGGGGATGGTAGGCTAACCCTGTCCTATGGTAAACACAATACTTCTTTAAGAGGGTATCTAACTTCCGCTCATGAAAGTGGGATCCTCCATCAATAATTATGGCTCTAGGTACTCCGAATCTAGGAAAAATGGTTTTCTTAAAGAGCTTATGGACCACCTTGGCATCATTGGTAGGAGTGGCAATGGCTTCCACCCACTTAGATACATAATCTACGGCGACTAGAATATAACGGTTCCACCTAGAAGAAGGGAATGGTCCCATGTAATCAACACCCCAAACATAAAAAATTTCAACTTCCAAAATCCCGGTTTGAGGCATCTCATGCCACCGCGAGATGTTGCCAGTCCTCTAGCAAGAGTCACAAGCCTGCATAAAAATATTAGCATCCTTGAACATGGTGGGCCAGTAGAATCCTGACTCATTGATCTTGGCCACTGTTTTAGAGGGACCATAATGTCCTTCATAAGGTGAAGTGTGACATCTAGTAAGAATACCATGTACCTCCCATTCAGGAACACACCTGATTTGTGACAAGTGATCTGCCACTACATTCTCTACACCTTTTTTGTCTCTTATCTCAATGTTGAAATCTTGGAGCAAGAGAACCCACCGGAGTAGCCTAGGCTTTGATTCAGCTTTGGCTATCAAGTACTTTAAAGCTGCATGGTCAGTAAAAACAATAACTTTAGAACCAACTAGATATGATCTAAATTTTTCTAAAGCATAAATAACAGCAAGAAACTCCTTCTCCGTGGTGGCATAATTGACTTGAGCCTCATCCAAAGTTTTACTTGCATAGTAAATAGCATGTAAAACTTTGTCCTTCCTTTGTCCAAGCACGGCTCCTAGAGCAAAGTCACTTACATCACACATGATTTCGAATGGAAGATTCCAATCGGGTGCACATATGATGGGTGCCGATATCAAAGCCTGCTTAATCCTGTTGAAAGCCTCAAGAAACGCGTCAGTAAAAACAAAAGGGGCATCCTTAAGCAAAAGCTGAGTTTGTGGTTTAGCAATTTTAGAAAAATCTTTGATAAAACGGCGATAAAACCCCGTATGACCCAAGAAACTCCTAACTCCCTTAACATTAACTGGGGGGAGGTAATTGCTCAATCACTGAAATCTTAGCTTTGTCTACCTGTATACCCTTATCAGATACAATGTGACCAAGGACTACTCCCTCTATCACCATAAAGGGACACTTCTCCCAATTTAAGACCAAGTTGCATTCTTCACATCTTTTCAAGATTTTAGCTAAATTAATTAAACATGCATCAAATGAAGAACCATAGCCACTAAAATCATCCATAAAGACTTCCATAATAGACCTTATGAAATTAGAAAATATGCTCATCATGCAACGTTGAAAAGTAGCAGGTGCATTACATAAACCAAAAGGCATTCTACGATATGCAAAAGTGCCATAAGGGCATGTAAGTGTAGTCTTTTCCTGATCTTCAAGGTGGATCGGAATTTGGAAAAATCCCGAATACCCATCCAAATAGCAAAAGAACTTATGATTAGCTAACCTCTCAAGCATTTGATCAATAAAGGGGAGAGGGAAGTGGTCTTTTTAGTGGCGACATTTAATATACGATAATCAATGCACATACGCCACCCTGTAACAGTTCTAGTGGGAATTAATTCATTTTTATCATTTTTTATAACAGTCATCCCACCCTTCTTAGGAACCACCTGAACAGGACTTACCCATTTAGAGTTAGAAATAGGATAGATAATACCTGCATCAAGTAATTTCATAACCTCTTTCTTGACTACTTCTTGCATATTAGGATTCAACCTCCTCTGGGGTTGAATGCAGGGCTTGTAGTTGTCCTCTAAATGTATCCTGTGCATACAAAAATCTGGGCTTATACCCTTGAGATCATCAATATTGTACCCTATTGCCCTTTTGTGGGTTCTAAGAACCTCTAGAAGTTGGGAAGTTTGTGGGTCATCAAGTGTAGTACTAATGATCACAGGGTGCATTTCCCGCTCATCAAGGAAAACATATTTTAAATGAGAAGGGAGAGGTTTTAGTTCAGGTTTCTTTACCTCTGCAGGTTTTGATTCCTGAACTAATTTTACTACCTTCTTATTCTCGTTAGCATCAAGTTCTCCTATGGAAAGAGCTTTTTCAATGACATCCACCTCTTTACTCCAGATGCTCGCATCACCTGTAGACAAATTTCCACAAAGTATTTCTTCCAAGGGATCCCTTGCAAGAATTTGTGTCAAGCTATCTTCACAAATATCATCCATTATATCAATGACATCAATTAAACAACAATTTTCCTCTAACATAGGACCTTTCAAAACTTTCCCTAAATTAAAAGTAATATTATCATCACCAACAGATAGGGTTAGTTTACCATTTTTGACATCAATAATGGCTCCTGCAGTATGGAAAAAAGGCCTACCTAATATAATGGGAATTTGTGTATCCTCAGCCATGTCTAAAACAACAAAATCAACAGGGAAGAAAAATTTACCAACTCTAACAGGGACGTCCTCTAGAATACCTAGGGGATATTTAACAGAACGATCTGCCGTTTGCAAAGTAATATTGGTAATTTTTAATTCACCCATATTCAATTTAGAACAAATAGACAATGGCATGACACTAACAGAAGCACCCAAATCACACAATGCTTTATCTATTAAGACATTACCAATATGACAAGGGATAGAGAAACTACCAGGATCCTTTAATTTAGGAGTAGATTTATTTTGTAACAATGCACTACATTCCTTGGTAAAAGCTACAGTTTCTACTTCATTAAAGGCCCTCTTCCTAGTCAATATATCTTTCATAAATTTAGCATATGCAGGAACCTATGTAATAAGTTCTGTGAAAGGAATCGTTACCTGCAAATTCTTAACAACCTCCAGAAACTTACCAAACTGCTTGTCCAACTTAGTCTTTAGTTGGCGATTTGGGAATGGTAATTTGATAACTGGTGGTGCTTCCCTACTCTTCCCCTAGGGTGCATCCTTCCCTGAGGTTGTACCCTGCAATGAATCATCAGAAATATTAGTATTACCCTGGAGCCCTGCAGGGACATTTGGTACAACGGAATCAAGATTAGCAATATTAATTAAATCAGGTTCATCCTCTTTGGGCATTGGGGGCCCATCGTAGTGTGAACCACTCCTTAGGGTAATTGCATTTGCATGTTCCGTAGGTTGGATTCCTTGCGCTGGTAGGGCTCCCTGCTCGCGAGTTTGAAAGGTAGAGGACAATTGGGCAATTTGGGTGTCCATGACTTTATTATGGGCTATAATAGAGTCAATTTGTTGGTCTCTACTCTCCATATGTTTTTGCATACTGGTCAGCATTGCTCTAATTTCTAACAAAGCAGGGTCAGAAGATGTAGTAGGGGCTTGTGATGGGGGTTTCTGGTTAGCATGAGGGTGGTAATATTTTTGATGTGGAGGGGGTGCTTGTTGTGGTTGTTGTAGAGGTGGAGGATTTTGAACATTGGTGCTACGGTAAGATAAATAAAGATGGTTTCGGTAGCCAGGATTGTAGGTGTTGGAGTATGGGTTATTTTGCTTGTAAGTTTGGAAAGCATTAACTTACTCCATTGAACTCCTGCAATCTTGCTCAAAATGTCCTACACTTCCACAATTTTCCTAAAAAGCATCATTAGCATTGTTTGAAACAGCGGAAACATTAGCAACAGAATTAGGGATAGTAGTACTAAGGTTATCTAATTTCTGGCAAATAGAAGTGAGCTGAGCTTGCATAAGGGTTACTAAATCAACATGGTGCTTGCCCTTATTTGCATAGCCTCTAATATTCCCATATTGGGAATTATGTATCGCCATATCTTCGATAACCTGACCTGCATCATCAACATTAAGATTCATAAATCTACCGCTAGCTGCGGAGTCTAAAATTGTCCTAGATGCATTCCCTAATCCATTGTAAAAAGCTTGAATCAACTGCCACTTTGCCAATTTATGGTGGGGATACTCCCAAGCCTCATATAATGCTTCATCTGGCTCCTGGGCAAAGTTCTGAATGGCACTTCTTAGTAAAGCTGTTTTCTTTGTAGGGTAATATTTATTATAGAAATTCAAAGCAAGAGTCTCCCAGTTAGTAATACCAAGTGCAGTTCTATTCAAACCATTAAACCACAATTTAGCTTTTCCACATAAATAAAAGGGAAAAAGAATCTCCCTGATTTGGTCCTGCGTTACCCCATTCTGCCTAATAATGTTGCAATATTGACAGAAATCTGCAATGTGAAGATTAGGATCTTCACCCTTAGCTCCACTGAATTGCTTTCTTTCTATCATCGTTATAAACTGGGGCTTGATCTCGAACTGGACTCCCTCGAGATTAGGTGTAGGAGAAAGATGTGGAAAATCCGTCAGGGACGGCTGCGAATAATCGCTAAGCTTGCAAGGTGGAGGTGGAGGTGGTGTAGCCATCTCTAATTCTGAATCAGAAGAGTCCTCCGAATCACTAGAATTAGGTAGTGGATTTCTAGGAATATTGTTACTCCCAGAACCTGCCAGGATCCGCCTATAAAAATTCTTCTGTCTATGGAAAGAGCGCTCGATCTCAGGATCGAATGGAATGTAACCTGATCTGGAACACCTGGGCATAAACAAAGAACTAAAAAAGATAGATATTAGAACTACCTTAAAGAACTAATGTCCTTTGAGGCAAAAGAAAAAAATAATCTAAACTACAAAAACAATTATAAATAAAAATAAAACCGTTTCCTCGGTAACGGCGCCAAATTTTGAAAGGATAAAGTCGTATCACCTAATCAAAAGTAATTACCTAAGTCCACTAGCTTACGCAGATAGGAAAGTAGGGTCGAATCCACAGGGAAACAAGTCTTTCTACTCCTAATTAATTATCATAATCTAAATTATCAAGGTAACCAATGTTGTTGTAATTAAAGACTATACTACGAAGAATATGAGTAAGGAGAGTAAATAGGGAAGAAATCAATAATAATAAAGCCTAGGGCATAGGTTCACTAATAAACAATATTCCAGGGTAAAACATAATAATCAATCATCAATGCATTAATTAATCAGATCATAAAGGGCTTTCGCTACGTATTACAATCACAGAGTTAATTTACCGGTATTAAATCTCATCTCTCAAATCTCGACCTAACCATTTATAAATTAATCTGCCTATTGAAACTAAGCCTAAACATCAATTCTCATCTCTCGAATCTCGAATCAATACTGCTAAACTCATACAATTAAACCTTGGCCAAATCTAATTGCATAGCATTTAAACAATCAATAGGAAATCAATTAAGCATTAACACACTAGTAGAAAAAACTAAATGGGAAGCCTCAAATGGCAAGCGGTTTTTAAAATCCGCTTTAAAAAACCCACCCAAAAAAAAAAGACCTCAGATATGTAATGGCAAGCGGTTTTGGGTTGAACCGCTTGCCATTCCAAAAAAAACCCTAAAACTAAATACGGGCCTCATTCCTCCTCTCCTTCATTCTTTCACGCCTCCTCTCTCATCCTCATATTCTCTTTTCTCTTTTCTCTCTCCTCTCATCCCCTCCCTCCTTCACGATTCTCCATTCTCATCTCCTCTTTCTCACTCTCCTCTATCTCTTTCTCATTCTCTTCATTTCTCTATTAGTTTCTCACTTTTTTTTTTTGCGATCTCTTTCTCACTCTCTGTCTCCCTCCTCTCCTCTCTCGGATCTCAAGTAAAATCGAGTAAAATCAAGTAAAATTTCGAGCAAATTCAAACCAAAAACCCCAATTCTAGGAGGCGATGGTTCAAGCGTGTGGTAAATAAACCCTAGAAAGGAACCTACTAAGACATGACTAAAGCTAAACAAAGCAAAGTAAATAAACAAGGCGTAAGGAATTGAATGAATAAAAATACTGAGATTAATAAAAGAGAAATCGTACCAAGACAGCGGAATTACAATGGAGTTTTAGGAAAGAGAAAATAAAATCTAGAGAGAGAAAGTCTAAGTAGAGAGAAAAGAAAATAATATTAGAGTGTAAACAAGTGAAAAGAAGTGTCTAAACTTGCCTAATAAAAATACATTAATACTATGCAAAGAAGTCTACGCTAAACAAAATTAATCGGAGCTTAACAACCATCCTCTAATAATCGCGCCCGGTCAGGCAAGGGGTCGCCCGACCAGGCCCGCCTTTTTTCTACTGAGGACCTTCTCCCACCCGGCCAGGCCCGAGCGCTGGTGGAGTAGTGTTTCACCCCGCCCGGCCGGGCGCGCCTCTGAGCAACCTTGTGGATCCGGGCAAGGCTATGGGCACCCACAAGTGGCTCGATTGGGCCCCGAATTTCTTCCTTGGGCCTTCCTACTACTTGGCCCAAACGCCTCGTATTTCCAAAATCGAGCCCTTAGTCACCGATTTGCTACCTCCAATCGGTTTTGGGCTATCAAAAGAGGCCGCGGTCATCCAACGCTTGTAGATGCTCCTAGAAAATCCGGGAAAACGCTCCAAGTAAGCAATTTCCTACAATACTCAAGCAAAACTACAAAAACACTAGAAAACACAAATTAGTAATAAAAGTGGCTCGAAGGAGCCAAAAACACTACTAATTACGACCAAGGGACGGGGGTAAATCTCTATATAAAATGAACATCACATTTACACGATTGAGGTGTCTTGTGATGTTTCCTAGCTAGAGTTTATCGTAGTTGACGCTAGTTAGACTTCTAGGATAATAGCTTGATATGCTCTATTGGTTGCATGATTGATCTTCCTTCACATTGTTTGACTTAGCCAATTTGACCTCCCAATTAGTCAATTCCATTATTAATGCATGTGGATACTAGCTCTAGTGCTTATTACACTTGATTTCTTCAACTTTATTTGCCGTGTTCGCTCTAGTTTTAGAATTCACAACCCTACCTATAGACTTCGGGATAGCTTGACTATAGACGATAGACAATAGCCCACCATTCCCTTTGGGTTCGACCCTTGACTTACCATATACTTGTATAGGGTTGGTTAAGTGTTTATAAATTTTGTTTGACCTTGGGGAGGGGTTAGCCCTAACAACCTAGCTTCGACCCTCGATCATTTTCTCAAACATACACAACTTAAATTACATAATTTGCTTCAATCCAAGACTTTAATATGACTTTCATACCTTTGTCTATGGAAGGGGTTTAGTGATTTCTCACTCATAATGTAACTTTGCAGAACATGACCTCCCGCTGGTCAATGATCTCATAACTGAGGCGATATCTCTGTTTGGATTTGTTATGTGACCCTGGCTCCTTTGTTCTTGGGCAAAGGTGACCCTTTAGTCACATGACATTCTAATCCGAACTTCCATCTCTAACTATCTGACTTTAGCTTAATACACATATTCTGACATTGAGTATGCAATAGTGTTCTGCTTTGAACTCTTCAAGCTCACTGTGCTTCTCCATATTGACACAAATATGCATCTAGATCAACTTCTAGAATCATCTTGTTTGTTTGGAAAAACTTGCATCCGTTAAACCTTTTGACAACTTGTTTACCTCTAACACCATAAACTAGAAAAATTCCTTCAGTGCTTCTCAAGTACTCAAGGATTTGTTCTTGGTAACTCTCCGTATGCTTATTCTGTATTTACTTGAAACTTTCTACACATGCACAAGTCATATGCAACAACTTGCTTTGTAGATTTCATGGCATATGTAATGGACCTTTTTGCAGAAGCATAAGGTACACTACCTTTACAACTCAACTCTACTAGCTTTTAAAAGCACTGAGTTTTACTGAGTGTAATACCATGAAACATGGGAAGAGATCCTCTCTTAGAACCTTGGATCTTTAACTTGTCAAGAACCTTATCAACATAAGTCTCTTGATTAGGTCCAGTCATCCTTCAAGATTCACTTTGTGGATTTTGATTCCCAATATGTACTCAACATCTCCTAATCCTCTCATATAGAAACAATCTTTCTAACCATTGCTTGATTTATTCAAGCATTGATATATCATTTCATATGAACTATATGTCAACTACATACAAGACTAAGAAGACAAATTTCTCCCACTAAACTTCTTGTCTCTACAAGATTCCTTTTCATTCTTCCAAGGTAATCAAACTGTTTGATTGCTTAATGAATGTTCCAACTCCCTAATGCTTACTTCAATCCATAAATGAAAATCTGAAGTTTGCAAAACTTTCTAGGAATTTATGGATTTCAAAACTCTTAAGTTGTATCATATACATACCATCCATCAAGAACATTTCATGAAAGGTGATTTTGATTTCCATAACTAGAATAATCCGAATAGGCTTACACAACTAATAGGTTTGACCCCATTTGTAAGACTATCATGGACTAGCACATCTTTACAGACATGGAGTCCATTTTGGATTTCTTGGCTCTAAGCCATTTCCTGAGTTGGCACTTGTCCAAAGCTTGCTTGTAGGTATAGGTTCCAACCATTCTAATAGGAAAATTTTAGAATCCACCTTTTACTAGAATTTCAACAAACTGTTTGTTTCGATCCTAAGTAACCTACGATAGGTATGAGCGACAATAGAATTATTCTTTTCAGCTCTTTGAAGCCTTTCATTCTAATAGGACGATAGAAGTCTCGCTAGTTGAGTTAGCTTGCTTCGACACATGTTTTATCAAATTAGCTGATTTCATGCGCATTCGTCTCTGATGTAGTGTTATCCACATCCTTTTGTTGCTCGTCTCGAATCTCATCGAGATCTAACTTTACTCCCACTTGGCTTTGTAGGAAGACATTTCTTCCTATAAAGACACTATCGCGAGCAACAAACATTTTGTTTCTACGTGATTGTAGGAATAATACCTCTGATTTAGGGTTTATTATGCCATAGATTTCATATTCCCTCAACCCTGTTTTGAAAAGATAACTTTGGAACATTTCCATTCCATAACTCTTATGACATATTTTTACTGCTTTAGTTAAGTTTTCGTTTAGTATATTCGCAATTGTTGTTGTTCTAATGCACATCCCTAAAACGATATTTGTAAATCATTAAATCTTGGATCAAACCATGGCAAGCAAAGTTTGATTCCTAATTTAAATATACAATTTAATTGTAATGTCTCTGGATTGTGAACTATTTCAACAATACCTTTAGATGATCATTTGTTTTAGAGTTAAATATTTATCACAACAATCATATTGTAGTGCTAAATTGTTTATCTCAAACTTGATTTTACATTTCATTTTGGAATTTTGAACGTTTCAATGATTCTAGCCTTTACTTCATTAAGTAATTATCGACATATTTACTTAAATCGTTAATGAAAGCAATGAATTTGTTAAATCCTTTTGCTAAATCTTAAATTTAATGGTACACATACATCATATGTATGAGTTCCATAAGATCATTTTAGCTCTTTTACCCTTTCGACTAAAAGGTAACTTGGTCATTTTTCATTATCAAGCATGACTTCTAATTCTCAAGTGATTCATAATCATATAAGAGTAAGAGTCCATCCATAACTTTGGATGTGCAAATGGTTTATGTGACCTAACCTTACATTGTTATAAGTAAATTTATTTTGAGTCATCTAAATTTACTTTTGTGATCTACTTATATCAATATCATAAAACAAAATTAACTCATATCTAGCAAAATGAAAACAAATTATTACCTTGGTCATGGATCAACACTTGTCCAAGCCAAGTAAAACCAAATCAGTATTCAAAACAAGAAAACCGAAATATTGTCTCATCAAAAAACTGGAAATTGTTCTAAATGTCATGATTAATCAAAAAATAAAACTATGAAGCTATCTCTGGCCACTAAAAACTTCTAGTGCACCTTCAAGCTCCATTTCCTTGCTAGCTTCACTTGTTTGCAGTTCCTGCACAACATCACAATGTTAGGCACTGTAACTTGGTATCACATACCTTAGTGAAAGTTAAAATGTTTATAACATAATACCAGAGGTTGATGCTCCATTATTTTTCTTGAGGAAATCAAGGTATTTCTGGAAATTGCGTTTCCAATGCCCCTTCTTCTTGTAGTAAAGTTAAAATGTTTATAAAATGTTAAAATGTTTATAACATAATACCTTAGGTTTTGGATTCGCCTTAGGCTTTTCAGGAGCCTTGGCAACTTGCTTGCCTTTACTCTTGGCACTAGCCTTTTGCCCCTTCTTCTTGAACACCTTTCCCTTTTAAATCATAAGAACTTCCTTCTTAGGTTCCTTAGGGATTTGTTTTTCAGCACTAAGCAGCATTGCATGCAATTGATTCATAGTCTTTGCAGTGTCAGTCATGTTAAAATTCATGATAAACTGGTTGAAACTTTCTGGAAGTGAGTAGAGAATGATGTATGTCGCCAAATCATCACTATATGGGTACCCCAGTTTCTCCATACTTTGAATTAGGCCGATCGTTTTGAAAACATGATCATGAACTGTGGCACCCTTTCCATTCTACAATCCAGAATCTCATGATGGAGCTCATACCTTTCAACTCTATCTTGTTTCTTAAACAAAGCTTTGAGTTCTTCCATGATTGAGTAGGCATCCTGGTCCTCAAAACGCTTTTGAAGACTAGGTTCCATGGTAGCAATCATTAAGCAAGTAATAGGCATAGCTCTATCATGAGCTTCCTTGTGCTTCTTGATCTCTACCGCAGTAGGATTTTCTGGCAGAGGTCTTGGTAATGGGGTATCAATGACATCCTCCGTACCTTCTGATTTCAGAACAAGCCTTAGCATTCTTTCCCAGTTGGAAAAGTTTTCCCCTGTCAACCTATCCTTCTCAAGGAATGGTCGCAAATTGTAAACGTTGTTGTCATTGTTATTACGGCTACCCATCTATGTCAAAATAAGGCAAAGTTTAATAATTATATTTAACAAATTAAAGTACCATAAAACGCATTCATTTGGTAACTTTAAAACACTTTATTCAATAATTAAATGATCCCAATTGAATTTTAAGTGATTCCAAGATCCTTTATTTGTGCAATAATTGACCGGACTGAGGCCCTACCATCAACCATTACATTTTTAAGGTGAGTAAACTCTTTACTGATTACAACTCTTGTAACTCTTGGTTGAATAATTAAGCATCACATGTTTAATTATTACCCTTAGCTTCAAGGTTCTAAACTGATCTTTAGGTAACCTTGTTGAGTATAACCAATTAAAAGTGTAGAACGTGATCTACCCCCACTTCCCCAAGATATAATATGACGACACTCTGTTAAGGCCGACCCATCATAAAAGATCGAAGGTTTCATCGGGTTTTTAATTGGAAAAGCTGCCTCAATATTACTGGGACCTAGATTTATTATGTTGTGATTTATTTAGTGAACTTTAGCGTATCATCAATCAACATAAATAAAATCTAACATGCATAATCAACTAATGCAATAAATTAAAGCATGACATAGTATGGCCCCTTAGTCCCAAGAAAACTAGAAATGAAAAATGTTCCCACTTGAATCATCATGGACTATGTTACGTACTCGGACTCTTTCATTTACCTCATATGTCCGTGTCGACACGAATCGTGTCGGACACCGACACCGACACTTGAACACTTCATTTTCAACTAAAAACACAATTTTTTTCAAGAAAATGGGAGAGTCCGATACTTAGACACCTGTGTCTAATTGGACACTTCATCCGAGTCTAAGTAACATAGATCATGGATCTCCATCCACCTCGGTCCTTTGGGCCTCCACTTCATGAGCTTCTTTGAACTAACACTATTTAAATAACTATTCTTTTTACATTTAATAAAAGTTATAAAAATACTTAACGGTATGCAGACCGTATATAGATTACAAAAATACTTCACGATGCGCAGATCGTATTTAAGAATCTATGGGCCATACTAGTCTATATATAGCAACATAATATCATATATTATAAAAGTGCCATATAATAAATCACTCGACATGCTTGTCTAAACTATAACATCGAAGATCATAATAAAGTCAACGCATTTCCAAAAATATCTTATATTTTAATCATAATTAGATAATATCATATATTAAACATGACGGTTCATAAAATATCATATATTTAATTTAGTCATGAGATAGAATCAAATCATATTTTAATCTAAAAAGATAAATCATATTTAATCTTTCATGATTATTCTAACAAATTTAGGATATTCTATCCTAATTACTAGCCAATCAAATAATTTTAAAATCAATTATATCCTAATCTAATTATGGGATAATCACATTATTTAAATCAATTATTATGCTTTTGGAATATGCTCAGAATATCAATCTTATCCAAAATTAACCACTTTAATTTAGGATGATTACCAAAACAACAAACTAAATTTGGATAATATCAAATATAACAACTTTTGATAGATTTGATTTTATCCTAAAACAAAAGATTTTATCCAAAATAAAACTGATTTTATCCCAAAATAATCTGTAATTATCTTAAAATATTTTTCAATTTTTTAAAAACCGTGCCATACACGCCGGCCACCGTGGTTGGCCAGCCGAAGCTAGCCACGGTGGCTGGCTGCTTTTCCAGCAGACAATGTCGTAAGGCAGCAACGTGCAGCAGCACCTGTTGTGGCTGAAGGCCACCGTGCGTGGCCAGCCAAGGCTAGCCACGGTGGGTGGCTACCTTACGCTACCTTACGGTAGCCACTGCCGCAGAGCAGCAGCAACAGCAGCACTGGCAGCCGCGACAGCAGCCGTGCAACGCTTGCATGCCGCTGCCCACGGCCACGTACCCCGGACCACCTGCCCTTCCACCCTCCCTCTTGGACTACCACCTGGTCGGCAGCCGCCGTGGCTGCGCCACCCAGCCGTGGTTGTCGACCAAAATAAAAAAAATTTTTGTTTGTTTTTAATTTAATTGAAACATCTTTTATCATAATTAAATTAAATTAGTCAAAAATTAAAATTAAATTACATTCAACTTTAAAATTAGGGTTTATTATAAAACTAATCCGAATTTAATTCTAACTTTTAAAATTAAATCTATGATCATACATAAAACGTTTTTATGCATAAATCAATTCAATTAAAATTATGAAACATTTAACAAATCGAATTAAAACAAAAGCAACCACAAAAATCATATATTAGGGCTTGGAATTTTCGAATAATTCGAAATTAGGGTTCTAGGGCTCGAAATTTTCGAACATATTAGGGCTTAATTCGGTCCTCTTCATGGCTATTTAAGCATCATTAAATTGCATT
The DNA here is from genome assembly GCF_948465745.1 of Chenopodium album. NCBI lineage: Eukaryota > Viridiplantae > Streptophyta > Magnoliopsida > Caryophyllales > Amaranthaceae > Chenopodium > Chenopodium album. Next base: position 23,482,939 of record NC_137857.1, on the reverse strand, counting down.
TAATCTATTCCAAAAGGTTAATCACATTAAATATAATAATTGAACCATAATTAAATTAATTTCTCCCTATTAATTGATTATAAAATTAACGTGGACATCAAATAATCGTATTATTATGATCTAGCGCGTTCTTGCAATTGGCTAACTGATACCACTGTAGGAGTTTATAGGTACTACGCAACCAAAATAACATGAATCATATTCATAAAGCACCTAAACCAAGAATCGCATGCATAACACACAAGACACATAATCATACCTTTGATGCGTGAATTCCACAAAGTTATTCGACAGGCAAATCAGGGAGAGAATAGACCCCCAAGTGTTGCTCCTCTACCTAGTCCACGAGATTCGAACGAGCCGTCCACCAATACTAGATTGGTCGAGTGATTGAGGAAAACCGCGATAACCACCTTTTCGGACAACCGACCACCGCACGAACCACCACCACCACGAGACACCACCGACGCTAAGGAGGAGGAGAGAGCCGTGAGGGAGAGGACTTTGAGTGGGGGTTGGGTTTCGTGTTTTCTAATTCGGGTTTGATCAGAAGATCAGTAAATTTCTTACTTGAAAACCTAGGCACCTAGTCTATTCATAATCTCATTATAATTAGACTAGGAAACGAAGCCCAAAAGCCTCTTAAAGCCCCTACATGGCCAGCCACCTAGATTGATGAGGTCCATGATCGGCCTCGTGCTCTAATGCTCGATCTAGCCTCTTTGTGTGACCTTATAGGATCCGTCCAATTAGGCTCTGGCCTATTTTACTAGTCCAAAAATCGTAAGTACCTCTAGCTATGGCAAAACGACGACCCAAATGTCCGGACATAATAATTTGATCCAATTATATATCTAGTAATTGCACACGACGAAGACATAACTCCTTCACTTGTATCATTATTGACTTTGTTCTTTTAACAGTTTTCTCGCGAGATGGTGACAGCTATGGCGAGGTGTATAGACGCCTTTCGCAGTCAGCTCGTGAGGTTGTGGAACCGAGCTACCTGTCGTAGCAACGATGTTGAGGAGGTATTTCTCTTGTATTTTTGTATTGCCTTTCATTATGTCCTTTACTTGATATTTGACTTGATTTATTTTTTGCAGGGACGGTCTATTCCTTCTCCGCGCACTCGGTCGAGGCCTGAGCCTAGGAGATGGTGCGCCCGCACCACCCTGGTGTGCGGCCGCACCACCCTCGTGTGCGGCCACACCTTCCGTGTGGGAACTTTCTCTCTTTCTTCGTCCTAGCTCATCCTTGTGCGCTCGTCTTGGTGACAATGATGAACACTAAAGTAGGCAGCAAGTAAGTGGATTTTTTGGTGGGTTCATGGCAAAGATGATGCCCCCACCGCATGCGTGCACCGATCTCTTGACTTGCACCTTGCGCTCCTTCAAACTTGAAGCTCCAAAAGACGAACACGAGGCATCCAAATTGGTGAGAAATATGAGAGGAAGGCTTGGGAATCCTTGGAATCACGATCATAACCTTAAAACAAATGAAAACAAACAAATAAAAGGGAAAAAGAAAAAATAAACAAAGAAATGCACAAAACAAGGAAATTAACTACGGAAAGCACAAACTAACGAAATAAAGAACAAAACTAAGAAAAACTAAGGAAAAGAGCTATAAAATGGAATGAAAATCATCATAAAAGAGATCAAATGAGTGCCATAAATGTCACTCATCAGGAGATAGTCGACTAGGTCCAACTCGAGGCATCGCCGCACTTCTTCTAGTGGTCGGGGTGGCCGATCTGAGGCTGCTCCTACGGAGGACTCAGCTTCCTCTCCCAAGGAGGTTCTTGCTAGGTCGACTGGCCGAGGAAGGACGACAGCGGCTCCTTCCATGGGTGGTGAGACGTACGAGGTTGGCTCGTCGCAACATCCCTTGCAGCTTCAGCCGTTGTCGATTGGGTATCAGGGTGAGTCGGGTTGGACTGGCCCTGAGCTTAGATTTCCGTCGGCTGATGGATCAGGTTATGGTGAGGGGCATACTCCACATAGTACCACGTTTTTTGATACTTTCAACGTTCCTCATCAATTGCGTCCTCCGACACCATAGTTGTACTTGTGTTTATTATTATTTGACTTTATAGGACTTTGTCCATTTGTATTATATGACTCATGTATTAGACACTTTTTACATATGCAAACTTTTATTTATTAAGCTCATTGCATTTTATTTTTCATGGCATGTGAGTGTGTGCGAAAAAATTATGACTTAACTTTTTGTGCAAAAAATTTCTGTCATTTTTATTATTAATGGAGGGTATCCGACTTTCTCCCCCAAAAGAAAAAAATGAAAAATAATTTGACTACAAATAAGCCTAAGTTAAATTAAGCTCAATTTAATCAAAGGGAAAAGCAAAATTGAATTGAATTGGATATAGCGGGGTTTGATATGCAAAATCAAAATCGAATCGGAGTCAGAAAAACGTGGTTTATGTTGCGCGTGGTTGTCGCTGGCTAAAACGCGTTGTCGCCACCCGTTTTCTTTGTCGCCACGCGACAAACTTGTAATCTGGCGACAGACTTAATTTTCCGAAGTCTTTCAGGATTCGGATTCTGGCGAAAATTTGTTTATAAATAGCCCCCAAATCTGACGATTTTTGTATAATTCGAACAGATTAAAAATTAATTAAATTAACAATTAATCATGTCTTTAGTTAAGAAGAGCTTTTCTGATTTCACACGTGAGTGGTGTTGCTCTTTAACTGCTAAAGAGAGAAAAGAACTTGACTTCTTCCATATGGGCGGTATTTATGGCATAAAGGGGGTAAATCTTGACATAGACTTTATTCATACCGCCTTAGAATATTGGGATTCTAATACTCATTGTTTTAGATTAGGCTATGATGAAATATGCCCTTTACCGGAAGAATTTGGTGCCATTCTAGGCTTCCCTTCCTTAAATCTTGCGGTAATGCCTAGGGTGAGTGAGTATTATTATAAAGATTATGAGCGTTTTCTTGATCTTAGGGGTAAAGATCTAAAGAACATAGTGCATGGTAACAATGTTAACTTAAAAGAATTTGCACATTTTTACTTTGATAAACTACGCTCCGAATCTTTTCATGTTTATAGGAGAAGAGCTTTCTTCTTTTGCATACTTAGCCAATATCTTCTTACTAGTGGTAAAAATAATGAGGGCCAAGCAATTATAATATCCATATTACAACAAATTGAATCAGGGAGAAATCCAATGCCATTAATTGTTGGAGAGACTATGCTAAGTCTTGATGAACTGAAAAGAAATCCAAAAGCACCCCTTCGAGGCTCTCTAATTTATTATAGGTAGAAAAATAATATTCTTAATTACAGAAATTAAAAATTTATTTTTGTATAGCAATACTAATTATGTGCATTGAATTTTTACAGATATGGCTCATGGAGAGGCTAGAATTTATTAGTCCTCCTGATAATATTGACAAGTATACTCCCAACTGCTTTGTTCGACGAAAGAACGTTTCTCCTTGAAGATGGGTCGCCGTGAGTGGGGCAAAGTGTTTGCCTCTGGTGACTACTCCATTAAGTGGGTCGTTCCTTGGTGGAAGCTTGAAAAGATGATCGGTTGTAATACTCAACCCTTTAGTCGTCTTCCTAGTTTGTCAAAATTGACCTTTTATTATCCTTGTAGAGTAAAGAGACAATATGGGATTGCACAAACTATTCCTACAGGAGATCTTCGCCATCCATATGAATTTCCTGTTTCACAAGAAGTTGAACGCTTTGACAAGTATTGGTGTGTTAGACCTTTATGGGAGGTGATTACCCATAAGGTTCCACCTTCTTTGTCCAATAATGTGAAGCAATGGTTAGATGGGTGTAGGCGTCGATCGAAGTGCGCCTACGTTAAGCATGGTGTGAATATGCTTGGCACTCATAGGAAGTGGGAATTGACATATACGATTAGGGACACGATTAGGGACAAGGAAAGTAGGGAGCCGCCAACAAGTTTTTAAGGAACTTGTAAATCGTTCACGGATCATAAAAGGCAACCACGAAAAAGGGACAATGAAAGGCAACAACGATTGACCCGTGAAGGTTACACCCCATTCATAATCCATGAGATTACTAACTCCATATGGTTCGGAACCACGAAAGGAGGATCGGGGATGATGGTACGAAGTGAGTCATGGAGTCACATTCGCCCGTATTGGCCTCTACTCGATTCTTATTATGAAAAGTATTCCTGCGATCTCAAAGGCATGCAAACAAAATTCAATTCGCTCCAAACTATTATTATGCTAAATTGGTTTAATATTAATGCACACATAATTCTAAAAATTTGGTGATCACTTCAATTTATAATAAGATTAAAAGGATCCTAAGCCGGTTGTCCAAATTATCTTATTAGGCGTGATTTTCAATCACATATTCCCTTTAAACATGCAATATGGTGATCAAAATAAATAGTAGAATCAATATTAATATAAAAACCAATTTAATCATAATTCCAACAACATTAAAATCGTTAGAAAAATAATAATAATGAAAAGAGCATGATCCTTACTTTGAATCTGTTTGTTTGCAACTACAAAATAATAAACGAGTTAGTAACTTCAAGGAAATAATAAAGCAATAACTAAATTAAATCAAATACGATAAGGTTGATTTTGGGGCCAAACCCGAAAACGATTCTACCTTTCACGCCTTGGCTTAAGGACAGAACCTCGAGTAAAATATGGACTCCTTTGAGTGCTTGAAGAAGAAATTTTGAAGTGAAAAAGGGTAGGCTAGTGTTTAGGTTAATAGCATAGAAGAGAGAAAATAATAATAATCAAATTCTGGTTGCCCCGCACATCAGAAATGAGGGGATATTTATAGGGAAAATGTGCTGAGGGGGCACACGGAACCCTAAAATGATAAAAACCCTAAAAAAGTGTCCCGTGACACGGTCAGACTGTACCGTGACACGGTCAGACTATACCGTCAGACGGTACACTTTCCCGTGACGCGGTACAGTTTTGGAGTGACGCGGGAAATTTTCAGAAAACGGAATGAAAAACGCGTTAAGGGTTTACGCGGAAAGGACACGGAACATCCCGTATCACGACAGACCTCCCGTGTCACGGGAAGTCCCACCGTCAGACGGGAAGTGTTCCCGTGACACGGTCAGACTGTACCGTGACACGGTCACTTCCAGTCCATTTTCCGTCTAAATTCATTTTTTAACCCTGATTTCTTTCGGCTTTTTAAGTGTCGATTGATAATTTCGGGCTTTTTTTCTGACTTTTATTATTCAAGCTAAAATAAGAAAATAATAAAATAAAAAGGTTTGGGCTTAAATTTAATTAACAAGCTTGGGCTAAAATTAAAACTATGCTTTTACCAAACATCAAGACTAATCCATAGACCTTTCAAAAGTATGAATTTAATAAAATACGATTTTTTAAGCACTCTCGGGATTAAATACTAAACCCGACCAATAGTGGCGGTGAAAGGTTATTTATCATCGGGTTTGGTTTTGGGGAGACATTTTTAGGTGTCTACAGAAGCCCCCACTTTGACTGAGTTTGTAGAAATGTCTGTTTCAAAAACGATAGTCAAAGTAGTCAATAGGGACGGAGAATGATTTAAGACGTTCTGCGATCCTAAATCACTCTGTATACGCCGATACCTGCAGAAAAATATTAGTTCTACAGATAAAAGAGTAAAGGGATAGAATGCTTATCTGACACCAGTGTATCGGTGACAAATGAGTTTGGTAGCTTCCTATGCTTGAAGGATCCACCGGATGATACTTTCCATGCTTGAGGAAAGTCGACAGATGATGTTGGTAGTTTTCTATGCTTGAAGAAACCCACCGGTTGAGATACTTTCCATGCTTGAGGAAAGTCGAGAGATGACAATTTTCCATGCTTGAGGAAAAACTTGTCTGATGATGAAATTGCAAGTCTCTGTGTATCGAGAACCTTGCGCCATGAAATGATGGTGGTTCGATTGTCCCCGAACGTGGGCTGTATTTGGTTCGCTTGTCCCCGAACGTGGGCTGTAGTTGGTCCGCTTGTCCCCGGACATGGGCCCCCCGGACGTGGGCCGTAGATGGTCCGCTTGTCCCCGGACGTGGGCCGTAGATGGTCCGCTTGTCCCCGGACGTGGGCCGTAGATGGTCCGCTTGTCCCCGGACGTGGGCCGTAGATGGTCCGCTTGTCCCCGGACGTGGGCCGTAGATGGTCCGCTTGTCCCCGGACGTGGGCTATAGATGGTCCGCTTGTCCCCGGACGTGGGGTGTAGTTGAGACCTGCAAAATAAAATTTGCCAAGGGACTCGTATATACTATGATTGACTTGACCAACTGACTTGACCAAGTTTGACTTGACACGACATGACATGACATGTGTACGACTTGTGTGTGTGGGTGTCTCGAATGAGTGTGTGCACTGACACAAGCAACCAAAAATTCAAAAGCAAAAATTTTCCGTCATTTTTGTCATGAGTGGAGGGTACCGACTTTCTCCCGAAAAAGAAAGACATGAAAAAGATTTTATTTTTGAACTTCCCTCGATGTGAATATTTTGAAAAAGTTTTTGAACTTCCCCAAAAGAAAATAATGAAAAAGGGGAAGAAGTTTTGTACTTCCTCCTTAAGCAAGACGAAATGAATCGTATGAATTGAATTGCTTGTCTTGAAAACAGTTTATGCATGATGCATGCTCTTTGGCCAGGAGGCTAAGGACAATTACATCATGTGACACGATAGATGAATGAACTTAGGTTATGGAGCTAAGCATCATATATGGTGTAAGAAACGATCTTGAACGTCACTTAGGTCTAGGAGCTAAGCACGTATATAGTCGAAGTGATTATTGCATAATGAACGTTGCTTAAGTCAAGGAGTTAAGCACGATATGCTTTGTATGATTAAAAATCACAGATATATAAATGTAACTCAGCACATTATGCGATGCATGAAACAATGAATATTGCTCAGGTCAGGAAGCTAAGCAAGTATACAATGTTTTTTCTAATGAATGTTGTCTCGAAAGATGATGACATGCACAGTGTTGAAACAAGATTTCATGATAGAGGGTTCTTAAAGGGAAGGATGATATGGCTATGTATGTGTGAGTGAAGTGTGTGAAAGTGATACTAAGGTTGGCTGCAAAGGTTGTGGTGATGGAAATAGATGCGAGAAGAGTCAAAGATGATGACTCTTGTTGGGTTGGGTAAGCTACGTTATGTGGGTTCAAACCCCCAAGTCTAGCTCTAAATGGTAAGGGGTAAGCATTGGATATTCTTTAACTCAATCATGCATAGATATGAATATGAATGTGGCCGCACCTCAATGTGAGGTTGCCTACATATCCGTTAGGAATTAGGCCGAACGTAGCTCTAGCCGAACTTTGCACAAGTGTATGTACACCTTACAGAGGTCTTTCAAGGGTTGTAATGTGGTTAAGCTAATGGTTTAAGGAAGAAAGGGGTAAAAGGCTCAAGACCCGAGAGAAACCCCCCGAGATGTGTAATTGTGTATTTGAATTTGCAAGTTTTATTTTTCACATATTTTTTGCTTTGAAATTCTTTTCTTTCTCTTCCTTTTTTTTTCATTCTTTTGAATTAATGTAGGCAATCTCAGATCATGCGGTTCATCACTCACTTAGCATTCATGTTTCTCAGGCACGGTACCAAGCACTCGATGAGAGACGCAATTTGAGACGTGTTCATATCGAAGACATTGGAACACTTGCCTTTAGACATTGTTTTTTTTTTTTATTTTATTTTATTTATTTTATTTTTTATTATTTGAACTTGCTTTCTTACTGTTACACAAATTGCACATCTTTCCATCCCTGGGTTAAGTGAATGTGGGTTGAATAAATAAGGTCAATCGTTAGACGAGGCTCAAAGTGGTTGACGAAGAAATGGAATGAGTGTTTGAAAATGTTTTAAAGGAATGAATGGGTTGCAAAGGTGCCTCAAATCATGGGTGTACCTTGTGTTTAGTTCGGCAATTTTTCTTTTTTAAAATGAGAATTGCTATGATCGAGATATAAAGAAATAATGCTCATTTTATTGATGGAAATGGTGAATAAGATAACAAAAATATCATATTATAGAAAAAGGGAATCTAAACACTAAACTTAGGATTGGAAATCTATGCTAGACTTAAAAGGGCGGAAAGGAAAAAATCATGAAATCTTGCACGAGGAGCTCGTCGCGCGCTTTGTCTACATTGCTGCTTGTCACTTTTTACCACCTGGAGGGACTGGAAGTTTGTTAGCATCAACAAGATCCTGAATAGCATCCTTCAAATTCCAGCATTGTTCGGTAGAGTGACCCCTTCCTTGATGGAACTTGCAATGGGCATTGGGGTTCCATTTGGCGCTCCTTTCTTCAGGTTTGGGCTCTGGAAATGGCCCAATAGGTGTGATCAAGCCTTGTCCGTAAAGGCGATCAAAGGCCGCATCATAAGTCATTCCTAAAGGAGTGTAGGTTCTCCTTTTCTTGGGTAATGGAGCATCAAGAGCTAATACTTCATTGAGATCAACTTGGCTTATATTGTTGGTAGTATTTTCCTGCTTAGAAGACGAAGAAGAAGGAAGGTCGTTCTTCTTGTTTTTCCAAGTGTTGTTATTGTTACTACCAGCAGTCTTTATTAGCTCGTCCTCGATATTGATGCCAATGTCATATACAGCTTCAAAAGTGTTCAACGGAAGAAATTTGAGATGTTGCTTGTACTTGTGAGTCAGATTTTGGATGAAGAGGCGAATCATCTCTTTTTCTTTGGGAGGATCTACCAAGAGTGCAGCTGTTTCCCTCCACCTATTCAGGTAAGCAGTGAAGCCTTCATTCTTTTTCTGTTTGAGAATAGAGAGTTCAGGTTCAGAAGTTTTACTTTGAATGTTACACTTGTAACGGTTCATAAAACTGTCGGTGACATCTTGCCAAGTCGCAGTACACTTGGCATCTAGGGAATAAAACCATTGTTGGCAAGCATGTTCTAAGAAGAGAGGGAACACCGTAGGGAAGAGTGTTACGTCCAATCCCTTAAGAGCCATGGTTGCAGAAAAAGCCTTCAAATGAAACATCGGGTTATCAGTAGGCTTGAACTTGGGAATGTCAGCGGTGGAAAATTTCTCAGGAAGCCTATCCCTTATGTTCAGAGAAGTGGCAGGTTGCTCGACATAGGTAAACTCTTCAGAGATCTTACTCATCTGTTCTCTGATCTTGTCTATTGCAGCTATAGTGGCATTGCTTTGATTGTTTTGCTCTACCGTGAGAACCCTGGTAGTGAGTGCTTCCATCATAGTAGACAACCTTTCGATGGCCTGGTTCATATTCTCCATATCTTCCTTAGTGGCCATTGGTTGAAAGTAAATGGGAGATGGATTTCGTGGGGATGCTTGTGGTGGTTTTCTTGTACGCCTCTTAGGTATAAGAGGTTGGTGAGGTAGCGACTCAAACCGTAACAGTCTACCCCTGCTTCTTGACCAAGTGTTGTGAAATGAAATAAAATCACTTAATTGTTTGACTCAGCTCATTGCTCAAGATAGGAAAGGAAGGAAAAAGACATTTGAAAACAGGTGAGAAAACTCCACTCATTTTTTATTATGACGGAAAAAGGGTGCATGAACCTAGTATACGATCATAAACGACATGGTGCACGACTCAAGTCGGAACATAAAGAAAGTGTGTGGACTATTCTTGACTCGTGAGTGATTAAGTGACGTCATAAGACTCGTGGTATGATCGTATTGCTAGACATGTGAACAGTAACCAAGATGACTGATGCGAGGACACGGAAAACTTGACTGACGCTTTCTTTTTTTTTTTTTTTTTTTTTTTTTTTTTTTTTGGAAAATCCACCATGTCACGGTCAACATTCCCGTGCCACGGTACGGTACCCCGTCAGACGGTGCACTGTACCATGACACGGTCAACTTTTTTTTTCTTTTTTTTTGAAAAATACACCGTGTCACGGTGGACATTCCCGTGCCACGGTACGGTACCCCGTCAGACGGTGCACTGTACCGTGACACGGTCAACTTTTTTTTTTATTTGTTTTTTTATTTTTTTTTTGAAAAATCCACCGTGTCACGGTGGACATTCCCGAGCCACGGTACGGTACCCCGTCAGACGGTGCACTGTACCGTGACACGGTCAACTTTTTTTTTTTTGAAAAATCCACCGTGTCATGGTGGACATTCCCGTGCCACGGTACGGTACCCCGTCAGACGGTGCACTGTACCGTGACACGGCCGAAATTTTTTATTTTTTTTTAAAGGGAGGATACCATCCGACTTTCTCCGAAAAAAAAAACGACACACAAACAAGGCTTCCCTAAAATACGGTCAAAAAAGTGGTGCACGACTTAAAAGTGTGTGAACACGATATGTGAGTAATAGACGCGTGTTTTGACCGTATAGCTAGACATGACACCAAACTGGACATAGCATTCGCACAAAAATAAAATAATAAAAGACTGACAAGACACTTTCCTGGGCACCGTGTCACGGTGCAGACTGTCGTGACACGGTAGACTTTCCCGTGTCACGACACTGTTCACCGTGACACGGCAGAACATTCCGTGACACGGTGCGCAGTTCCAGGTCATGGGTTAAACAAAAAGAGCAAACGCATGAGGATTAGCACCAAACATCCACATAGCATTTAGGCACGATGATGTAAAAAGTTCGCAACCTAGAGTCTAGATCTATGTTCAACTATTGGTCAAGCTTTGGGTGTCAAAAGGGTACCATAGTTAAGAGTTTGGACGCGTTAGCAAGGCAGCCTCCCTTGAGGGTGTATGCTAACGGGCGGCTCCGCCAGTTCGTGATGAAACCGAACTCGACTCCATGGTTTGGGTGGATTTAATAACTCGGATGAACCCTTATTGCCGTGAGCGTTTTTGGGTCGATAGAGCTTAAATCCCCCGGGGCTAAGACGCATGTAGAACACATACGGTTTTTCAGAAAAATCGAAGGAAGTCGATTGTGGGAAAAGAAAATAAGCCACTGGACTGATTTTAGGACTACCGTGACACGGCAGACTCTGCCGTGACATGGCAGTCAGAAAATCTGACTGGTGCCCTGTTTTTCTTCGTACGCAATCAAGTTGTTCAATTTTTCCTACGGGACAGATTTAAATTCGACGTTAAAACGTCTATGCTTATGCAAAAATGGCAAATTAATCACAGGAATATTTTTCAAGAATCTTTCAAGTCGCATCCACTCATCTCGATTAAATACCGATCACTTAAATCGATAAATAACCAAGAATCCTCCCCAGTGGAGTCGCCAAATTGTAGGCGTCGATCGAAGTGCGCCTACGTTAAGCATGGTGTGAATATGCTTGGCACTCATAGGAAGTGGGAATTGACATATACGATTAGGGACACGATTAGGGACAAGGAAAGTAGGGAGCCGCCAACAAGTTTTTAAGGAACTTATAAACCGTTCACGGATCATAAAAGGCAACCACGAAAAAGGGACAACGAAAGGCAACAACGATTGACCCGTGAAGGTTACACCCCATTCATAATCCATGAGATTACTAACTCCATATGGTTCGGAACCACGAAAGGAGGATCGGGGATGATGGTACGAAGTGAGTCATGGAGTCACATTCGCCCGTATTGGCCTCTACTCGATTCTTATTATGAAAAGTATTCCTGCGATCTCAAAGGCATGCAAACAAGATTCAATTCGCTCCAAACTATTATTATGCTAAATTGGTTTAATATTAATGCACACATAATTCTAAAAATTTGGTGATCACTTCAATTTATAATAAGATTAAAAGGATCCTAAGCCGGTTGTCCAAATTATCTTATTAGGCGTGATTTTCAATCACATATTCCCTTTAAACATGCAATATGGTGATCAAAATAAATAATAGAATCAATATTAATATAAAAACCAATTTAATCATAATTCCAACAACATTAAAATCGTTAGAAAAATAATAATAATGAAAAGAGCATGATCCTTACTTTGAATCTGTTTGTTTGCAACTACAAAATAATAAACGAGTTAGTAACTTCAAGGAAATAATAAAGCAATAACTAAATTAAATCAAATACGATAAGGTTGATTTTGGGGCCAAACCCTCAAACGATTCTACCTTTCACGCCTTGGCTTAAGGACAGAACCTCGAGTAAAATATTGACTCCTTTGAGTGCTTGAAGAAGGAATTTTGAAGTGAAAAGGGTAGGCTAGTGTTTATGTTAATAGCATAGAAGAGAGAAAATAATAATAATCAAATTCTGGTTGCCCCGCACATCAGAAATGAGGGGATATTTATAGGGAAAATGTGCTGAGGGGGCACACGGAACCCTAAAATGATAAAAACCCTAAAAAAGTGTCCCGTGATAATTTCGGGCTTTTTTTTCTGACTTTTATTATTCAGGCTAAAATAAGAAAATAATAAAATAAAAAGGTTTGGGCTTAAAATTAATTAACAAGCTTGGGCTAAAATTAAAACTATGCTTTTACCAAACATCAAGACTAATCCATAGACCTTTCAAAAATATGAATTTAATAAAATACGATTTTTTAAGCACTCTCGGGATTAAATACTAAACCCGACCAATAGTGGCGGTGAAAGGTTATTTATCATCGGGTTTGGTTTTGGGGAGACATTTTTAGGTGTCTACAATGGGAGATCTCAAAAGGACCAAATCAAAGTAGAGAAGACCAATATGAAGACTCGCCTAGGAGACAAGAAAGTTCCTACTAAGGAACGCTTAGGTGAAAAAGTTGAGTTTAAGACTCTTGTCATGCCTAAGAAGAAGAGCTCTAATAAGGACAAAGGAAAAAGAAAAGTGGACTCTACAGAAAAGAAAATTTGGGTAGAGAAGAAACATGGAGTTTTGGCTGAGGGAGAGACCATCTACTCTAAAATAGAATGTAGATCTTCTAATGGATGTCTCTTAGCAAAAATGATGGATGAAGAGGAAGATGCAGATAAGAATTGGAAAAGAATCAAGAAACAAAAGAAGGATTAGAGCGTTACTTTTCTTATGATTTATTAGACAATTTGAATTTTTTAAGTTAATTTAAATTTCTTTTAAGCTTTATTTCATCAATAATGTAATTTCTTATTAATGCAATTTCAGCTTTTAATTAAATTAACTTTACATTTCGTTTATTTAAAGCAATGAAAACAACTTAAAATATTTTTTTTCCGGAAAACTTCTTCGAGTACGGAAGTTGAAAAATTTCTAAAATGCACCAAACTTGCCCAGATGCTTGCAGAAAATTGGCGCTGCTCTTTCAAGTCTATCGCCGGGCTTTTCCTTCTGTCGCCTGGTGACAGAGTCTGTTTTATGGCGACAGACTTGCTTTCTTGTGCTTATGCTTTTGTCGATGCTGGAACGCGGAAATTTTAAAAATTAAAGTGGCTGCACCCTTTAAAAGGTTGCCTACGTTTCCTTTCCTAAGGAATCAGGCCAAACATAGCTCTCTTGAGTAACCTTCTCAAGTAATCATGGGTAGTACTTCTTAAGTTGGTCAAGGTTTGTCATATTTGAAAATTCATTGCCATCCATGTCAGTTAATTTAGCCGCGCCTCCTGACAAGATTATTTAGACAATGTATGGTCCGGACCAATTGGGCCTAAACTTGCCTCTTGGGTCCAAAACATTTTTCCTTAGTGTTTTTAAACCAAGTCTCCAACCTTGATATTTCTAGTCTTGAACTTTTTGTTGAAGTGTCTAGCCATACGAGTTTGGTAGCATTGGGTATGATGTAGAGCTTCTAGTCGCTTTTCGTCAATTAGCTCTTCATAACGTGCTCTAGTCCATTCCACTTCATCGAGTTTACTTTCTAACGCGATGGCTTAGAAGACTAGCCTCAATGGTTAGAATTCCTAAGGAAATTAAGCAAATGCCTCTAACTATAGAGAAAAGGCATAAACCGACATATATCCAAGCCATAGAAGACGATGAAGCAGTCCAAGAGGAAAAGAAGAAGAAGAAGAACCATGGTATACTGATATACTCAATTATGTCACCAAGGGAGAATATCCTCCTCATGCTGACAAAAGAGCAAAACGAGCTTTAAGACTTTTGGCTTCCTAATACGTGCTCATAGGAGATGAGTAACACAAACGGGTACCTAAAGGTCGAGCTCTCTTATGTGTAGGGAATATTTCAAGCATCATAACCCCAAGCTTGAACCCCACCGTGATCATACACTAAAGTATGGTGGCGTCCAAAGGGAAAGAAAAGAGAGCAAAAGAGTCGCCAACAAGTTTTAGGAACTTGTAAACCGTTCACAGGGTGAAGGTTACACCCCTTAACGATCCAGGAGATCGTCAACTCCATAAGGTCTTGAACCAAATAGGGTTCGGTGTCGAGGACCCTATTGATAAGAAAAATAGTCCGGAAAAGCATAGAATTTGATAAGGAATAAAACTACACGATGTCGCCGCAAATCCACTCTGTCGCGAGGCGACAGACTTATCGTTTGGCGACAGGCTTATCGTTTGGCGACAGCTTGGCTTTTACGCGCTTTCCACGGGGATCCCGATCTTTAACCAAATTTGATCTACAAAATCCTTATAGAAGCTAAAATCGAATAATTAAAATAATAAAATAATAAAATTTTATTCCAAATAATAATCCATCAAAATATAATTATTAATCCTAACTCTATTAGAATTTAAAAGAACATTCTAGAAACTTCTAGATAATTATAATTAATCCTAATAATTTTAGGAATAACAATTAACTTTGAGCCCTCCTCTAGATCATTGGGCCGCAAGTAAAGAATAAACCGGGCCCAGTTTAATATTATGGTCATAACTTCCTTATTATTCATCGAAATTGGGCTTATAATATATCGTCGGAAAGGTCTTTGTGAGCCCCATCCAACTACACTATTATTGGACCCTTGTCATAGACCAAACTAAACTTGATTGGCTATATTTAATAAAATAAGGTTGTTTTCAAAAACAGAGAAGAGAATTTTAATAAAAACTAACCACAAAACTTGACTTTCACACTTTCACCTCATTCGATTAAGGTTCGACGCGAAAGGTATTCATCACTGGGTTTGGTTTTGGGGGAGAAACAAATGGGTGTCTACAGGGGTACCCTGTAAAAATTCTAGGAACCAGAACCTGAATCTGTTGCAACAGTTTCCTCAAAATGGGAACCGGAACCGGAACCTACAGGTTCCGGTTCCGATTCATGGTACCCTGTATTAAATTATACTCACTAACATTTTGCAGATTTTTTGATAAAAAAACTGGTTGGTCAATAATTTACAACTCGCAAATACGACAAACTAATAGTAGTTATCTAACAAATTTAATATATATGTTTATATAATTGTAATTTTGATATTTATTATTTAAAAATTAATTACGAATTAGTGTATGATTTGAAATTAAGTTATATTTTTATCAGGTACAGGGTACCCTACAGGTTCCGGTTCCAAAAAATTGAGAACCTGATCCGGAACCTTTTGCAATAGGTTCTCGAATTTGCTACCCGGAACCTCTTGTACAGGTTCCGGTTCTAGAACCTGTGGTTCCTGACAGGTTCTGGTTCCGATTCAAGGTACCCTGATTTTTTGCTCACCCCTAGCTAGTAATTTAATTTAATTTTTTTTTAAAAAAAAGAAAAACTAATTTATAAAGCTAAACATTTAGCCAGGTGGCGAGGCAACGACACTTGGCGTTTTAAATTTTCACCAAGTGTCGCGCCATGTTGGATAGATTTAAATAGACTTCATAAGATAAAAAAAAAGTTAGTTTAGAATTCTATATAGATAATATTTTAGGATAAAATTGTTAGTTTAGAGTTTTTTTTGATAAAATACCAATATTTCATATGTACAAATTAAATTATAATTTTATTCAAAAAAATATTTAAGATTATTATTCTCAAAAATTAACATATAAAATATCATAATATTTTTTTGGAGCGAATGAAGTAGTTCTACGCGTAAAACATACATTTATAATATATACTAATCGGTTAAAATAATATACTTCCTCCGTTTTCTTTTAGATGCAACACACCCTTTAGCGCAGTAATTAAGAAAGGTGGGGTTTACATGATATAATAAACTTTAAAATAGGATGAGTGGTTGTTAGGAGTGTAATTTAGTGGGCCATGTGCTTTAAATAAGGGATATAGTATAGTTTTTCCCTAAAGTAACTTTCCTTTTATAGTGCGTTGCAAGTATTGTGACATTTCCTTTTTAGGGAAGTGTTGCAAGTAAAAGAAACGGAGGAAATACTTCACAATCTAATAAAATTTTATTACTATGTAGACATGTCATTTAGGATCGGGTCATAAGTCATCTCGGATTGGATCACTTCAAGTTACGAGTTAAGAAATGTTTAATAGCCCTTACCCAAAGTTTTGGGTTCGGGTAAACCCAATGGCCTTTGAACATTTATTTTATTTAATTTATTTTTTGCTAATTTTCTATTTTTTAATGTATTAAATTGAACGTTTCCACCAACATTATTATTAGTCATTACATGCCTAGTTGCCTACTAGATAGTTAATAGTCACAAAAGACACACCTCCAATGACACGTGTCATCTCCTGGTGTGTCTTTAGTTTTTTTTTTTTTTAAAAAAAATCTTTAAGAAACAAATATTTTTACATATACAAAGTAATATACAGTGATGTATCTAGTAATATACAGTGATTATTTCGGTTTTTTTGGATCTGAACAAGGTCAATCCGATCCGATCAGAAAATCCAAATTTTTAAAATAATTCATTTCGATCCGATCCGATTTAAAGTATGGATCCGATCTGAATTGATAATTCGGTTTGGATTGGATTGAATTGGATTTCGATTTTTATCTGGATAATGGACACAGGACACCCCTACTTGTGAGGAGCGGGCGCTCCCTCTCAGCACTTTCGAATCCGCCTTCTTCTAAAGCTGGCAGGATCGGGCGCGCATCACTCAGGAGTGGGCGCTCCTAGCCGAGGAGCGGGCACTCCTCACTGGAAATTTGCTTTATTTTGACGGATTAACCTATGTAATTCGGGGAGTATAAATATCCCCCCCCTTAGCTCTTTTTAAAGAGAGACAACAGTAGCATAGTTTTTAGCAACTCCTCTTAGTTTGATCCTCCATGATTTGGAGGAAGGGTCGAGCTTAGGACCTTAAGCAAGTGCTTCCCGGGAGGCAACCCGGAGATTCTAACTCTTCATTTTGATTTTTGAGTTTTCTTGTTTCTGTTTCTTTTATTACCTTTTCTTTTCTTTCACTTTTCTACTTGTTTGGATTTTTAGGATGAATTTTGCGAGATTGGATTTCTTCAAGAATGCATGGTGAATGGAAGGTGTTCGTGGCACATATCATATTTTGTTCGATTCCAATCGAAATTTGAGGGAAAAGGGGTAAGAATTTTAGAGAGGTAAGATAGGAATTTCATGTTTTAAAGGTTGGAGGAAGTTGATACTTAGTGAGTTTTTGTGGTGAGCACATGAATCTTTAACTTTGAGCTCTTTAAAAATGTTTTTAGCTACTGCCTATGGTGTTCCTCATCACCATCATGATTCATGTGCGCACCCAAGTGGTCAGTAAGTATCAAAAATAAGAGGAATTGAAAGAACGGAGAAGCACAGCAAGGTGCGGCCGCACGTCAAGTGTGTGCGGGCGCACACCTTGCGTGTGCGGGCACACAAGCTAAAAGTGCGGCCGCACACCCTCTGTAGCCGTGCCCTTTTATATCTTCTTCCTTCTTCTTTCATTCATTCCCTCATGCCTCATCTCCTACCTCACGCTCTCCCTCTCAAACCCTCCTCACTTGTGCACACTCCTCACTCACCATTCACCACCTTTCTTATTTTCTCTTTATTTTCCTTGGTTGCATAGAATAGGATTAGTTTAGGAGAAGTTGAATGGTTCGAGGATGGATGCTTGTTAACATGTAATGTGTTTGGGATCGGTGACTTTGTTGTCTATCGATCACTTGTTTGTCGATTGGGAATTTTATGTGTTTAACTTGCTTTCTAGTCCTTTGCATGCTATTTCTCCTATGTTTTCCTTTTCTATGTCTCCGTTTCTTTTCTTTTACTCTCTTTTATTTTACTTTTTCTCTTACTTTCCTTTATTTTTCTTTTCATTTTTAATGTGATTTTGAGGCATTATTTTTCATTTCTTTTCTTATGAAATGAACCTTGTACATTGGACTTGTCTTTTGCATGATTTTCTTCCTAGGTTGTAAAGGTATGCACGGTTTGAGACTATGTTCGGTTGACTCTAGGATAGTGTATGCTAGGGTAGTTGGTTTGAACTAGGGGGATCATGAAGCCGGATTCTACTTGTTTGTGGTACGTTGGTAGTTGCTTCCTATAGTTGATTTGACACCACTAGTGAGTTTTTGCCACAACCTTGTGAGGTTACTTGTTTTTCTAGCCTTTAACATTCCTTGAATGAGCGGCGTGGATCCTTGACTATGCAAACCTAATCTAATAAAGCTTGACGTATGATTCTCAAACACGAGACCGAACTATCTAGGAAGGACAAAGGCACATTTTTCGGGGTGGTTTTTTCATTTTTGTTATATTTTGTTATTTTCTTTATTTTTGGGTTTACATTTGCCTTCTTGCAACCATTTGAGCCTTATTCCTTCTTTTCAAGCCACATCTTTAGTTATTTGACCTTTTGTTTCATTTTCTATATTTTCTTGGTTTTTGTGAAGCAATATGATCATTTGAGATGAAGTTTGTGGTGGTTAAGTTGGAATTTTGGTTTTTATGTAAGCAAGTTTGTGATTTCTTTTTCTTTGTGAATAATGGAAAATATTTGTGGAAAAGCCGTCCTACTTCTCAAAAGGCATGGACTAATAATTTGCATTTAGGAAAAGCCGTCCGAATTAAGCAAAAGGCAAGGACTTTGCAAATACAATATAAAAACACAAAAAAATTGAAAAAGTGAATAATTCAAAAATATTTTGATGTATTCTTTTCTCCTTCTAAGCATTGAGGACAATGCTTCATTTTAGCTTGGGGGAGAAGCGTGTACGCTTTTTGTATATATTTTTGTGAGTATAGCTTCAAGTAAGCTTGGGGGTGTTGTTTTTGTTTGGTGACAACTTAGTCTTGGTGTAAAGATATGCGCAATCTTTGCTTCACTATTAGGAAAACCACCAAATTTTAAATTTTAGCCTACCTTCACCCTTTATGCCTTACGTTACAACCTTGGGGAAAGACCTTTCGACCTAGATAGTTGAGTCACTATTCGGGGGAGGGCATCATGGGTCATTGCCTAAGGAAAGGGGATGCATAGTCAAGATTGTCGAGTAGCCTTAAAATAATTCTTTTCCGGTTCCTTCGAGGAATCATTGGGACACTCACTAAGGGGAGATTTGAGACTAGTGGGAAGAACGCGGTAAGATTATTTGGGATGAAAGTGAATTGTGATAACTAGTTCCTATGCCTAGCATACCCTATGTTTCAATCAACCTTGGATATCTTGAAACGTGCATACCTTAACTACTTGAGAAAGATTGTCATTCATTTGCATTATAGCCTTTATGTTGATTCATTTTGTAAAGGTTTGTTTTTATTTCATTTTCCTTCCTTTTTATGGTTTGCCTCATTGATGTTTGGTGGAGAGTTATGGGTCAAACTCTTAGGATACCCTTACGAGACCTCACTCGTCCTCATAGGCGACTTTGGGGTTTAAAGGGCTTGTTGTAGCTAAAAACAACCGTGATTCCTACGACAGTGAGTTGAGTCTTTCTTTTTCGTTTTCAATAAAATTTTCATCCTCATTCTTTCTTGCTTTGTTTTGCTCGAGGACGAGCAAAAGTTTAGCTTGGGGGAATTTGATGAGTGACATTTATGGCACTCATTTGGTTCCTTTTTGGATGATTTCTATTTCATTTTATCTCTCTTTTCTTTAGTTTTCCTTAGTTTTATTCTTGTTTTCTTTATTTTATGCTTTTTGTTGTTAGTTTCTCTATTTCATGCTTTTTCTAGTTTACTTGTTATTTTTCTCTTTTACTTGCTTTTTATCATTTGTTTGTAGGTGGTAATTGATTGTCCAAGAATTCCCGAGTTTCCTCTCTATGAGCTTTCATTGTTTTCATGCCTAGAGATGGTGCAAGAAGCTTCAAGTCAAAGGTGGATCCAAGGGGCAAGCTTCAAGGCTTTGTATATGCCTTCCTCATGGCTTATACTTTTCAAGAAATTCAAGAAAGTTTCTGCCTACTTTGTCCTCCATCATCATCACCTAGGATGTGTGCACTGCTTGAGCTAGGACGAAGAGAAGAAGGGGGAAAGACCCAGGGTTGTGCGGGCGCACTAGAGGAGTGTGCGGCCGCACATCTGTCGTGTGCGGCCGCACACCAGGTGCGTGCGGGCGCACCTGTCTGGGTGTGTTCCCGTGCGCACCATTCTCTCTCCTTCGAGCGCCCGCACCGACGTGGGTCTATTTTTGGGCGTCATTACCGACCTCCTCTTTGTATATATAGTTATTTCTACCTATTTTTAGTAAGAAGTTTTTAGATTGAATTGGATAGTTAGTTTTGGGAGAATTTTAGAGAGAGAAATTCAAGAACTTTAGAGAGAGAAACTCATGATTTTTGGTGATTGCTCAAGAATTCCTCATTGTATTTGATCTTTAGATCAAAGTTTTGCAAGGATTTTCTTCTTAATTTCAATACAAGTTTGATTTTAGTTGATTTCATTTGTTTTCCATGATATTGATGATTGATTTGGTTATTGATTGAATTTTGATTGATTTTGATTGATTGTTGGTTTAATCTTTGATTTCAATTATGTTGATGATGAAATTGATGCTTGTTGTAGTTTTGATCTTGATTCCTATGGCTAGTGAGTAGTTTCCTAGCTAGGGAAATGGTGAGGCATGTTTGAATAATGGATTAGAGTAATTTGGGGATAATTGATGGAGTTGATGATATGATTAAATTTGGTTGATAATTCATGTGCATGTGTGTGATTAATTGAGGTTTGGCCATCTTTGATTATTTGCACTAGATTGCATTGTGAGCTTGCTATGATACGGACCATTGATTAGTAACTTGCAATTTCACGATTGAGGTGCTTTGTGACGTTCCCTAGGTAGTGTTTAGCATAGTTGACGCTAGTTAGACCTCTAGGTGAACCATCTTAGTATGCTCTTTTGGATACATGATGATCTTCCTTCATACCACTTGACTTAGTCGGTTTGACCTCCCAAATTACCATTCTCCATTACAATTACATGTGGATCCATTGCCCTAGTGCCTTTAGATTGATTTCATATAAGTTCTTGCATCATTTAGCTCTAGCTCTAGTTTCCTTCATAAACCCCTTTTACTTGACTTCGAAATAGCTTGACTTAGACATTGTGCATTCGACCTCCATTCCTTTGGGTTCGACCTTGACTTACCACTACGCTAAATAGGGGTTTGTTAAGTTACAAATTTTGTTTGATTGGGTGGGGTGGTAGCCCAACGACCTACCGTTCTCCTTCCCACCACTGCTGCTGTTGTTCACCGCTGCAGTGCAGCGTACACCTCACAGTGTACGACCACCGTGGCCGGCTTCGGCTGGCCACACCACGCTGGCTGGTGCACGGTTTTTCAAAAAAAAAAAAATCTGTTTTTGAAAATTTATTTCAAGATAATTATGAATTATTTTGGGATAAAATCAATTTTATTTTGGATAAGTTAAAATATTTTGAAAATATAATCTTTTATTTTAAAAGATAAAATTGGTTTTATTTGGATAAAATCTTTTATTTTAGGATAAAATCAAATATTCAAAAGTTGTTATATTTGATATTATCCATATTTAAAGTTGTTATTTTGATAATTATCCATAATTAAAGTAGTTAATTTTGGATAAGATTTGTTAGGATATTCTGAGCATATTCCAAAAGGATAATAATTGATTTTAATAATGTGATTATCCTATAATTATTTTTTGGATATAATTGATTTAAAATATTGAGATTGGCTAGTAATTAGGATAGAATTTCCTAATTTTGTTAGGATAATCTTTGAGGATTATGATTTATTTTGTAAGATTAAAATAAGATTTGATTCCATCTCATGACTAATTTAGAATATATGATATTTTTATTGATGATCATGAATAATATATGATATTATCTAATTACATTTATTAAAATATGAGATATTTAGATGCCATGTTTCCTTAATTGTGAACATTCGATGTTGTAGTTTAGGAAAGCATGATGAGTGATTTATTATGTGGCAATTTTATAATATATGATGTTGTTTATTGCTATATAATGACTAGTATGGCCCAGTAGATTGCTAAATACGATCTGCGCATCGTGATGTATTTTTGTAATCTTAGTACGGTCTACGAACCGATAAAGTATTTTGTAATTTTATTTTATTTTATTTAAGCAGTAGATAGAATATAGTAGAATTACAGGTTGCAGTTAATCCAAGAAGCCCATGAAGTGAAGGCCCAAAGGAGCAAGGTGGATGAGATCCATGATGATTCAAGTGGGAGCTTTTTACTTTGTTAGTTTTCTTAGGATTAGGGGTCATGCTATGTCTTATTTATGCATTCAGTATTTTATGCATGTTAGATTTTATTGATGTTTTGTGATGATGCGCTAGAGTTCACTATTTAATCACAACATAATAAATCTAGATCCCAGTAATATTGATGCAGCTTTTCCAATTAAAACCCCGACGAAAACCTTGATCGTTTGTGATGGGTCAGCCCTCAGCAGAGCATCATAATATATCTTGGGGAAGTGGGGGTAGGACCGCATAACTACACTTTTAATTGGTTATATTCAACAAGGTTACCTAAACCGTTTAAAACCTTGAAGCTAAGAGTAATAATTAAACATGCGATGGTTAATTATTCAACCAAGAATTACAAGAGTTGTAATCAGTAAAGAGTTTACTCACCTTGAAAATGTAATGGTTCATTGCAGAGCCTCACTCTGGTTAATTATTGCACGAATAAAGGATCTTGGAATCACTTAATTCAAGATGGGATCACTTAAATTGAATAGAGTGTTTTAAAGTTACCAATTTAATAATCGCTTATGGTACTTTAAATTTAATAAACATAATTGAATTTTGCGTTTACTTATAAGTAACATGTCGTTCTAATTTTATTATAATCTCCTCGATTGAAAATAAAGTTGAGAAACGTTCTCAAAAGGTTTAAAAGACAATCCATAAACCTATATTCCAATTTTGTTAAGATTGTTCTAAAAGGCAAGTTTTAGAAATTCATGTCACATGTATAAGGTTGGTTTTATTCAAAATGTTTGAGTAAAATATCAACACATCTTCATTTTGAAAAATGTTTCAAGGGATATAATGAGATGAGAGGTACAAACCCTTCAAAAGACAAGTATAAAAACCCAATAAAATCTCTTATCCTCAATATGATTGAATATAAGAAAGTGATTGGAAATCTCTATGATCAAAAGTTGATCAAATGACAGTATTCTTCATCTACTTTATATAGAGTTTAATACTTGATTAAACTCAAATATAAATAATGATAGAATAGGCTTAGCAGAATCATGAAAAATGCTTAAAGTAGTTGAGCAAGGTATCATTTTGAACCTAAGAGAAATGTTCTAAGTGGCTCAAAGGGAAAGGTTTAGGAATATATGAGGATTGCATTAAGATGTTATAGGCCAAGAAATGCAAACAAGTTGCTACTTCTCAAACCTAGAACTACTTACATGCTAAAAGTTGTTATGAACAACAAATGTTTCAAATTAAATGGACCAATTCCAATTGATTAGAAACTACCTCATATAGTTGGAAGGTAAAAGAATGGAAATGTTCCAATTTAAGAATTATATTATAGAAATTGATTTAGCATATTGCTACTTCGTGGACATATGATGTCTTGTTTAGATCACTCATTGCACAATGTGATTGAACTAAAGGAAGAAGTTATGGATAAAGGAGAAATAAATCTACAAGTTTAGAAGCAAATGCTGCTACTTCACAAGTAGAATCTACAAGTTTGGAAGCAAAAGTTGCAACTTTACAAGTAGAACCTACATTTCACCTTACCTTGTTAATGGCTAGAATTAAATAAATGTTATTCATTCTTGCCATTATCAAAACACCATTCAATGCTAGTAATGACTAAGCATCGAAGATTCAAAAACGTGGAATAAATGTTATTCTATGCTTTTTTGAGTCATAATGTGTTTTGAATTGCTAAATAGGTTTAAAGTTCTATATGATAGAAATAGTTAAACCATTTCTATGTATATAAGTTGTCTCTAAATTAAAATGTCAATTTATTCGAATGAAAATGAAAATTGCATGCGAAAGATCCAAAGGGATGGACTTTCAATATCATTAGATTATGAATCTATTGATATATGTAATTATCATTCTAATTTGAAATTATGACTAAGTCACCATTTAGAGAAATGATGATGAGAACTCAAGGTCGAATACATATCGATATAAGAAAACCAAAGGTTCAAAGGCTAGATACGGACAACGAAACTTCATTTGTGATACGATCACTACTTATGCTTAGTTGAAGCATGGAAGTGAAGATTTTGAAACGTTCAAAATGTTCAGTATGAAGTTCAGTATCAACTTGACAAGATAATGATTACACTACAATATGATTGTAATTGTGAAAATTTAAGTCAAGACATGTACTTGGCAACACATTCAAAATATTGCAATATGATCGTAATAATGAGAATTTAAGCCAAGACCTTGATAAACATCCAAGAGTTGTGAAATCGTTTTACAACAAACTCTGAAAACAAACCTTGTGAAGTGTTTACGAAGGAAGCCATCAATCTATATGAGATGTATTTTGATAATGGATGCACATTACCTATCTTCCAACCATTGTTCAAAGGATACACTTTTAAAATAAGCTACAAAACTAAACAAACTACATACGTCAAATCAAATGTAGCAAAGGCTTCATATGTGATATGGATAAGAAAAATTCTTATTAAGTCTTTCTACAAAGCAAGGAATAAAACATGTATTAAATCGTTTGATGCACGTTCGATTCCTATATAGAGTAAGGGGTACTACTACACAAACCATACTTAGCACAAAATGTTTGTTGCTCAAGTAGGTGCCCTTATGGAAATTGTTCCAAAAGGTCAAGTGGGAGTAGTGTAAATCTCAAAACGAGTTTGAGAAAAGCAACAAACAAACGTGGTTCAAACCATGGTTGGTTCACCCTATGCTAAATAATGCCTCCTCAAAAGGTAAGTGGGAGTATAAGAACCTCGAAAAGTTCGAGAGCCTTGAAAGACTGTATTAATCATCCGTTGGAACGTAGCCGGCGCATTCCTCCCAATTTGACTAATGAAGACTGTATTAATCATCCGTTGGAACGTAGCCGGTGCATTCTTCAAGCCAAACGGCATCACCGTATAGCAGAATAACCCCTGATCAGAGGCGAAGGCCGTCTTTTCTTGATCTTTTTTCCATAGAGGTATCTGATGGAAGCCGGAATAGGCATCCATAAAACTCATCAAGGCATGACCGGTTGTTGAATCGACCAAGCTGTCAATTTTTGGAAGTGGATAACTATCCTTTGGGCATGCCTTGTTGAGATCTGTGTAGTCTAAACACATCCGCCAGGTACCATTCGGCTTCTTTACAAGCACAACGTTTGCCACCCAGTCGGGGAAATTACAAGGCTGAATGAACCTGGCATCAAACAGCATTTTCACTTCGGCAGTTGCCGCTGACTTCTTTCCTCACCGTGGTTCCTCTTCTTTTGCCGGATGGGTTTCATTTTTGGGTCCACGGCGAGTTTGTGGACAGCGAGATCCGGGCTGATGCCTGGCATCTCTTCCACTTCAAAGGCAAACACATCTTTGAATTCTTTCAGCAAGAGGTGCAAGTCTGCACCCAGAACAGCATTAGCAACCGTCCAAACCTTAACAGTTCGCTCTGGACGGCTGTCGTCCAGAACAAGATCAATGCTTTCACCAGCTGGTTGGGGACGGAGCTCCTCTGACCGTTCACCGGTCAGTGATTGCTATTTCTTTTCTTTCTTCACCACCACTAGCTCTGCAACTTTTCTCTTTTTACCGGCTGCTGGTGGGGGTGAAGGAGTGTCCTTGACAATCTCAAGGTCTATTGGTTCCTTCCCTTGGCCGTCTGAGGCCACAGTATCTTTGACGGCTGAGAGGTAGCACTCTCGGGCTGTCTTCTGATCCCCGTTCAGGGAACCAACAGAACCATCATCCCTCTCATACTTGATGAGCATGAGAGACGGGATGATTACCGCCTTGGCCTCGTTGAGGGTTGTCCTCCCAAGAACGATGTTGTAGGCGGTCAACTCCTCAACGACCAAGAATCTGACGACAATATGTCGTCCTTGGCCCTTCTCACCCAACCGGATGGGTAAATCAATTCTTCCGGCTGGATAGACCATCCCACCCCAAAACCAACCAAGGGGTGGGTGACCAGATGCATGTTGCTGGAGTTGTATTTCAGCTTCTGCAAGCACCGGAGGCTGATAATGTCCGACGAGCTGCCGGTGTCGATAAGGATCCGTTCAACCAGCTGGTTGGCAACCTTACATTCAATGACGACCGGGTCGTCATGTGGACGGCGGACGCTGCCCCTGTCCTTCTCAGTTATGAGGACGTCTGGGAAGGTGGAACTGGCAGACGCCTGCTCATCATCATCATCCTTGTCCATCTTTCGAAGATGGCTCTTGGTGCCCCGGATGGTAGGGCCACCACATGAAAATCCGCTTGCTATAGTGTAGACCGGATCCTTGTCGGTATCCGAACTACTAGTAGGCTGGGGGTAGCCTTGGAGGACTGACCCTTGTTCTTCTTCTTTGCCCCAGCTGGGGACTTAGAAATGTAGGACTTTAGAAGCCCTTTGTCAGCCAGACGGTCCAACGTCCGCTGTAAACTGAAGCAGTCGTTGGTGTCATGGCCAACCTCCTCATGGAATTGGCAAAATTTATTTTTGTTCCGTGACTGGACGGAACTCTTCATTGGATTCGGCTTCTCAATGGACAACCGGTCCTTCACCTCCATGAGGATAAAGTTGCAGTCTTTGTTAAACTCATACCGGGGAACGTATGGTTTAAACTCTTTTTTCTTCTTCTAGGACGACTGCTCAGAATCACTAACCGCCCAGACTTCTTTTCTTTTCTTGCTCTCTTCTTTTTTCTTTCCCGGATGAGAAGACCGGCTCTCTTTTTGCTTGTCAGACTTCTTGGAGTCCGACTGACTACCAGGTGTGCAGAGGTCGGTTGCTTGTATATAGCTTTCCGCCTCCCTCAGGGCCGCCTGTAGCGTAAATGCCCCTTTTCTGACAAGGTCGAACTTAAAAGTCGACCCGTCTCTCAGACCCTTGAAGAAGTCTGTAAATGCTACCTCGTCAGACAGCCCCTGGATCTGAATTCTGACCAGGTTGAACCGTCTGAAATATGAGCGTAGCCCTTCTCTCTCTCCCTGCTTAATGGTGCTGAAGTCTAAACTTGTTTTCTTAGCAAGGATGTTCATCGAGAAGTTGGTGGCAAACAAGAAGGCTAGCTTCTTGAAGCAGTCAATAGATCCGGCTGGCAAGTTGCCAAACCATTGTTGGGCAATGCCCTTCAATGTAGCCGGAAAACAGCGGCACCAGGTTGCATCGTCTCAACCTTGTAAACACATTAGGTTGGTATATGTCATCAAGTGGTCTTCTGGGTTGGTGGTGCCATCATAAGCACCAACCAAAATATTCTTAACCTTGGCCGGCTGAGCCGCCTCGGTTATATTGGCTGCAAAGACAGACGGCTGTTCGCCTAGCCTCATCAGCCGCAGCTGCCAGTCCAATGGTTGGACATTGGAATATGCTGCTTGACCTTCGAATGGGGGTGGCTGCATGAAGTGGAGGCCATATTGCCCATACTGCGCCTGGGGTGCGTATGGCATAGACCCTATCATCAGCTGAGGTTCGGTGTTGACGGATTTACCACCCGTCTGACTCTCATGCAAGGACATATAATTCCTTGCAGAAGCTTCCTTGAAGCTGTCTGGAAAGCTTGAGGTAGAAGCTGACTCAGACTGTTGCTGCCTCCTTCGATTGATGACTTCTCTAGCATCGAAGGTAGACGTCTTTTTGGCCTCCGGCTGGGGTTGCCGGGGCTGCCTTTGGGGCATCAGAATCTTGGACCAGTCAAGTTTTGCGGCTGCCTTCTCCTTTGGATGAGGAGTTGGCTGCCTGTCCTTGACCGGCTTCTTCTTCTTCCCATCATTGGGAGTCTTTTTAGCTGGCGGACTCTTGCTAGAGCCTGCCTTGTTGTTGATCATCTCCTTGATTTCACTCTTGAAGGAGTTCATGAATTTCATGAGCTCGTTCCTGGTGACTGGAGCCTCTCCTCTAGTCTTCCAGGTTGCCCCGCTGACCTCCCAGTGGGCCGGCTGCTTGGACCCGCCTGGTCTAGATTTCGCTCCAATTGATCTCTGGAACGAATGGATTTAGAGATGAGGGAGCCATCTTTGGTTATGTAGGTCTCCATCATTGTCTTCTTCTTCTTCTTCCTCCTCCTCAGTGAATACCTCTGGCTGAGGCTGAGGCGGAGGCTGAGGGATTTCAAAACCTTCCGGTTGAATAACCGGTTGCAAGTCCTCTTGGTTACCCGTCTGAGTAACCGGACATAGAGAGGTAGAATTGAGAATTGGTACAGAATTTTGAACCATCTTGAGGTACTCTCCCCATAGACGGCGCCAAATATTTTGGGTGTTTTTGTCCCTTGGGAGAGTTACAACTCGAAGACTGGTCCTGCTGACTCTGTACCTGCAAAAACAACGGAGACACCGGTTGGGTGGTGCTCCGCCTCCAACGCTCAAGTTAGTAACTTGAAGGAGAATAAAAAGTGCGGAAATTTAGGTGGGGATCTGCTTGGATTCCAAGCTCAGGTGTTCTCTGATGAGAGAGAAAATAGGATGTAATAAATGATAGTAAATTTCTGAATGTCCCCCAATTTGGGGGAATATCTCCCTATTTATAGGGTCATTGGGAAAAGTGCCCCTCCCTAGGTCATTCTGACCTAGGACTGATGGGCTGCGCCGCCAAATAGCGGATTTTGGGGAATTGGGCCCTTGAAGGCCGCAATTCTAAGGAAGAATATGGAGAGGCCACGTGTCAGCTGGAGATTGGCCAAGGGTGACCTGCTAGCCTCCAACACGTGGCACCTCCCTAGTGGTCCACTTGTCTAGGGTAAAAATTCCCTAAACAATTTTCATTCCATTTTGTAGCTCTTTTCCTTAGTTTTTATTAGTTTTGCTCTTTATTTCGTTAGTTTATGTTTTTCGTAGTTAGTTTCCTTGTTTTGTGCATTTCTTTGTTTATTCGTTCTTTTTCCCTTTTATTTGTTTGTTTTCGTTTGTTTTTAGGTTATGATCAAGTTTCCAAAGATTCCCGAGCCTTCCTCTTACATTTCTCATCAAGTTGGATGCCTTGTGTTCGCTTTTGGAGCTTCAAGTTTGGAGGAACGCAAGGAGCAAGTCAAGAGATCGGTGCACATATGCGGTGGGGGCGTCATCATTGCCACAAACCCACTAAAATACTCATTTCAAGACTACCTACTTTGGTGGTCATCATCATCACCTAGACGAGCGTACGAGGTTGAGCTAGGACGAAGAAGAGGAATTGAGAGCTGCTGCCAAATGCGGGCGTACACGACCAGGGTGCGGCCGCACCTGCCGGGGTGCTCTGTTCCGTACCCATCTGTAATACCCCGTATTTTCATATGTATTTTCCTAATTATTAATTAGGAATTATTTTATAAAAAGGGTATTTTAGTAAATTTATTATTTGGAGCGAAAATAATATTTGAAATTTTGGCGCCAAAAGTATTTTGAAAACTAATCACTATTTTAGATAAGATTTATTATCCATTTATCCTATTTTAAAAACCGGATTATTTATATATTTCGGATATTTTAATTAAGGCAAAAGCTATATTTTATTATTATTTTAATAAGTTCAAAAATCCCATTTATTTAGCTAATAATTTCAGATTTTCTTATGTATGAAATCTGATTTTATAAGTTAAATTATTTGGTGAATATTTGGTATTTTATTATTTAATTATTTATTACAATATGTATTATTTACACAATTATTTTTAATTTCTTAAAACTAGCAAAATATATTCCTAAATACTAAATAGGAAGGCCGAAAATATGAGCTTAGGAAAGCTCAATAATTTCGGCCATCCCATAAAGATTTTGGGAAAATATTTTGGTAATTTGTATTTTTAATTATCTCCCTAAAATCTCCTATTTTCCATAATTCTAATTTTCCATCTTTTTGATATCCCATTATTATATTTTGTTGCCATTCATTCTTCTTAATTATTCCCCAAGCAATTCCAATTTCCTTAATATATTTCATGACATACATACCTTCCATATTCAATTATACACAATCCCTTCAAACATCAAAACTTTCCTTAAATCTTTGCTCACTTCTCTAAGTAATCTCTTAAACCCTAATCACCATAATTCTTCCTACATTTTCCTACCATAATTCATGCTCATACTAGTCTATAAATACCCCTTCATACCTCTCACATTCTTCACACCAATTCTCTTCTTTTCTTCTCCTCAATTTAACACTCCCGTCCATCTTTGAAGCCAATTTTCGGGCACTTCTGATCAGTTTTTGGGGTATTGACGTTTCACAAAAAGTTGTTCCTCTCAAAAAATCCTTGAGGTTAGGCTCAAGAATCACCCAATTCGGAGTTATATCAAAGGAGTTATAGCCTCTGCAAGTTCTGCCTATTATTTCACGCAAATCCAATTCCTCTCTTTTCCTTGGTTTCTTATCTTTTCTTCTTCTCTTCTCTTATTCAAGTATTATTATTATTATTATTATGGGGGATTTATAAAAATTATTATGAGTAGTTTTAATTATATAAAATCATATTTTAATGATGTTTATGAGAAATTATTTAAAAGGTTCATGTACATATAGTTGGGGGTTTTTAATTACTTCCTCCGTTAATGGTTATTTGCAACAAAGGAATATTTTATATCTCACAAATAATACCCCTTTTTTGCAAATAACCATTAACGGAGGAAGTATTTGTTAACCTTTTATTGATTAAGGTTATATTTATTTGTAGGGTATGTTCGACCAAGATTCTTGAGGTTCTTTTGGTGTGTATAGCTAAGCAAGGATCAAGGTACGTTAGGGTACGTTAGGTGGCTAGATACCTTTGAAAGTGATTGGTTTGAATAACATGTTTTATATGATTTGATTGGTGATTGAATTAAAATGATTTGAATTATGATTTTGAAATAAATTATGTTTAAAGGTATTGATAAAAGTATTTTGAATGATTGATTTTCAAATCATGTTTTTGAATGGTTTGAATTACTTATCGTGTTTAAAGAAAGGATTTGATTTTAAAAGGTTTGCAAGGAAGAGTTATTGATTTTGAAAAGTTATTAATATGAGATTTTATTCTCAAGTATTTATTTAAAAGTTTGACTTTGAAAGTATGTGGAAGGAGTTTGAATTATATTGGATTTGTTGGATCTTAAAAGGATTTATTATTGAACCATTGAAATATTATTATTAATGCTTTATAAGCATGTTGGTAATTTCACTATGTAGATTTGGTTTATTGATAAGACTATGGACTTTGTATGACCTAGTCTTTCCTCAAGAATAGCCTTGTAATATAAGGAGACTAGCTTGGGGGGTGTGCACACTTGGGTGAGGAATTGAATTTAAAGATATTGGTTCAAAAAGGAATTTGGATTTTTAAAGGAATTGGTTTATCAATTATTTTGAATGTTGAATCATTGGAATTGGTTTTGAATCATGAGTTTTGGAATTATTGGATTATTTATTGGAAATTGGTTTTAAAACATGTTTGCGAATAAATTGAGTTTACATTATCTTGCACTTATCGTACATAGCATATTTTGCTAATCCGTATTTCCTATTTGTTTTGGTTCGCCCTGTTTATCGTAATGGTAAGCAGTGTTGACTATTTTCAGGTGGAGTCATGAATGAGCATATGGGAGTCCCGGGATTTGCTTCACCTAGTTTAGGAATGTTGGTCTTGTGTTTATTTTGAGTACTCATAACAATGTTACTATTTTTATAAGTATTAATAAAAGAAAGTTGAGTTTCCACTGCAAAGTATTGGTTTATTTTAGTAAGTTTGAGTAGCCTTGCGTAATCACGCGGCGGTAATACGCCCAAGTCTATCTACGGTATAATTATACGTTTTATACTGGTATTTCCGTAGAGGAAGATTTGGGGGTGTTACACCATCTCCGCGCGCCCGCGCCTCTCGGGTCCTATTTTTGGATATCTAACCGACTTTTCTTTTGTTTCTTTTTTATATATAGTATTTCCTTCTATTTTTAGAGAGTATGAATGAGAGTATTTTTAGATAATCATTAGAGAACTTCTAGATCATATTTTAGAGAGAGAAACTCTAGGATTTTAGTGAGAGAATTTCATGGTTGATTGTTGATGATTCAAGATTTCTTCATTTCAATTGATCTTTGATCAAGTATTGTAAGGATTACTCTTCTTCGATTCAATATATAGTTTGATCTTTGTTGATTTCATTTGTTTTTCATATGCTTGGTTAATTGTTTAGGTTTGATTGATATTGATTGAAGTTTAATTGATTTTTGTATTGATTTTAGATTTCTTAATATGATCATGATGAATGTATTGATTTGCTTTGTTTTGATCTTAATTACCATGATTAGTGAGTAGATTACTTTCTAGGGCAATGGTGAAGCATGTATGAAGCATGTATGAGTAATGGATTAGTGATAATTGGGGATAATATGAGTAATGTATGAGTTGATAGTGTGATTAAATTTGGTTGATGATCATGTGCATGTGTGTGATTAATTGAAGATTGACTAACTTTGATTGTTGCACTAGATTGCATTGTAAGTTCACATTGATACGGACCATTGATTTGTGGCTTGCATTTTGACAGGCTAAAGTCGTATCACCTAATCAAAAGTAATTACCTATGTCCACTAGCTTAATTACGCAGATAGGGAAGTAGGGTCGAATCCACAGGGAAACAAGTCTTTCTACTCCTAATTATTTATTATAATCTAAATTATTTAGGTAACCAATATGTTTGTGATTATAAACTATACTACGAAGATTATGAGTAAGGAGAGTAAATAGGGAAGAAATCAATAATAATAAAGCCTAGGGCATAGGTTCACTAATAAACAATATTCCAGGGTAAAACATAACAATCAATCATCAATGCATTAATTAATCAGATCATAAAGGGCTTTCGCTACGTATTACAATCACAGAGTTAATTTACCAGTATTAAATCTCATCTCTCGAATCTCGACCTAACCATTTATAAATTTATCTGCCTATTGAAACTAAGCTTAAACATCAATTCTCATCTCTCGAATCTCGAATCAATATTGCTAAACTCATACAATTAAACCTGGCCAAATCTAATTGCATAACATTTAAACAATCAATAGGAAATCAATTAAGCATTAACAATTAATAATCATAAATCATCCCTTCATATTATTTATTAGATCCCCCTAAACCCTAGAAAGGAAACTACTCAGACATGATTAAAGCTAAACAAAGCAAAGTAAATAAACAAGGCATAAGGAATTGAATGAATAAAAATACTGAGATTAATAAAAGAGAAATCGTACAAAGACAGCGGAATTACAATGGAGTTTTAGGAACAAGAGAAAATAAAATCTAGAGAGAGAAAGTCTAAATAGAGAGAGAAGAAAATAATACTAGAGTGTAGAGAAGTGAAAAGAAGTGTCTAAACTTGCCTAATAAAAATACATTAATACTCAGCAAGGAAGTCTACGCTAAACAAAATTAATCGGAGCTTAACAACCATCCTCTAATAATCACGCCCGGTCGGGCAAGGGGTCGCCCGACCGGGCCCGCCTTTTTTCTACTGAGGACCTTCTCCCGCCCGGCCGGGCACGTGCTCCGGGCACGTGCTCCGGGCGCGAGCGCTGGTGGAGGAGTGTTTCGCCCCTCCCGGCCGGGCGCGCCTCTAGGCGACCTTGCGGATCCGGGCGAGGCTATGGGCACCCACAAGTGGCTCGATTGGGCCTTGAATTTCTTCCTTGGGCCTTCCTACTACTTGGCCCAAACGCCTCGTATTTCCAAAATCGAGCCCTTAGTCACCGATTTGCTACCTCCAATCGGTCTTGGGCTATAAAAAGAGGTCGCGGTCTTCCAACGCTTGTAGATGCTTCTCGAAAATCCGGGAAAACACTCCAAGTAAGCAATTTCCTACAAAACTCAAGCAAAACTACAAAAACAATGGAAAACACAAATTAGTAATAAAAGTGGCTCGAAGGAGCCAAAAACACTACTAATTACGACCAAGGGACGGGGGTAAATCTCTATATAAAATGAACATATCAAACTCCCCCAAGCCAAACCTTTGCTTGTCTCTAAGCAAAGAACTCCTCAATGAACATATAAAACATGCCTCACCCCAATATAAAAACCAAGCACAAACGATTCAAGGCAAATCAAATGAACATGCTTCAACATCAACCAATCCTATTCATCTAATCACCCTTCCTCCCCAACAATTGTCAAATAGAGCAAACCACAAGAGCATATAGAATTCAAGACTAGTGCTCACACACTCAACTCTCATTTATGTGGCGAGTAAAAGATGTACTCGATCGCTCTCCATCCCAACCCCTTTAATGTGAACAATGCCCTCCCAAACTCACATAACTCGCGTGTTTAAAAAGACATAAACTCAACCTAATAGTCGACTCGGAATATGTCAAGTCATAACTTGCATTGATAAACAACACTTTCACATTTACACAACTCTATGCACAAGGTCGGAAGGTCTTTAAAGCTTGTAATGTATGGCTAGGGTAAAAGGGTAGGATAAATTTGGGAATATGTGAGAGATAAGCTATGCTAAAAGGGAGCCATATCCTAATAAACCCATGATAAAAAAATAATGATCATACACATCTCCAACATAACCAATTCCAACAATAATAGTCCAAACATACTCCAATCATAAAAATCAAACCCAACACTTACAAGAATTCACTCCCAAAAATATAATAATATGGAACTAGAGTGAATAAACAAACTTTGAACTCAAAACTCAAATATTCACATTGGAACTAAACTTTTTTTTTTTTTTTTTTTTTTTTATCAACCATCACTTAGATAATTTGAACATCAAACACTTTTTTTCTTTTTGCTCTTTTTTTTCAAATTTTTTTCTCTTTTTTTTTTTATTAGAAGTTCACTTTCTTTTTTTCAAATTTCTCACTTTTTTTTCCTTGAACTTCTTTTTTTTTCTTTTTCATCACACTTTTATTTTTCTCAAATATATACACTTTTAAATTCATCAAAACAAAAATATGATCAAGAACAAAAAAAACTTCTCAAACCCACCCAAATTGTGCAAATAATGTGCACACTACAAACTCCCTCACCTCACTCACTAATAGCTCCCCCAAGCCAAGCTTGGGACTAGTAACCAATGGGGCAAAAATGGCTTGTAATGTGGCTAAAAACAATAAAAGGGCACAAGCAACAACATGGGTAGCAAAAAGGGAACAAATGTATCTAAATAAATCTTAAGGCTACCTAAAAGAACAAATGCCTTCGTCCTCCACATGTGCATAATAATGAGTTATGAAACACTACTCATAGCTGCAAACCAATACTCAAATTCATTGACATACCAGGAACTAATCACACATTCCTAACCAAATCAACTAGTCAAGAACTATATTCACATGTAGTTGGGCAAAATTGACGCATGTTTAGGAATCCAAGCAATTAAACTTCAAATCATGATCAACAAATCCACAATGCTCAAAATCAATAACCAAGAATCAAAACAAATTTTCTCAAGTATGGGGCACAGGGAAGCATGATTTACAATTCATTGGAATGTATTTTTTTTTTTTTTTTTTAATTTTTTGTATTTTTTTCATATAAGGAAAGCAATAAAACTAATCTAGAAAGCAATAAATCTAAACTAACAAAACACACCAAAAATAAATAAAAATAAAGAAAAAGGAAGAAGAAAAGTATACCAAATCCAAAAATCTTCCCCAAGCCAAGATCAAACAATGTCCTCATTGGCCCGAGGCTAGCCTAGCTGACTAGTCATCTTCATCCTGGTCCATCCGTGTGGACCCACTCTCTCCACCGCTACTACCTGCACCATCTGCACCAAAAGAGCTACCACCAAAAAAGTTAGCATGATAACTCACCCCGGTCCTCCCCCAAAAGGCATGTCCTGACCGTACCCATGGAACGAAGAATAGTCTGTGTAAATACCATGGGCAGTGGGATCCCTATCGTATCCCAGAGGTGGTGGCTGGAACTAGTCCGGGTAAATAGCATCGTCGGGAATGTTGCCCCGATGAGCATAGTCATCATAAATGGGGTAGAGCCCCCTACCCTGGTTCCTCTCTAGGTAGCCTAGCCTATGGTCGACGGACCCAAGCATCCGTCTCATATCGGTCTGGTTATGCTCTATACGACCTAAGGCCTGAACTATACTCTGAAAATCCCAAACTGGGTCAGAGTCACCATAGGGGACGGAGTAGGACTGTCGGGGTGGTGAAGGTTCCTATGGGATAGGCTCAACTACTGGTGGAGGCTGTGGCTGGGCTTATGGTGGTACCTCGCCCCTAGCATGGGCAACTAACAAGGCATAAGTGTAAGACTCCTGCCCTGGGGGAAAAGCAGTCAGGTCGGGGTTGGGCAAAGGAAAAATAGGTAAGGGTTGCTTGGTCCCTGTCCTAATGCACCAATGGGTGACCTTGTTCCCGTCTACCCTCAACCACCCCAGCTCCTCAAGGTACCTAGAGGAAATGTAGGTGTCAGCTCCCATGTTAGTCATGCGGTGGGGTTTGTTTTCTACAAAACCGGCCTTCTTGATGGCTATCCTAGTGATAAGGCCACCAAGACGGATGGGGGTAGTGACAGTGTTACTAGCCGTGTTGTGTCTGCCTAGATGGTGGATAATATGTCTAGCTATGTTCAATTTCCCGAACCCAAACATATAATGGCCAATTACAGCTAATTCATTGGTCTGACAGTTATGGGGTTCGTTCCTACCTAGAAAACAGACACCGGCAAATCTTTGCCATATTCTGGGGACAGGATGGTGGATCGGTCTGGCACTGGCATGTTGTGCATTTACAGTGGAAATTCCAGTCAAAGCAAAATACACATCTTCCATTTTAAATTCAGCATTCCATTGACGATCCAAATCATGTTCTAACTCAAATAATTTACAAAATTCCACAGAAGAAAGAGTGATATTTCTATTATTAAGCCTAAAAATTAATTTCGGACAAATTTTATGATTTTGTATAACTAAAGAAGACAAGAATTCACATGTTAATTCACGGTATGTAGAATAATGCATATCAACAAATTTTCGCATACCAGTATCATTCAAAAATCTTCTAACAAAACCAAAAATTCCTAAAGCTTCTAAAGTGGGACGGTGTAACCACCGTGAGGGAATTACCTCGCGCCCATATAGAACCTCTAGTTTCTCCCGTTGCTCCGGCATCGCGATCGTAATCGTCGGCCATTGTGGAAGTTGTAGGGCTGGGTCGTATTGTTGAGATGACCCGCTTGAGCTACCTCCGAGCAAGTTTCGGGCTCTTTTTGCCGCCATTGGAGTAGTGGTAAAAAAAATAAAATTTGTGGAAAATGTAAAATTTTGGTATAGAAATGTAGAGGATGAAGAGAGGATTAGAAATATGTAAGAATTTCAAAATTTGGGTGAGAAATGGAGGAGAGATCTTAGAGAGAAGTTAGAGAGTTTAAGGTTTTAGAGAGAGAAAGAATGGAGGAAAGGTAAGAAAGAAAGAAGAAAGGAGAAAGAAAGGAGGAAGAAGAAGAGAAAGGAAGAAGAGGACGGTTGGTTTGATCTTCGCGCCCGGCCGGGCGGCTTGGGGCCCGGTCGGGCGATCTACACGTCTGGAATATGTTATTCTCGCGCCCGGTCGGGCGCCTCCCTCGCCCGATTGGGCGATCTTGTGTTTTCTTCGACCCTTCATCTCGCGCCCGGTCGGGCGTCTCATCGCCTAGTCGGGCGATTTTCTTCCATTTTTCGATCCTCCTCTTGCGCCCGGTCGGGCGTCTCACCGCTCGGCCAGGCCAATTTAAAGTCCGTACACGTCAAGTCTTGCGCCCGGTCAGGCGCTACTCCGCACGGTCGGGTGATTTTCATGCTTTTCTAACCCCTACTCTCGCGCCCGGTCGGGCGAAGGTTCGCCCGGTCGGGCGAAGGTTCGCCCGGTCGGGCGAAGGTTCGCCCGGTCGGGCCCGAGAGCAAAGAAGGGACGTGTTATTTTCTTCAAAATTTGGCTAACTCTTTTCCTCTAATCTGTACCAAAAACTTATAAAACTCGTTAAATTCCCTCCTCTCTCCTCTCATAAGAAAAAGAAGAAAAATAAAAAATAAAAGCAAGTAAAATACGGGTTGCCTACCGCAAAGCGCTGGTTTATCTAGGTCCCGCACGACCTTCTTATCATAGTGTTTCAAGGTGAACTAGAACTGGTTAGGTGTAGCAATTCAACTGCACCAATTGTAGCCCCTTCATGATATAGCTTGAGTCTCTGACCATTGACCTTGAACTCGTTACCAAGTTCATCAAATAGCTCTACAAAACCGAACTTATTGGCCCTTTTTACAGTGAAAGGACCCGACCACCTTGACTTCAACTTTCCTGGGAAAAGTTTAAGTCTAGAGTTGAACAACAACACCTTGTCACCTTCTTTGAATTCTCTCGGAAGGATCATCTTGTCGTGCCATCTCTTAGTCTTTTCCTTGTAAACTCCCGTACTATCATAGGCCATCAACCTAAACTCATCAAGCTGGTTAAGTTGTAGAAGCCTCTTTTCTCCCGCTAGCTTAACATCCAAATTGAGCTCCTTAATAGCCCAATATGCCTTGTACTCTAACTCCACCGGAAGATGACATGCTTTACCGTACAGAAGTCTATAGGGAGTGGTACCTTTTGGGGTCTTAAATGCGGTTCTATATGCCCAAAGGGTGTCATCCAACTTATCACTCCAATCTTTCCTAGATTTTGCTACCACCTTCTCTAAGATGACCTTGATCTCACGATTAGACACTTCGACTTGGCCACTAGTTTGGGGATGGTAGGCTAACCCTGTCCTATGGTAAACACCATACTTCTTTAAGAGGGTATCTAACTTCCGCTCATGAAAGCGGGATCCTCCATCACTAATTATGGCTCTAGGTACTCCGAATCTAGGAAAAATGGTTTTCTTAAAGAGCTTATGGACCACCTTGGCATCATTGGTAGGAGTGGCAATGGCTTCCACCCACTTAGATACATAATCTACGGCGACTAGAATATAACGGTTCCACCTAGAAGAAGGGAATGGTCCCATGTAATCAACACCCCAAACATCAAAAATTTCAACTTCCAAAATCCCGGTTTGAGGCATCTCATGCCGCCGCGAGATGTTTCCAGTCCTCTAGCAAGAGTCACAAGCCTGCATAAAAATATTAGCATCCTTGAACATGGTGGGCCAGTAGAATCCTGACTCATTGATCTTGGCCATTGTTTTAGAGGGACCATAATGTCCTCCATAAGGTGAAGTGTGACATCTAGTAAGAATACCATGTACCTCCCATTCAGGAACACACCTGATTTGTGACAAGTGATCTGCCACTACATTCTCTGCACCTTTTTTGTCTCTTATCTCAATGTTGAAATCTTGGAGCAAGAGAACCCACCGGAGTAGCCTAGGCTTTGATTCAGCTTTGGCTATCAAGTACTTTAAAGCTGCATAGTCAGTAAAAACAATAACTTTAGAACCAACTAGATATGATCTAAATTTTTCTAAAGCATAAATAACAGCAAGAAACTCCTTCTCCGTGGTGGCATAATTGACTTGAGCCTCATCCAAAGTTTTACTTGCATAGTAAATAGCATGTAAAACTTTGTCCTTCCTTTGTCCAAGCACGGCTCCTAGAGCAAAGTCACTTGCATCACACATGATTTCGAATGGAAGATTCCAATCGGGTGCACATATGATGGGTGCCGATATCAAAGCCTGCTTAATCCTGTTGAAAGCCTCAAGAAACGCGTCAGTGAAAACAAAAGGGGCATCCTTAAGCAAAAGTTGAGTTTGTGGTTTAGCAATTTTAGAAAAATCTTTGATAAAACGGTGATAAAACCCCGTATGACCCAAGAAACTCCTAACTCCCTTAACATTAACTGGGGGGAGATAATTGCTCAATTACTGAAATCTTAGCTTTGTCTACCTGTATACCCTTATCAGATACAATGTGACCAAGGACTACTCCCTCTATCACCATAAAGGGACACTTCTCCCAATTTAAGACCAAGTTGCATTCTTCACATCTTTTCAAGATTTTAGCTAAATTAATTAAACATGCATCAAATGAAGAACCATAGCCACTAAAATCATCCATAAAGACTTCCATAATAGACCTTATGAAATCAGAAAATATGCTCATCATGCAACGTTGAAAAGTAGCAGGTGCATTACATAAACCAAAAGGCATTCTACGATATGCAAAAGTGCCATAAGGGCATGTAAGTGTAGTCTTTTCCTGATCTTCAAGGTGGATCGGAATTTGGAAAAATCCCGAATACCCATCCAAATAGCAAAAGAACTTATGATTAGCTAACCTCTCAAGCATTTGATCAATAAAGGGGAGAGGGAAGTGGTCTTTTTAGTGGCGACATTTAATATACGATAATCAATGCACATACGCCACCCTGTAACAGTTCTAGTGGGAATTAATTCATTTTTATCATTTTTTATAACAGTCATCCCACCCTTCTTAGGAACCACCTGAACAGGACTTACCCATTTAGAGTTAGAAATAGGATAGATAATACCTGCATCAAGTAATTTCATAAACTCTTTCTTGACTACTTCTTGCATATTAGGATTCAACCTCCTCTGGGGTTGAATGCAGGGCTTGTAGTTGTCCTCTAAATGTATCCTGTGCATACAAAAATCTGGGCTTATACCCTTGAGATCATCAATATTGTACCCTATTGCCCTTTTGTGGGTTCTAAGAACCTCTAGAAGTTGGGAAGTTTGTGGGTCATCAAGTG
This sequence comes from Chenopodium album, assembly GCF_948465745.1. Classification (NCBI taxonomy): domain Eukaryota; kingdom Viridiplantae; phylum Streptophyta; class Magnoliopsida; order Caryophyllales; family Amaranthaceae; genus Chenopodium; species Chenopodium album. Next base: position 23,441,897 of record NC_137857.1, on the reverse strand, counting down.
CAGTACTAATGATCACATGGTGCATTTCCCGCTCATCAAGGAAAACATATTTTAAATGAGAAGGGAGAGGTTTTAGTTCAGGTTTCTTTACCTCTGCAGGTTTTGATTCCTGAACTAATTTTACTACCTTCTTATTCTCGTTAGCATCAAGTTCTCCTATGGCAAGAGCTTTTTCAATGACATCCACCTCTTTACTCCAGATGCTCGCATCACCTGTAGACAAATTTCCACAAAGTATTTCTTCCAAGGGATCCCTTGCAAGAATTTGTGTCAAGCTATCTTCACAAATATCATCCATTATATCAATGACATCAATTAAACAACAATTTTCCACTAACATAGGACTTTCAAAACTTTCCCTAAATTAAAAGTAATATTATCATCACCAACAGATAGGGTTAGTTTACCTTTTTTGACATCAATAATGGCTCCTGCAGTATGGAAAAAAGGCCTACCTAATATAATGGGAATTTGTGTATCCTCAGCCATGTCTAAAACAACAAAATCAACAGGGATGAAAAATTTACCAACTCTAACAGGGAAGTCCTCTAGAATACCTAGGGGAAATTTAACAGAACGATCTGCCGTTTGCAAAGTAATATTGGTAATTTTTAATTCACCCATATTCAATTTAGAACAAATAGACAATGGCATGACACTAACAGAAGCACCCAAATCACACAATGCTTTATCTATGAAGACATTACCAATATGACAAGGGATAGAGAAACTACCAGGATCCTTTAATTTAGGAGGAGATTTATTTTGTAACAATGCACTACATTCCTCGGTAAAAGCTACAGTTTCTACTTCATTAAAGGCCCTCTTCCTAGTCAATATATCTTTCATAAATTTAGCATATGCAGGAACCTATGTAATAAGTTCTGTGAAAGGAATCGTTACCTGCAAATTCTTAACAACCTCTAGAAACTTACCAAACTGCTTGTCCAACTTAGTCTTTAGTTGGCGATTTGGGAATGGTAATTTGATAACTGGTGGTGCTTCCCTACTCTTCCCCTAGGGTGCATCCTTCCCTGAGGTTGTACCCTGCAATGAATCATCAGAAATATTAGTATTACCCTGGAGCCCTGCAGGGACATTTGGTACAACGGAATCAAGATTAGCAATATTAATTAAATCAGGTTCATCCTCTTTGGGCATTGGGGGCCCATCGTAGTGTGAACCACTCCTTAGGGTAATCGCATTTGCATGTTCCGTAGGTTGGATTCCTTGCGCTGGTAGGGCTCCCTGCTGGCGAGTTTGAAAGGTAGAGGACAATTGGGCAATTTGGGTGTCCATGACTTTATTATGGGCTATAATAGAGTCAATTTGTTGGTCTCTACTCTCCATATGTTTTTGCATACTGGTCAGCATTGCTCTAATTTCTAACAAAGCAGGGTCAGAAGATGTAGTAGGGGCTTGTGATGGGGGTTTCTGGTTAGCATGAGGGTGGTAATATTTTTGATGTGGAGGGGGTGCTTGTTGTGGTTGTTGTAGAGGTGGAGGATTTTGAACATTGGTGCTACGGTAAGATAAATAAGGATGGTTTCGGTAGCCAGGATTGTAGGTGTTGGAGTATGGGTTATTTTGCTTGTAAGTTTGGAAAGCATTAACTTGCTCCATTGAACTCCTGCAATCTTGCTCAAAATGTCCTACACTTCCACAATTTTCACAAAAAGCATCATTAGCATTGTTTGAAACAGCGGAAACATTAGCAATAGAATTAGGGATAGTAGTACTAAGGTTATCTAATTTCTGGCAAATAGAAGTGAGCTGAGCTTGCATAAGGGTTACTAAATCAACATGGTGCTTGCCCTTATTTGCATAGCCTCTAATATTCCCATATTGGGAATTATGTATCGCCATATCTTCGATAACCTGACCTGCATCATCAACATTAAGATTCATAAATCTACCGCTAGCTGCGGAGTCTAAAATTGTCCTAGATGCATTCCCTAATCCATTGTAAAAAGCTTGAATCAAGTGCCACTTTGCCAATTTATGGTGGGGATACTCCCTCTGCAGATCCTTGAACCTCTCCCAAGCCTCATATAATGCTTCATCTGGCTCCTGGGCAAAGTTCTGAATGGCACTTCTTAGTAAAGTTGTTTTCTCTGCAGGGTAATATTTATTATAGAAATTCAAAGCAAGAGTCTCCCAGTTAGTAATACCAAGTGCAGTTCTATTCAAACCATTAAACCACAATTTAGCTTTTCCACATAAAGAAAAGGGAAAAAGAATCTCCCTGATTTGGTCCTGCGTTACCCCATTCTGCCTTATAGTGTTGCAGTATTGACAGAAATCTGCAATGTGAAGATTAGGATCTTCACCCTTAGCTCCACTGAATTGCTTTCTTTCTATCATCGTTATAAACTGGGGCTTGATCTCGAACTGGACTCCCTCGAGATCAGGTGTAGGAGAAAGATGTGGAAAATCCGTCAGGGACGGCTGCAAATAATCGCTAAGCTTGCGAGGTGGAGGTGGAGGTGGTGTAGCCATCTCTAATTCTGAATCAGAAGAGTCCTCCGAATCACTAGAATTAGGTAGTGGATTTCTAGGAATATTGTTACTCCCAGAACCTGCCAGGATCCGCCTATAAAAATTCTTCTGTCTATGGAAAGAGCGCTCGATCTCAGGATCGAATGGAATGTAACCTGATCTGGAACACCTGGGCATAAACAAAGAACTAAAAAAGATAGATATTAGAACTACCTTAAAGAACTAATGTCCTTTGAGGCAAAAGAAAAAAATAATCTAGACTACAAAAACAATTATAAATAAAAATAAAACCGTTTCCTCGGTAACGGCGCCAAATTTTGAAAGGCTAAAGTCGTATCACCTAATCAAAAGTAATTACCTAAGTCCACTAGCTTACGCAGATAGGAAAGTAGGGTCGAATTCACAGGGAAAAAAGTCTTTCTACTCCTAATTAATTATTATAATCTAAATTATTTAGGTAACCAATATGTTTGTGATTATAAACTATACTACGAAGATTATGAGTAAGGAGAGTAAATAGGGAAGAAATCAATAATAATAAAGCCTAGGGCATAGGTTCACTAATAAACAATATTCCAGGGTAAAACATAATAATCAATCATCAATGCATTAATTAATCAGATCATAAAGGGCTTTCGCTACGTATTACAATCACAGAGTTAATTTACCGGTATTAAATCTCATCTCTCAAATCTCGACCTAACCATTTATAAATTAATCTGCCTATTGAAACTAAGCCTAAACATCAATTCTCATCTCTCGAATCTCGAATCAATATTGCTAAACTCATACAATTAAACCTTGGCCAAATCTAATTGCATAGCATTTAAACAATCAATAGGAAATCAATTAAGCATTAACAATTAATAATCATAAATCACCCCTTCATATTATTTATTAGATCCCCCTAAACCCTAGAAAGGAACCTACTAAGATATGACTAAAGCTAAACAAAGCAAAGTAAATAAACAAGGCGTAAGGAATTGAATGAATAAAAATACTGAGATTAATAAAAGAGAAATCGTACCAAGACGGCGGAATTACAATGGAGTTTTAGGAACAAGAGAAAATAAAATCTAGAGAGAGAAAGTCTAAGTAGAGAGAAAAGAAAATAATATTAGAGTGTAGACAAGTGAAATGAAGTGTCTAAACTTGCCTAATAAAAATACATTAATACTATGCAAAGAAGTCTACGCTAAACAAAATTAATCGGAGCTTAACAACCATCCTCTAATAATCGCGCCCGGTCAGGCAAGGGGTCGCCCGACCGGGCCCGCCTTTTTTCTACTGAGGACCTTCTCCCACCCGGCCGGGCGCGAGTGCTGGTGGAGTAGTGTTTCACCCTGCCCGGCCGGGCGCGCCTCTAAGCAACCTTGCGGATCCGGGCAAGGCTATGGGCACCCACAAGTGGCTCGATTGGGCCCCGAATTTCTTCCTTGGGCCTTCCTACTACTTGGCCCAAACGCCTCGTATTTCCAAAATCGAGCCCTTAGTCACCAATTTGCTACCTCCAATCGGTTTTAGGCTTTTAAAAGAGGCCGCGGTCTTCCAACGCTTGTAGATGCTCCTAGAAAATCCGGGAAAACGCTCCAAGTAAGCAATTTCCTACAATACTCAAGCAAAACTACAAAAACACTGGAAAACACAAATTAGTAATAAAAGTGGCTCGAAGGAGCCAAAAACACTACTAATTACGACCAAGGGACGGGGGTAAATCTCTATATAAAATGAACATCACATTTACACGATTGAGGTGTCTTGTGATGTTTCCTAGCTAGAGTTTATCGTAGTTGACGCTAGTTAGACTTCTAGGATAATAGCTTGATATGCTCTATTGGTTGCATGATTGATCTTCCTTCACATTGTTTGACTTAGCCAATTTGACCTCCCAATTAGTCAATTCCATTATTAATGCATGTGGATACTAGCTCTAGTGCTTATTACACTTGATTTCTTCAACTTTATTTGCCGTGTTCGCTCTAGTTTTAGAATTCACAACCCTACCTATAGACTTCGGGATAGCTTGACTATAGACGATAGACAATAGCCCACCATTCCCTTTGGGTTCGACCCTTGACTTACCATATACTTGTATAGGGTTGGTTAAGTGTTTATAAATTTTGTTTGACCTTGGGGAGGGGTTAGCCCTAACAACCTAGCTTCGACCCTCGATCATTTTCTCAAACATACACAACTTAAATTACATAATTTGCTTCAATCCAAGACTTTAATATGACTTTCATACCTTTGTCTATGGAAGGGGTTTAGTGATTTCTCACTCATAATGTAACTTTGCAGAACATGACCTCCCGCTGGTCAATGATCTCATAACTGAGGCGATATCTCTGTTTGGATTTGTTATGTGACCCTGGCTCCTTTGTTCTTGGGCAAAGGTGACCCTTTAGTCACATGACATTCTAATCCGAACTTCCATCTCTAACTATCTGACTTTAGCTTAATACACATATTCTGACATTGAGTATGCAATAGTGTTCTGCTTTGAACTCTTCAAGCTCACTGTATTTCTCCATATTGACACAAATATGCATCTAGATCAACTTCTAGAATCATCTTGTTTGTTTGGAAAAACTTGCATCCGTTAAACCTTTTGACAACTTGTTTACCTCTAACACCATAAACTAGAAAAATTCCTTCAGTGCTTCTCAAGTACTCAAGGATTTGTTCTTGGTAACTCTCCGTATGCTTATTCTGTATTTACTTGAAAATTTCTACACATGCACAAGTCATATGCAACAACTTGCTTTGTAGATTTCATGGCATATGTAATGGACCCTTTTGCAGAAGCATAAGGTACACTACCTTTACAACTCAACTCTACTAGCTTTTAAAAGCACTGAGTTTTACTGAGTGTAATACCATGAAACATGGGAAGAGATCCTCTCTTAGAACCTTGCATCTTGAACTTGTCAAGAACCTTATCAACATAAGTCTCTCGATTAGGTCCAGTCATCCTTCAAGATTCACTTTGTGGATTTTGATTCCCAATATGTACTCAACATCTCCTAATCCTCTCATATAGAAACAATCTTTCTAACCATTGCTTGATTTATTCAAGCATTGATATATCATTTCATATGAACTATATTTCAACTACATACAAGACTAAGAAGACAAATTGCTCCCACTAAACTTCTTGTCTCTACAAGATTCCTTTTCATTCTTCCAAGGTAATCAAACTGTTTGATTGCTTAATGAATGTTCCAACTCCCTAATGCTTACTTTAATCCATAAATGAAAATCTGAAGTTTGCAAAACTTTCTAGGAATTTATGGATTTCAAAACTCTTAAGTTGTATCATATACATACCATCCATCAAGAACATTTCATGAAAGGTGATTTTGATTTCCATAACTAGAATAATCCAAATAGGCTTACACAACTAATAGGTTTGACCCCATTTGTAAGACTATCATGGACTAGCACATCTTTACAGACATGGAGTCCATTTTGGATTTCTTGGCTCTAAGCCATTTCCTGAGTTGGCACTTGTCCAAAGCTTGCTTGTAGGTATAGGTTCCAACCATTCTAATAGGAAAATTTTAGAATCCACCTTTTACTAGAATTTCAACAAACTGTTTGTTTCGATCCTAAGTAACCTACGATAGGTATGAGCGACAATAGAATTATTCTTTTCAGCTCTTTGAAGCCTTTCATTCTAATAGGACGATAGAAGTCTCGCTAGTTGAGTTAGCTTGCTTCGACACATGTTTTATCAAATTAGCTGATTTCATGCGCATTCGTCTCTGATGTAGTGTTATCCACATCCTTTTGTTGCTCGTCTCGAATCTCATCGAGATCTAACTTTACTCCCACTTGGCTTTGTAGGAAGACATTTCTTCCTATAAAGACACTATCGCGAGCAACAAACATTTTGTTTCTACGTGATTGTAGGAATAATACCTCTGATTTAGGGTTTATTATGCCATAGATTTCATATTCCCTCAACCCTGTTTTGAAAAGATAACTTTGGAACATTTCCATTCCATAACTCTTATGACATATTTTTACTGCTTTAGTTAAGTTTTCGTTTAGTATATTCGCAATTGTTGTTGTTCTAATGCACATCCCCACAACGATATTTGTAAATCATTAAATCTTGGATCAAACCATGGCAAGCAAAGTTTGATTCCTACTTTAAATATACAATTTAATTGTAATGTCTCTGGATTGTGAACTATTTCAACAATACCTTTAGATGATCATTTGTTTTAGAGTTAAATATTTATCACAACAATCATATTGTAGTGCTAAATTGTTTATCTCAAACTTGATTTTACATTTCATTTTGGAATTTTGAACGTTTCAATGATTCCAGCCTTTACTTCATTAAGTAATTATCGACATATTTACTTAAATCGTTAATGAAAGCAATGAATTTGTTAAATCCTTTTGCTAAATCTTGAATTTAATGGTACACATACATCATATGTATGAGTTCCATTAGATCATTTTAGCTCTTTTACCCTTTCGACTAAAAGGTAACTTGGTCATTTTTCATTATCAAGCATGACTTCTAATTCTCAAGTGATTCATAATCATATAAGAGTAAGAGTCCATCCATAACTTTGGATGTGCAAATGGTTTATGTGACCTAACCTTACATTGTTATAAGTAAATTTATTTTGAGTCATCTAAATTTACTTTTGTGATCTACTTATATCAATATCATAAAACAAAATTAACTCATATCTAGCAAAATGAAAACAAATTATTACCTTGGTCATGGATCAACACTTGTCCAAGCCAAGTAAAACCAAATCAGTATTCAAAACAAGAAAACCGAAATATTGTCTCATCAAAAAACTGGAAATTGTTCTAAATGTCATGATTAATCAAAAAATAAAACTATGAAGCTATCTCTGGCCACTCAAAACTTCTAGTGCACCTTCAAGCTCCATTTCCTTGCTAGCTTCACTTGTTTGCAGTTCCTGCACAACATCACAATGTTAGGCACTGTAACTTGGTATCACATACCTTAGTGAAAGTTAAAATGCTTATAACATAATACCAGAGGTTGATGCTCCATTATTTTTCTTGAGGAAATCAAGGTATTTCTGGAAATTGCGTTTCCAATGCCCCTTCTTCTTGTAGTAAAGTTAAAATGTTTATAAAATGTTAAAATGTTTATAACATAATACCTTAGGTTTTGGATTCGCCTTAGGATTTTCAGGAGCCTTGGCAACTTGCTTGCCTTTACTCTTGGCACTAGCCTTTTGCCCCTTCTTCTTGAACACCTTTCCCTTTTAAATCATAAGAACTTCCTTCTTAGGTTCCTTAGGGATTTGTTTTTCAGCACTAAGCAGCATTGCATGCAATTGATTCATAGTCTTTGCAGTGGCAGTCATGTTAAAATTCATGATAAACTGGTTGAAACTTTCTGGAAGTGAGTAGAGAATGATGTATGTCGCCAAATCATCACTATATGGGTACCCTAGTTTCTCCATACTTTGAATTAGGCCGATCGTTTTGAAAACATGATCATGAACTGTGGCACCCTTCTCCATTCTACAATCCAGAATCTCATGATGGAGCTCATACCTTTCAACTCTAGCTTGTTTCTTAAACAAAGCTTTGAGTTCTTCCATGATTGAGTAGGCATCCTGGTCCCCAAAACGCTTTTGAAGACTAGGTTCCATGGTAGCAATCATTAAGCAAGTAATAGGCATAGCTCTATCATGAGCTTCCTTGTGCTTCTTGATCTCTACCGCAGTAGGATTTTCTGGCAGAGGTCTTGGTAATGGGGTATCAATGACATCCTCCGTACCTTCTGATTTCAGAACAAGCCTTAGCATTCTTTCCCAGTTGGAAAAGTTTTCCCCTGTCAGCCTATCCTTCTCAAGGAATGGTCGCAAATTGTAAACGTTGCTATCATTGTTATTACGGCTACCCATCTATGTCAAAATAAGGCAAAGTTTAATAATTATATTTAATAAATTAAAGTACCATAAAACGCATTCATTTGGTAACTTTAAAACACTTTATTCAATAATTAAATGATCCCAATTGAATTTTAAGTGATTCCAAGATCCTTTATTTGTGCAATAATTGACCGGACTGAGGCCCTACCATCAACCATTACATTTTTAAGGTGAGTAAACTCTTTACTGATTACAACTCTTGTAACTCTTGGTTGAATAATTAAGCATCACATGTTTAATTATTACCCTTAGCTTCAAGGTTCTAAACTGATCTTTAGGTAACCTTGTTGAGTATAACCAATTAAAAGTGTAGAACGTGATCTACCCCCACTTCCCCAAGATATAATATGACGACACTCTGTTGAGGCCGACCCATCATAAAAGATCGAAGGTTTCATCGGGTTTTTAATTGGAAAAGCTGCCTCAATATTACTGGGACCTAGATTTATTATGTTGTGATTTATTTAGTGAACTTTAGCGCATCATCAATCAACATAAATAAAATCTAACATGCATAATCAACTAATGCAATAAATTAAAGCATGACATAGTATGGCCCCTTAGTCCCAAGAAAACTAGAAATGAAAAATGTTCCCACTTGAATCATCATGGACTATGTTACGTACTCGGATTCTATCATTTACCTCATATGTCCGTGTCGACACGTCTCATGTCGGACACCGACAGCGACACTTGAACACTTCATTTTCAACTAAAAACACAATTTTTTTCAAGAAAATGGGAGAGTCCGATACTTAGACACCTGTGTCTAATTGGACACTTCATCCGAGTCTAAGTAACATAGATCATGGATCTCCATCCACCTCGGTCCTTTGGGCCTTCACTTCATGAGCTTCTTTGAACTAACACTATTTAAATAACTATTCTTTTTACATTTAATAAAAGTTATAAAAATACTTAACGGTATGCAGACCGTATATAGATTACAAAAATACTTCACGATGCGCAGATCGTATTTAAGAATCTATGGGCCATACTAGTCTATATATAGCAACATAATATCATATATTATAAAAGTGCCATATAATAAATCACTCGACATGCTTGTCTAAACTATAACATCGAAGATCATAATAAAGTCAACGCATTTCCAAAAATATCTTATATTTTAATCATAATTAGATAATATCATATATTAAACATGACGGTTCATAAAATATCATATATTTAATTTAGTCATGAGATAGAATCAAATCATATTTTAATCTAAAAAGATAAATCATATTTAATCTTTCATGATTATTCTAACAAATTTAGGATATTCTATCCTAATTACTAGCCAACCAAATAATTTTAAAATCAATTATATCCTAATCTAATTATGGGATAATCACATTATTTAAATCAATTATTATCCTTTTGGAATATGCTCAGAATATCAATCTTATCCAAAATTAACCACTTTAATTTAGGAGGATTACCAAAACAACAAACTAAATTTGGATAATATCAAATATAACAACTTTTGATAGATTTGATTTTATCCTAAAACAAAGGATTTTATCCAAAATAAAACTGATTTTATCCCAAAATAATCTGTAATTATCTTAAAATATTTTTCAATTTTTTAAAAACCGTGCCATACACGCCGGCCACCGTGGTTGGCCAGCCGAAGCTAGCCACGGTGGCTGGCTGCTTTTCCAGCAGACAATGTCGTAAGGCAGCAGCGTGCAGCAGCACCTGTTGTGGCTGTAGGCCACCGTGCGTGGCCAGCCAAGGCTAGCCACGGTGGGTGGCTACCTTACGCTACCTTACGGTAGCCACTGCCGCAGAGCAGCAGCAACAGCAGCACTGGCAGCCGCGGCAGCAGCCGTACAACGCTTGCATGCCGCTGCCCACGGCCACGTACCCCGGACCACCTGCCCTTCCACCCTCCCTCTTGGACTACCACCTGGTCGGCAGCCGCCGTGGCTGCGCCACCCAGCCGTGGTTGTCGACCAAAATAAAAAAAATTTTGTTTGTTTTTAATTTAATTAAAACATCTTTTATCATAATTAAATTAAATCAGTCAAAAATTAAAATTAAATTACATTCAACTTTAAAATTAGGGTTTATTATAAAACTAATCCGAATTTAATTCTAACTTTTAAAATTAAATCTATGATCATACATAAAACGTTTTTATGCATAAATCAATTCAATTAAAATTATGAAACATTTAACAAATCGAATTAAAACAAAAGCAACCACAAAAATCATATATTAGGGCTTGGAATTTTCGAATAATTCGAAATTAGGGTTCTAGGGCTCGAAATTTTCGAACATATTAGGGCTTAATTCGGTCCTCTTCATGGCTATTTAAGCATCATTAAATTGCATTTAATCTATTCCAAAAGGTTAATCACATTAAATATAATAATTGAACCATAATTAAATTAATTTCTCCCTATTAATTGATTATAAAATTAACGTGGACATCAAATAATCGTATTATTATGATCTAGCGCGTTCTTGCAATTGGCTAACTGATACCACTGTAGGAGTTTATAGGTACTACGCAGCCAAAATAACATGAATCATATTCATAAAGCACCTAAACTAAGAATCGCATGCATAACACACAAGACACATAATCATACCTTTGATGCGTGAATTCCACAAAGCTATTCGACAGGCAAATCAGGGAGAGAATAGAGCCCCAAGTGTTGCTCCTCTACTTAGTCCACGAGATTCGAACGAGCCGTCCACCAATATTAGATTGGTCGAGTGATTGAGGAAAACCGCGATAACCACCTTTTCGGACAACCGACCACCGCACGAACCACCACCACCACGAGACACCACCGACGCTAAGGAGGAGGAGAGAGCCGTGAGGGAGAGGACTTTGAGTGGGGGTTGGGTTTCATGTTTTCTAATTCGGGTTTGATCAGAAGATCAGTAAATTGCTTACTTGCAAACCTAGGCACCTAGTCTATTCATAATCTCATTATAATTAGACTAGGACACGAAGCCCAAAAGCCTCTTAAAGCCCCTACATGGCCAGCCACCTAGATTGATGAGGTCCATGATGGGCCTCGTGCTCTAATGCTCAATCTAGCCCCTTTGTGTGACCTTATAGGATCCGTCCAATTAGGCTCTGGCCTATTTTACTAGTCCAAAGATCGTAAGTACCTCTAGCTATGGCAAAACGACGACCCAAATGTCCGGACATAATAATTTGATCCAATTATATATCTAGTAATTGCACACGACGAAGACATAACTCCTTCACTTGTATCATTATTGACTTTGTTCTTTTAACATTTTTCTCGCGAGATGGTGACAGCTATGGCGAGGTGTATAGACGCCTTTCGCAGTCAGCTCGTGAGGTTGTGGAACCGAGCTACCTGTCGTAGCAACGATGTTGAGGAGGTATTTCTCTTGTATTTTTGTATTGCCTTTCATTATGTCCTTTACTTGATATTTGACTTGATTTATTTTTTGCAGGGACGGTCTATTCCTTCTCCGTGCACTCGGTCGAGGCCTGAGCCTAGGAGATGGTGCGCCCGCACCACCCTGGTGTGCGGCCGCACCACCCTCGTGTGCGGCCACACCTTCTGTGTGGGAACTTTCTCTCTTTCTTCGTCCTAGCTCATCCTTGTGCGCTCGTCTTGGTGACAATGATGAACACTAAAGTAGGCAGCAAGTAAGTGGATTTTTTGGTGGGTTCATGGCAAAGATGATGCCCCCACCGCATGCGTGCACCGATCTCTTGACTTGCACCTTGCGCTCCTTCAAACTTGAAGCTCCAAAAGACGAACACGAGGCATCCAAATTGGTGAGAAATATGAGAGGAAGGCTTGGGAATCCTTGGAATCACGATCATAACCTTAAAACGAATGAAAACAAACAAATAAAAGGGAAAAAGAAAAAATAAACAAAGAAATGCACAAAACAAGGAAATTAACTACGGAAAGCACAAACTAACGAAATAAAGAACAAAACTAAGAAAAACTAAGGAAAAGAGCTATAAAATGGAATGAAAATCATCATAAAAGAGATCAAATGAGTGCCATAAATGTCACTCATCAGGAGATAGTCGACTAGGTCCAACTCGAGGCATCGCCGCACTTCTTCTAGTGGTCGGGGTGGCCGATCTGAGGCTGCTCCTACGGAGGACTCAGCTTCCTCTCCCTAGGAGGTTCTTGCTAGGTCGACTGGTCGAGGAGGGACGACAGCGGCTCCTTCGATGGGTGGTGAGACGTACGAGGTTGGCTCGTCGTCGCAACATCCCTTGCAGCTTCAACCGTTGTCGATTGGGTATCAGGGTGAGTCGGGTTGGACTGGCAACAAGTTTTTAAGGAACTTGTAAACCGTTCACGGATCATAAAAGGCAACCACGAAAAAGGGACAATGAAAGGCAACAACGATTGACCCGTGAAGGTTACACCCCATTCATAATCCATGAGATTACTAACTCCATATGGTTCGGAACCACGAAAGGAGGATCGGGGATGATGGTACGAAGTGAGTCATGGAGTCATATTCGCCCGTATTGGCCTCTACTCGATTCTTATTATGAAAAGTATTCCTGCGATCTCAAAGGCATGCAAACAAAATTTAATTCGCTCCAAACTATTATTATGCTAAATTGGTTTAATATTAATGCACACATAATTCTAAAAATTTAGTGATCACTTCAATTTATAATAAGATTAAAAGGATTCTAAGCCGGTTGTCCAAATTATCTTATTAGGCGTGATTTTCAATCACATATTCCCTTTAAACATGCCATATGGTGATCAAAATAAATAATAGAATCAATATTAATATAAAAACCAATTTAATCATAATTCCAACAACATTAAAATCGTTAGAAAAATAATAATAATGAAAAGAGCATGATCCTTAATTTGAATCTGTTTGTTTGCAACTACAAAATAATAAACGAGTTAGTAACTTCAAGGAAATAATAAAGCAATAACTAAATTAAATCAAATACGATAAGGTTGATTTTGGGGCCAAACCCGAAAACGATTCTACCTTTCACGCCTTGGCTTAAGGACAGAACCTCGAATAAAATATGGACTCCTTTGAGTGCTTGAAGAAGGAATTTTGAAGTGAAAAGGGTAGGCTAGTGTTTAGGTTAATAGCATAGAAGAGAGAAAATAATAATAATCAAATTCTGGTTTCCCCGCACATCAGAAATGAGGGGATATTTATAGGGAAAATGTGCTGAGGGGGCACACGGAACCCTAAAATGATAAAAACCCTAAAAAAGTGTCCCGTGACACGGTCAGACTGTACCGTGACACGGTCAGACTGTACCGTCAGACGGTACACTTTCCCGTGACGCGGTACAGTTTTGGAGTGACGCGGGAAATTTTCAGAAAACGGAATGAAAAACGCGTTAAGGGTTTACGCGGAAAGGACACAGAACATCCCGTGTCACGACAGACCTCCCGTGTCACGGGAAGTCCCACCGTCAGACGGGAAGTGTTCCCGTGACACGGTCAGACTGTACCGTGACACGGTCACTTCCAGTCCATTTTCCGTCTAAATTCATTTTTTAACCCTAATTTCTTTCGGCTTTTTAAGTGTCGATTGATAATTTCGGGCTTTTTTTCTGACTTTTATTATTCAAGCTAAAATAAGAAAATAATAAAATAAAAAGGTTTGGGCTTAAAATTAATTAACAAGCTTGGGCTAAAATTAAAACTATGCTTTTACCAAACATCAAGACTAATCCATAGACCTTTTTAAAGTATGAATTTAATAAAATACGATTTTTTAAGCACTCTCGGGATTAAATACTAAACCCGACCAATAGTGGCGGTGAAAGGTTATTTATCATCGGGTTTGGTTTTGGGGAGACAGTTTTAGGTGTCTACAGAAGCCCCCACTTTGACTGAGTTTGTAGAAATGTCTGTTTCGAAAACGATAGTCAAAGTAGTCGATAGGGACGGAGAATGATTTAAGACGTTCTGCGATCCTAAATCACTCTGTATACGCCGATACCTGCAGAAAAATATTAGTTCTACAGATAAAAGAGTAAAGGGATAGAATGCTTATCTGACACCAGTGTATCGGTGACAAATGAGTTTGGTAGCTTCCTATGCTTGAAGGATCCACCGGATGATACTTTCCATGCTTGAGGAAAGTCGACAGATGATGTTGGTAGTTTTCTATGCTTGAAGAAACCCACCGGTTGAGATACTTTCCATGCTTGAGGAAAGTCGAGAGATGACAATTTTCCATGCTTGAGGAAAAACTTGTCTGATGATGAAATTGCAAGTCTCTGTGTATCGAGAACCTTGCGCCATGAAATGATGGTGGTTCGATTGTCCCCGAACGTGGGCTGTATTTGGTTCGCTTGTCCCCGAACGTGGGCTGTAGTTGGTCCGCTTGTCCCCGGACATGGGCCCCCCGGACGTGGGCCGTAGATGGTCCGCTTGTCCCCGGACGTGGGCCGTAGATGGTCCGCTTGTCCCCGGACGTGGGCCGTAGATGGTCCGCTTGTCCCCGGACGTGGGCCGTAGATGGTCCGCTTGTCCCCGGACGTGGGTCGTAGATGGTCCGCTTGTCCCCGGACGTGGGCCGTAGATGGTCCGCTTGTCCCCGGACGTGGGCTGTAGATGGTCCGCTTGTCCCCGGACGTGGGTTGTAGATGGTCCGCTTGTCCCCGGACGTGGGCTATAGATGGTCCGCTTGTTTCCGGACGTGGGCTGTAGATGGTCCGCTTGTCCCCGGACGTGGGCTATAGATGGTCCGCTTGTCCCCGGACGTGGGGTGTAGTTGAGACCTGCAAAATAAAATTTGCCAAGGGACTCGTATATACTATGATTGACTTGACCAACTGACTTGACCAAGTTTGACTTGACACGACATGACATGACATGTGTACGACTTGTGTGTGTGGGTGTCTCGAGTGAGTATGTGCACTGACACAAGCAACCAAAAATTCAAAAGCAAAAATTTTCCGTCATTTTTGTCATGAGTGGAGGGTACCGACTTTCTCCCGAAAAAGAAAGACATGAAAAAGATTTTATTTTCGAACTTCCCTCGATGTGAATATTTTGAAAAAGTTTTTGAACTTCCCCAAAAGAAAATAATGAAAAAGGGGAAGAAGTTTTGAACTTCCTCCTTAAGCAAGACGAAATGAATCGTATGAATTGAATTGCTTGTCTTGAAAACAGTTTATGCATGATGCATGCTCTTTGGCCAGGAGGCTAAAGACAATTACATCATGTGACACGATAGATGAATGAACTTAGGTTATGGAGCTAAGCATCATATATGGTGTAAGAAACGATCTTGAACGTCACTTAGATCTAGAAGCTAAGCACGTATATAGTCGAAGTGATTATTGCATAATGAACGTTGCTTAAGTCAATGAGCTAAGCACGATGTGCTTTGTATGATTAAAAATCACAGATATATAAATGTAACTCAGCACATTATGCGATGCATGAAACAATGAATATTGCTCAGGTCAGGAAGCTAAGCAAGTATACAATGTTTTTTCTAATGAATGTTGTCTCGAAAGATGATGACATGCACAGTGTTGAAACAAGATTTCATGATAGAGGGTTCTTAAAGGGAAGGATGATATGGCTATGTATGTGTGAGTGAAGTGTGTGAAAGTGATACTAAGGTTGGCTGCAAAGGTTGTGGTGATGGAAATAGATGCGAGAAGAGTCAAAGATGATGACTCTTGTTGGGTTGGGTAAGCTATGTGATGTGGGTTCAAACCCCCAAGTCTAGCTCTAAATGGTAAGGGATAAGCATTGGATATTCTTTAACTCAATCATGCATAGATATGAATATGAATGTGGCCGCACCTCAATGTGAGGTTGCCTACGTATCCGTTAGGAATCAGGCCGAACGTAGCTCTAGCCGAACTTTGCACAAGTGTATGTACACCTCAAAGAGGTCTTTCAAGGGTTGTAATGTGGTTAAGCTAATGGTTTAAGGAAGAAAGGGGTAAAAGGCTCAAGACCCGAGAGAAACCCCCCGAGATGTGTAATTGTGTATTTGAATTTGCAAGTTTTATTTTTCACATATTTTTTGCTTTGAAATTCTTTTCTTTCTCTTCCTTTTTTTTCATTCTTTTGAATCAATGTAGGCAATCTCAGATCATGCGGTTCATCACTCACTTAGCATTCATGTTTCTCAGGCACGGTACCAAGCACTCGATGAGAGACGCAATTTGAGACGTGTTCATATCGAAGACATTGGAACACTTGCCTTTAGACATTGTTTTTTTATTTTATTTTATTTTTTATTATTTGAACTTGCTTTCTTACTGTTACACAAATTGCACATCTTTCCATCCCTGGGTTAAGTGAATGTGGGTTGAATAAATAAGGTCAATCGTTAGACGAGGCTCAAAGTGGTTGACGAAGAAATGGAATGAGTGTTTGAAAATGTTTTAAAGGAATGAATGGGTTGCAAAGGTGCCTCAAATCATGGGTGTACCTTGTGTTTAGTTCGGCAATTTTTCTTTTTTAAAATGAGAATTGCTATGATCGAGATATAAAGAAATAATGCTCATTTTATTGATGGAAATGGTGAATAAGATAACAAAAATATCATATTATAGAAAAAGGGAATCTAAACACTAAACTTAGGATGGGAAATCTATGCTAGACTTAAAAGGGCGGAAAGGAAAAAATCATGAAATCTTGCACGAGGAGCTCGTCGCGCGCTTTGTCTACATTGCTGCTTGTCACTTTTTACCACCTGGAGGGACTGGAAGTTTGTTGGCATCAACAAGATCTTGAATAGCATCCTTCAAATTCCAGCATTGTTCGGTAGAGTGACCCCTTCCTTGATGGAACTTGCAATGGGCATTGGGGTTCCATTTGGCGCTCTTTTCTTCAGGTTTGGGCTCTGGAAATGGCCCAATAGGTGTGATCAAGCCTTGTCCGTAAAGGCGATCAAAGGCCGCATCATAAGTCATTCCTAAAGGAGTGTAGGTTCTCCTTTTCTTGGGCAATGGAGCATCAAGAGCTAATACTTCATTGAGATCAACTTGGCTTATATTGTTGGTAGTATTTTCCTGCTTAGAAGACGAAGAAGAAGGAAGGTCGTTCTTCTTGTTTTTCCAAGTGTTGTTATTGTTACTACCAGCAGTCTTTATTAGCTCGTCCTCGATATTGATGCCAATGTCATATACAGCTTCAAAAGTGTTCAACGGAAGAAATTTGAGATGTTGCTTGTACTTGTGAGTCAGATTTTGGATGAAGAGGCGAATCATCTCTTTTTCTTTGGGAGGATCTACCAAGAGTGCAGCTGTTTCCCTCCACCTATTCAGGTAAGCAATGAAGCCTTCATTCTCTTTCTGTTTGAGAATAGAGAGTTCAGGTTCAGAAGTTTTACTTTGAATGTTACACTTGTAACGGTTCATAAAACTGTCGGTGACATCTTGCCAAGTCGCAGTACACTTGGCATCTAGGGAATAAAACCATTGTTGGCAAGCATGTTCTAAGAAGAGAGGGAACACCGTAGGGAAGAGTGTTACGTCCAATCCCTTAAGAGCCATGGTTGCAGAAAAAGCCTTCAAATGAAACATCGGGTTATCAGTAGGCTTGAACTTGGGAATGTCAGCGGTGGAAAATTTCTCGGGGAGCCTATCCCTTATGTTCAGAGAAGTGGCAGGTTGCTCGACATAGGTAAACTCTTCAGAGATCTTACTCATCTGTTCTCTGATCTTGTCTATTGCAGCTACAGTGGCATTGCTTTGATTGTTTTGCTCTACCGTGAGAACCCTGGTAGTGAGTGCTTCCATCATAGTAGACAACCTTTCGATGGCCTGGTTCATATTCTCCATATCTTCCTTAGTGGCCATTGGTTGAAAGTAAATGGGAGATGGATTTCGTGGGGATGCTTGTGGTGGTTTTCTTGTACGCCTCTTAGGTATAAGAGGTTGGTGAGGTAGCGACTCAAACCGTAACAGTCTACCCCTGCTTCTTGACCAAATGTTGTGAAATGAAATAAAATCACTTAATTGTTTGACTCAGCTCATTGCTCAAGATAGGAAAGGAAGGAAAAAGACATTTGAAAACAGGTGAGAAAACTCCACTCATTTTTTATTATGACGGAAAAAGGGTAAAACTCCACTCATTTTTTATTATGACGGAAAAAGGGTGCATGAACCTAGTATACGATCATAAACGACATGGTGCACGACTCAAGTCAGAACATAAAGAAAGTGTGTGGACTATTCTTGACTCGTGAGTGATTAAGTGACGTCATAAGACTCGTGGTATGATCGTATGGCTAGACATGTGAACAGTAACCAAGATGACTGATGCGAGGACACGGAAAACTTGACTGACGCTTTCTTTTTTTATTTTTTTTTATTTCATTTTTTTTTTGGAAAATCCACCATGTCACGGTCAACATTCCCGTGCTACGGTACAGTACCCCGTCAAACGGTGCACTGTACCGTGACACAGTCAACTTTTTTTTCTTTTTTTTTGAAAAATACACCGTGTCACGGTGGACATTCCCGTGCCACGGTACGGTACCCCGTCAGACGATGCACTGTACCGTGACACGGTCAACTTTTATTTTTTTTTTTTATATTTTTTTTTTGAAAAATCCACCGTGTCACGGTGGACATTCCCGAGCCACGGTACGGTACCCCGTCAGACGGTGCACTGTACCGTGACACGGTCAACTTTTTTTTTTTTGAAAAATCCACCGTGTCACGGTGGACATTCCCGTGCCACAGTACGGTACCCCGTCAGACGGTGCACTGTACCGTGACACGGTCGAAATTTTTTTTTTTTTTTGTTGAAAAATCCACCGTGTCACGGTGGACATTCCCGTGCAACGGTACGGTACCCCGTCAGACGATGCACTGTACCGTGACACGGTCAACTTTTATTTTTTTTTTTATTTTTTTTTTTTTGAAAAATCCACCGTGTCACGGTGGACATTCCCGTGCCACGGTACGGTACCCCGTCAGACGGTGCACTGTACCGTGACACGGTCGAAATTTTTTATTTTTTTTTTAAAGGGAGGATACCATCCGACTTTCTCCGAAAAAAAAACGACACAAAAACAAGACTTCCCTAAAATACGGTCAAAAAAGTGGTGCACGACTTAAAAGTGTGTGAACACGATATGTGAGTGATAGACGCGTGTTTTGACCGTATAGCTAGACATGACACCAAACTGGACACAGCATTCGCACAAAAATAAAATAAAAAAAGACTGACAAGACACTTTCCTGGGCACCGTGTCACGGTGCAGACTGTCGTGACACGGTAGACTTTCCCGTGTCACGGCACTATTCACCGTGACACGGCAGAACATGCCGTGACACGGTGCGCAGTTCCAGGTCATGGGTTAAACAAAAAGAGCAAACGCATGAGGATTAGCACCAAATATCCACATAGCATTTAGGCACGATGATGTAAAAAGTTCGCAACCTAGAGTCAAGATCTATGTTCAACTATTGGTCAAGCTTTGGGTGTCAAAAGGGTACCATAGTTAAGAGTTTGGACGCGTTAGCAAGGCATCCTCCCTTGAGGGTGTATGCCAACGGGCGGCTCCACGAGTTCGTGATGAAACCGAACTCGACTCCATGGTTTGGGTGGATTTAATAACTCGAATGAACCCTTATTGCCGTGAGCGTTTTTGGGTCGATAAAGCTTAAATCCCCCGGGGCTAAGACGCATGTAGAACACATACGGTTTTTCAGGAAAAATCGAAGGAAGTCGACTGTGGGAAAAGAAAATAAGCCACTGGACTGATTTTAGGACTGTCGTGACACGGCAGACTCTGCCGTGACATGGCAGTCAGAAAATCTGACTAGTGCCCTGTTTTTCTTCGTACGCAATCAAGTTGTTCAATTTTTCCTACGGGACAGATCTAAATTCGACGTTAAAACGTCTATGCTTCTGCAAAAATGCCAAATTAATCACAGGAATATTTTTCAAGAATCTTTCAAGTCTCATCCACTCATCTCGATTAAATACCGATCACTCAAATCGATAAATAACCAAGAATCCTCCCCGGTGGAGTCGCCAAATTGTAGGCGTCGATCGAAGTGCGCCTACGTTAAGCATGGTGTGAATATGCTTGGCACTCATAGGAAGTGGGAATTGACATATACGATTAGGGACACGATTAGGGACAAGGAAAGTAGGGAGCCGCCAACAAGTTTTTAAGGAACTTGTAAACCGTTCACGGATCATAAAAGGCAACCACGAAAAAGGGACAACGAAAGGCAACAACGATTGACCCGTGAAGGTTACACCCCATTCATAATCCATGAGATTACTAACTCCATATGGTTCGGAACCACGAAAGGAGGATCGGGGATGATGGTACGAAGTGAGTCATGGAGTCACATTCGCCCGTATTGGCCTCTACTCGATTCTTATTATGAAAAGTATTCCTGCGATCTCAAAGGCATGCAAACAAGATTCAATTCGCTCCAAACTATTATTATGCTAAATTGGTTTAATATTAATGCACACATAATTCTAAAAATTTGGTGATCACTTCAATTTATAATAAGATTAAAAGGATCCTAAGCCGGTTGTCCAAATTATCTTATTAGGCGTGATTTTCAATCACATATTCCCTTTAAACATGCAATATGGTGATCAAAATAAATAATAGAATCAATATTAATATAAAAACCAATTTAATCATAATTCCAACAACATTAAAATCGTTAGAAAAATAATAATAATGAAAAGAGCATGATCCTTACTTTGAATCTGTTTGTTTGCAACTACAAAATAATAAACGAGTTAGTAACTTCAAGGAAATAATGAAGCAATAACTAAATTAAATCAAATACAATAAGGTTGATTTTGGGGCCAAACCCGAAAACGATTCTACCTTTCACGCCTTGGCTTAAGGACAGAACCTCGAGTAAAATATGGACTCCTTTGAGTGCTTGAAGAAGGAATTTTGAAGTGAAAAGGGTAGGCTAGTGTTTAGGTTAATAGCATAGAAGAGAGAAAATAATAATAATCAAATTCTGGTTGCCCCGCACATCAGAAATGAGGGGATATTTATAGGGAAAATGTGCTGAGGGGGCATACGGAACCCTAAAATGATAAAAACCCTAAAAAAGTGTCCCGTGACACGGTCAGACTGTACCGTCAGACGGTACACTTTCACGTGACGCGGTACAGTTTTGGAGTGACGCGGGAAATTTTCAGAAAACGGAATGAAAAACGCGTTAAGGGTTTACGCGGAAAGGACACGGAACATCCCGTGTCACGACAGACCTCCCGTGTCACGGGAAGTCCCACCGTCAGACGGGAAGTGTTCCCGTGACACGGTCAGACTGTACCGTGACACGGTCACTTCCAGTCCATTTTCCGTCTAAATTCATTTTTTAACCCTAATTTCTTTCGGCTTTTTAAGTGTCGATTGATAATTTCGGGCTTTTTTTCTGACTTTTATTATTCAAGCTAAAATAAGAAAATAATAAAATAAAAAGGTTTGGGCTTAAAATTAATTAACAAGGTTGGGCTAAAATTAAAACTATGCTTTTACCAAACATCAAGACTAATCCATAGACCTTTCAAAAATATGAATTTAATAAAATACGATTTTTTAAGCACTATCAGGATTAAATACTAAACCCGACCAATAGTGGCGGTGAAAGGTTATTTATCATCGGGTTTGGTTTTGGGGTGACATTTTTAGGTGTCTACAATGGGAGATCTCAAAAGGACCAAATCAAAGTAGAGAAGACCAATATGAAGACTCGCCTAGGAGACAAGAAAGTTCCTACTAAGGAACGCTTAGGTGAAAAAGTTGAGTTTAAGACTCTTGTCATGCCTAAGAAGAAGAGCTCTAATAAGGACAAAGGAAAAATAAAAGTGGACTCTACAGAAAAGAAAATTTGGGTAGAGAAGAAACATGGAGTTTTGGCTGAGGGAGAGACCATCTACTCTAAAATAGAATGTAGATCTTCTAATGGATGTCTCTTAGCAAAAATGATGGATGAAGAGGAAGATGCAGATAAGAATTGGAAAAGAATCAAGAAACAAAAGAAGGATTAGAGCATTACTTTTCTTATGATTTATTAGACAATTTGAATTTTTTAAGTTAATTTAAATTTCTTTTAAGCTTTATTTCATCAATAATGTAATTTCTTATTAATGCAATTTCAGCTTTTAATTAAATTAACTTTACATTTCGTTTATTAAAGCAATGAAAACAACTTAAAATATTTTTTTTCCGGAAAACTTCTTCGAGTACGGAAGTCGAAAAATTTCCAAAATGCACCAAACTTGCCCAGATGCTTGCAGAAAATTGGCGCTGCTCTTTCAAGTCTGTCGCCGGGCTTTTCCTTCTGTCGCCTGGTGACAGAGTCTGTTTTATGGCGACAGACTTGCTATCTTGTGCTTATGCTTTTGTCGATGCTGGAACGCGGAAATTTTAAAAATTAAAGTGGCTGCACCCTTTAAAGGGTTGCCTACGTTTCCTTTCCTAAGGAATCAGGCCAAACATAGCTCTCTTGAGTAACCTTCTCAAGTAATCATGGGTTGTACTTCTTAAGTTGGTCAAGGTTTGTCATATTTGAAAATTCATTGCCATCCATGTCAGTTAATTTAGCCGCGCCTCCTGACAAGATTGTTTAGACAATGTATGGTCCGGACCAATTGGGCCTAAACTTGCCTCTTGGGTCCAAAACATTTTTCCTTAGTGCTTTTAAACCAAGTCTCCAACCTTGATATTTCTAGTCTTGAACTTTTTGTTGAAGTGTCTAGCCATACGAGTTTGGTAGCATTGGGTATGATGTAGAGCTTCTAGTCGCTTTTTGTCAATTAGCTCTTCATAACGTGCTCTAGTCCATTCCACTTCATCGAGTTTACTTTCTAACGCGATGGCTTAGAAGACTAGCCTCAATGGTTAGAATTCCTAAGGAAATTAAGCAAATGCCTCTAACTATAGAGAAAAGGGATAAACCGACATATATCCAAGCCATAGAAGACGATGAAGCAGTCCAAGAGGAAAAGAAGAAGAAGAAGAACCATGGTATACTGATATACTCAATTATGTCACCAAGGGAGAATATCCTCCTCATGCTGACAAAAGAGCAAAACGAGCTTTAAGACTTTTGGCTTCCTAATACGTGCTCATAGGAGATGAGTAACACAAACGGGTACCTAAAGGTCGAGCTCTCTTATGTGTAGGGAATATTTCAAGCATCATAACCCCAAGCTTGAACCCCACCGTGATCATACACTAAAGTATGGTGGCGTCGAAAGGGAAAGAAAAGAGAGCAAAAGAGTCGCCAACAAGTTTTAGGAACTTGTAAACCGTTCACATGGTGAAGGTTACACCCCTTAACGATCCAGGAGATCGTCAACTCCATAAGGTCTTGAACCAAATAGGGTTCGGTGTTGAGGACCCTATTGATAAGAAAAATAGTCCGGAAAAGCATAGAATTTGATAAGGAATAAAACTACACGATGTCGCCGCAAATCCACTCTGTCGCGAGGCGACAGACTTATCGTTTGGCGACAGCTTGGCTTTTACGCGCTTTCCACGGGGATCCCGATCTTTAACCAAATTTGATCTACAAAATCCTTACAGAAGCTAAAATCGAATAATTAAAATAATAAAATAATAAAATTTTATTCCAAATAATAATCCATCAAAATATAATTATTAATCCTAACTCTATTAGAATTTAAAAGAACATTCTAGAAACTTCCAGATAATTATAATTAATCCTAATAATTTTAGGAATAACAATTAACTTTGAGCCCTCCTCTAGATCATTGGGCCGCAAGTAAAGAATAAACCGGGCCCAGTTTAATATTATGCTCATAACTTCCTTATTATTCATCGGAATTGGGCTTATAATATATCGTCGGAAAGGTCTTTGTGAGCCCCATCCAACTAAACTATTATTGGACCCTTGTCATAGACCAAACTAAACTTGATTGGCTATATTTAATAAAATAAGGTTGTTTTCAAAAACAGAGAAGAGAATTTTAATAAAAACTAACTGCAAAACTTGACTTTCACACTTTCACCTCATTCGATTAAGGTTCGACGCGAAAGGTATTCATCACTGGGTTTGGTTTTGGGGGAGACACAAATGGGTGTCTACAGGGGTACCCTGTAAAAATTCTAGGAACCAGAATCTGTTGCAACAGTTTCCTCGAAATGGGAACCGGAACCGGAACCTACAGGTTCCAGTTCCGATTCATGGTACCCTGTATTAAACTATACTCACTAACATTTTGCAGATTTTTTGATAAAAAAACTGGTTGGTCAATAATTTACAACTCGCAAATACGACAAACTAATAGTAGTTATCTAACAAATTTAATATATATGTTTATATAATTGTAATTTTGATATTTATTATTTAAAAATTGATTACGAATTAGTGTATGATTTGAAATTAAGTTATATTTTTATCAGGTACAGGGTACCCTACAGGTTCCGGTTCCAAAAAATTGAGAACCTGATCCGGAACCTTTTGCAATAGGTTCTCGAATTTGCTACCCGGAACCTCTTGTACAGGTTCCGGTTCTAGAACCTGTGGTTCCTGACAGGTTCTGGTTCCGATTCAAGGTACCCTGATTTTTTGCTCACCCCTAGCTAGTAATTTAATTTAATTTTTTTTAAAAAAAAGAAAAACTAATATATAAAGCTAAACTTTTAGCCAGGTGGCGAGGCAACGACACTTGACGTTTTAAATTTTCACCAAATGTCGCGCCATGTTGGATAGATTTAAATAGACTTCATAAGATAAAAAAAAAGTTAGTTTAGAATTCTATATAGATAATATTTTAGGATAAAATTGTTAGTTTAGAGTTTTTTTTTTGATAAAATACCAATATTTCATATGTACAAATTAAATTATAATTTTATTCAAAAAAATATTTAAGATTATTATTCTCAAAAATTAACATATAAAATATCATAATATTTTTTTGGAGCGAATGAAGTAGTTCAACGCGTAAAACATACATTTATAATATATACTAATCGGTTAAAATAATATACTTCCTCCGTTTTCTTTTAGATGCAACACACCCTTTAGCGCAGTAATTAAGAAAGGTGGGGTTTACATGATATAATAAACTTTAAAATAGGATGACTGGTTGTTAGGAGTGTAATTTAGTGGGCCATGTGCTTTAAATAAGGGATATAGTATAGTTTTTCCCTAAAGTAACTTTCCTTTTATAGTGTGTTGCAAGTATTGTGACATTTCCTTTTTAGGGAAGTGTTGCAAGTAAAAGAAACGGAGGAAATACTTCACAATCTAATAAAATTTTATTACTATGTAGACCTGTCATTTAGGATCGGGTCATAAGTCATCTCGGATTGGATCACTTCAAGTTACGAGTTAAGAAATGTTTAATAGCCCTTACCCAAAGTTTTGGGTTCGGGTAAACCCAATGGCCTTTGAACATTTATTTTATTTAATTTATTTTTTGCTAATTTTCTATTTTTTAATGTATTAAATTGAACGTTTCCACCAACATTATTGTTAGTCATTACATGCCTAGTTGCCTACTAGATAGTTAATAGTCACAAAAGACACACCTCCAATGACACGTGTCATCTCCTGGTGTGTCTTTAGTTTTTTTTTTTCAAAAAAAAATCTTTAAGAAACAAATATTTTTACATATACAAAGTAATATACAGTGATGTATCTAGTAATATACAGTGATTATTTCGGTTTTTTTGGATCTGAACAAGGTCAATCCGATCCGATCAGAAAATCCAAATTTTTAAAATAATTCATTCCGATCCGATCCGATTTAAAGTATGGATCCGATCTGAATTGATAATTCGGTTTGGATTGGATTGAATTGGATTTCGATTTTTATCCGGATAATGGACACAGGACACCCCTACTTGTGAGGAGCGGGCGCTCCCTCTCAGCACTTTCGAATCCGCCTTCTTCTAAAGCCGGCAGGATCGGGCGCGCATCACTCAGGAGTGGGCGCTCCTAGCCGAGGAGCGGGCACTCCTCACTGGAAATTTGCTTTATTTTGACGGATTAACCTATGTAATTCGGGGAGTATAAATATCCCCCCCCCCCTTAGCTCTTTTTAAAGAGAGACAACAGTAGCATAGTTTTTAGCAACTCCTCTTAGTTTGAAATTGTAATACTCGTATATTTTATGATTTTACAAATTATAAAATTAGAGTTGTATTCTCAAATTTTTATTTTCTTATCTTATTTGATAGTATTTATATCCTTTAACCCTACATTATTATTTTATTAAAAAAAAAAAAAGAGGAAAAGCTGTCGCACCCGCTTTCAATCTGCCGTGATATTCATATATTAACCAAACTCAAACATTGATTTCTTGTAAACAAAATTCTATTTCATATCCAATCTCCATTATCTTCTTATCATTTTATAAATTAAAGATTCCCACCATATTTTGTGTAAGGAAGGCTACTTTGAATGTCGTAGTTCTATCATAATTATTGAAAGGTAATCACACGATTCCCTGCAATTTGGAGTTAAATTATTTTGCATGTTATATTGGCGATTATGTGCTGCTCCTATACTACTATTGATATGGATGATTGTAAATTTGTAATCACACTCGTCATCTTGGAGTTGTTTGATTATTGATTATTGATTATATTTCATTTTATTGTGTATAAATTTTATGATTTGTTATTTATATGATCAATCATTGTATATATTGTTAATATGTCGTGATATATGATTTACGGAAAATACAAGTTACTCATCCTGAGTAACAAAAAATGTAACTCAAGGGGCACTGATGTAATTTCGGTCATTTAAGCTAGGGGTAAAAATGTCAAAAGCTTATTTGACATTAATGGATGAGTTTTCAACCTTTAACGTTATTTTTGAGGTGAGAAAAGTTAGGGTTTGTTTTTGGTTTTCGAATTCAACAAAGATAGTGTGAATGCAAGTAAGATAGTGGGTGAGATTTTGAATTCGGGTGTAACTGTGTTGTCGCCGAGAATCTGAATTACAGAGGGAGCTTGGTGGTAGCTGCGTGAGTTTCAAGTCGTTGGTGTTGGCCAATTTCCGGGTTTGCGAGCTCCAAATCGTGGTTATTGAAGGTCAGTTGTTGATGTACCTGTGTTGGTGTTAATTAATTTGATGAGTAAATTTGATGAGTAACTTGAATTCCTAAAGTGTGAAGTTAATTGGATGAGTTAATTTGATGACATTGATTTGATGAGTAACCTCAATTCCTAGTCATTGCTAGAATTGGTTTTATTGTTAACATTTATGAATGTTATGAATGCCATATTGTTGTTTGGTATATTTGTAAATTGTAGTGAAAATCGAAATTGATTTGATGAGTAAATTTGATGAGTAACTTCAATTCCTAAAGTGTGTAGTTAATTGGATGAGTTAATTTGATGACATTGATTTGATGAGTAACCTCAATTCCTAGTCATTGCTAGAATTGGTTTTATTGTTAACATTTATGAATGTTATGAATGCCCTATTGTTGTTTGGTTTATTTGTAAATTGTAGTGAAAATCGAAATGTGTAAGCTTATTACATAAAGTTAGTAAGTTCATTCATTACCTGGATTTCACAATTTCCATTTCAGAATTTTTAATGTGTATGTTATCTAAGAAACTCTTTGCCATTGAAGATGGAATATGCATCTTTGGTATAGGGTTGTTTGTTATTGACTCCATTGGATTGTTTGTCGATGAAGATGCAATATGCATGTCAGTGGTGATTGTTATGTGTTCATTGATTTTTTGTAATAAGTTGTTGTATACCTTTTGGTAGGTTGTTGAAAGCTGTGGTGATGAAGGATCGACACCCATTGGTCCCTGAAATGTTTCAGGTTTCTTAAATATTCTATGTAATGACGGTGAATGTTTGTGATACATTTGAAATCGTTTGCCATTAAAGCATGCATTGTTATTTACAGGATGATAATTCGACAATTGGTGGAGTCGTAAAACGCAAAGGCAAAGTTCTTAAGGAATTGAGTAAGCCTGGGAGGCGGGTAAGAAAGTTGTTTGATCCTTTATTATGTTGTAATGTTTATTGTGATGCAACCTAAGGTTGATGTTTTATTAACAGGCACCCAATATCAACTGTCGGGTTGAGAGTTTTGGACGGATATGTCAAACATTTGATGAGCAACGACAAGGATGAGTTAGGGAAATGGGGTTTGGGAGCCTATTAAATCTTGTTGAGATGTATCTTCCTAGGCAATTGGGATACTGGCTAATGACACGAATTGATCCGTTTGGTAAGGTACTAATTGCTCTTGATGGGTTGCGTTTGAAGTTGTCTCCTAATCAAGTTCATTGGGTTTTGGGGATTCCCAACGGTGGCAAGGAAATACCAACTTGGAAAACATTAAATAAAGAAATGAAGGAGAAGGTGATGCAAATTCAGAAACAGTATGGGAAGACATGGGTGACTAAATCAAACCATGGTGGTAGGATGTACACGTTAAATGGTATTCCGGTGACTTCAAAAGTATTGGAGCGGTTAGAAGGGCGGTGGGAGGTACATGAGGAGGAAGAGTTCAAGACGTTGTTTCTGTTAGTTGTTTTGGAGATGATATTAACTCCAACGCAGTCTCCTCGGTTGGCTTCTGATTTGGTTCCTGCGCTTTGTTGTGCCGTACAAGCTGCTGAGTATGATTGGTGTGAATTAATGCTAGAAAAGCTGATGGCTAGTGTCATGTCATTTGCACGTCGGTTTTACCGTGAAGGCTATGCTGGTGGTTGTGGCAGATGTGTAATTTTTATAGTGGTAACTCCCGTAATTTGTGTTTCAAGTTTATTTTTTGGTTGATGTGAACAATTTTTGTTGATACTAACGATAGTGAAATTGCATCTTGAATAGGTTTTCTACTCTTGACAGGCTGCGTAGGGAGCCAGTTAGGTGGGGTGTGTTCCCTAGATTGAAGGTGTGGAACATGAAACAGATATATGCTGCTAGCAAGCTAGATCGTCCAAATACGGCCGAAGACTTTGGACATATTGGGGTAGGTTATATTCAATTTGGGTGGTCCTTACCATTAATATAGTTTGGTTAGTGCTTAATTTTTGTAAATGTATGTATGTTAATGTGGGAATGTGCTTAATTTTTAAAATGTTTGGATATTGTAATTACTCTTGAGAATGACATTTGTTCATGTCGCACAGGTGTTGGATGTTGCATATGGTGAGACTCATCCAAAAGATGCCAGAGATAGTAGTGGACCAGGAATCAAGGATGCTTCTTCTCTGTATGTGTCGTATGTTCCGAAACGTAGAGCACGACGTCGATACAACAACAAGAAGAAAGTTGAAAAGGAATCCACACCTAGTTTTTCCAACATGGATGGAGATGAACCTAATTTGGTTGACACTAGGGTAGTTAAGAAATGTTGCAGTAGTAGAATAAACAATGATAATAACTCTGACAACATTTCAGCAACACCAACAGAGGCTCATACATCTGGGGTTCATTCACCTGAGTATTACGGCAATTATCATGAAAACGGTGGAGCACAACCTAGTCCCCTAATGGATGTGTTTGCTAGGTTTGTTCTCAGTTCTTAAAATTGTACGCAAAAGTTGAAATTGTTGAACTTCTTTATTTATGACCCCTTGTTCTTCACAGGTGGATCTCAACAGATGCTTTGTCCCTGCTAACATCCCTGGTATGCATACATGTAATATTGCTTGTCATGTGTATGTAGTAATTGTAATATTTTGTTGCATCGTGTTTATTGATCACTTTGACTCTATATGTAAGCTTTCGAAATGGGCAACTGGTTCTTCTTGTAATTGGCACCAAAGAAAGTTCCTTCCAGGACTTGTACAAGTGAAGCAGTTAGGTTTGAGTTACTTCCCCGTTTACATTGGAGCTCCACAGATTTCATTGTTTTTTTTGTCGTTGTCCTTTTCCAGCGAGAAGTCGTGTCTTTCATCGAAGGGAGTGAATCAGTGTCAGCGACGCAGTCATCCATTATGCGTTTTATGGAGGACAAAGGGTCCCTGGTCCTTGTGGTTGTATCAGAGGTATATTTTTGTATTAGTTACGTAACATTTGTTATGGAGCATTTTTTAGTGTGGATCGAAGTTTATTTTGGTGGTATGTTCAGCTGCATCGGGAACTAGTTGTTGGTGCTGATGCATTGGGTGAAAATCTTTCGCCACCCATATTGTTCAGGATCTGTGTTGTTTGTAAAGCAGTCCCGTGTTCTGAGTACTTGTTCACAGTGTTGGATTTCGTGTCAGCAACTTCCTTCCAGAAGTCAAAGACGATAAGGTATATATTTAGTAGTAGTGGTATTGCGATTTTGGCAATTGTGAGTATTGAAATGTTGTTGTTACTGTAGA
This sequence comes from Chenopodium album, assembly GCF_948465745.1. Lineage (NCBI taxonomy): Eukaryota > Viridiplantae > Streptophyta > Magnoliopsida > Caryophyllales > Amaranthaceae > Chenopodium > Chenopodium album. The sequence goes on along the minus strand of NC_137857.1, from coordinate 23,411,202 downwards.
TTCATCTCGTGAGACAAATGGAGGATGAAATCCACAAAAGTTGTTTGCAAGGCTTAACTTTTTGCCAACTAACGAGAAACCTCATTCTTTTATGTAACAATAACTTATAGGTGACATTCATTTCAACAAAATCATGTAACATTATTTGACTACTGTTAGAAATTGTGAATATTATGTTCTTAGGTCCAAAATTTAAGACCTGAATTTGTATGGCTTACCATTAGAGGGCCTTCTATATGTTGTTTGTTTTGCATGAACAATTTAGCAGATGTGCAAATTTTTGCATAAAAGGTAATGGGGCATATTTAGCATATGGGCCATTTTTGCATAAGGGTCCAATTTAGAAGAAGGGTGGATTTAAGGTAATGGGTCATATTTAGCATATGGGCCATTTAGGGTCCAATTTAGAAGAAGTGTGGATTTAAGATATTGGGGCATATTTACCATATGGGCCATATTTGGATAAGGGTCTAATTTAGAAGAAGGGTGGTGGGTTAGTTTAAGATAATGGGGCATATATAATGGGCCCTAATAGCTTTAATAGCTTTCCATGACATAATCATAATGGGTCCGGCCCAACCTTTATAAGTTCTTATTTAAACTCATTTTACAAAATGGCCCAAATGTAATGGCCCTAATAGCTCTCCAATTAGTCATACTCATAATGGGCCCAACTTTTATAATTTTTTTTATTTAAACTCATTTTACAAAAAGGCCCAAATGTAATGGCCCTAATAGCTTTCCAATTAGCCATATGACATAATCATAATGGGCCCAACTTTTATAAGTTTTCAAATGTAATGGCCCTAATAGCTTTTAGCATAAGACATAATGATAATGGGCCCAACTTTTATAAGTTTTTATTAAAACTCAATTTACAAAATGGCTCAAATGTATTTTGAACCATATTTAAGTATTTTAATAACAAAAATAATAAAAAAAAACCAATATTCTTAACTCAAACTAACCATATTAAATGGAACTCAAACTTACCCTATTAACGAATATGGTAAATTAATATGACGTTCATATAAACTTTTTGTAATGCTTAACAACATCAATTATTTTGAGATCAATTACCTCCCTTCTAAAATTTACTTCATGAAAACAAAACTTGGTTTATGAAAAATGATATATAGTTAGCAAAAACATTGTAATTTCATTTAAAATTGTAAATTTTAAAACTAATTTCACTTAAAATTTAACAAACTAATAATTTTAAAAACTAATTATTGAAACAAAACCAAAATAATACCAAACACCATAGGCAAATTAAATTTAACAACACCAAGAGTAACATCCCATCTACATCATAGTATATTATAGAAGTTCATATCCAAATTAATCAAAAGTTGGGTGTACTAAGATCAAACTACAAATCATCTTATCAACTTCTAACCTACAAGGGATACTACCCACCATTTAATACATCAAAAGAAGGTGGATGTCAATGGAGTCCATGAGGTTATCATTTGCTTCTACAGTTCCAAAAGGGTGGACCTAGTCCGCATCCAACTTAATAAGCTGTGTTGAAAGCCACCACCTTGTCATTGTTACGAATCCCGGCATCGCTCACGGTATGGCTTGGCTTTAAGTACTTCCTCTCATGCATAAGTCTGATGTTTGACATGTCAGCCCCAATCCTATTTGCCCACACGAAGAACACGCGATTCATGGAAGTTTGGATACGACCTTTCACCCTCTGTTCAATAGGATCCCTCGAGATATCAACAATCCAAAACTTTTTTATTCTTGTGTCAAGGTTGACTACCCCCACCTGGTCATATAAAGCATTTGTAAAGCTCAATTCATTGTTGTATTAATTGAAAAAAAAAAAAAAACATGTTATGTATGGACTAGCATTTTGAAAAGCAAAAGGAAAAAATTTGAATTTATTTCAAAAGGCTATATTTTTTGGGTTGAGCTTAACATTGTTATTGGGCCATCAAGTAAGGCCCACTACCAAATATTTTCATTAATGACATGATATGATTTAGGAATTTGAGAAATTTTTTAAAATTCAAGTAATTAGGTGAAACATGAAACAAAGTCTCCATTCTATTCATGATATTTTAAATTTAGTTACATATTTCAAAAAAAATAAAAAATTTATTAAAAGGGTGCGTTGTGCAATTTTTAAAACATAATATCAAAAAGTATCATAATAAATAACCAAGACATAATAAAATAACAAGTCATAATAAAATAACAAGACATAATAAAATAACAAGTCATAATAATATAACAACACCTATTATTCAATTTAGGGATAATTAACTTAAATACAAAATCAACACATAATAAAATAACAAGTCATAATAATATAACAACACCTAATATGCAATTTTAGGAATAATTAACTAAAATAAAAAACCAAGACATAATAAAATAACAAGTCATAATATAATAACAAGACCTAATATGCAATTTAGGGATAATTAATTGAAATAACAAACCAACACATAATAAAATAAATAGTCATAATAAAATAACAAGACATAATGTAGCTAGGTGCAATTTATTGATAAATAATTTTAAAAAAAACAACCGTGGTAATCAAAGAACATTGAAAAAAAAAAAAAAATTAAAAAAAAATTAAAAATATCAGTCCATGGACCAACAACACATCCCCCGTCTGAACACCCGTAGTTGCTGGTGTAGCATGGCGCGCAATGTGGTTACCAAGCTTAAACAAGTTGATTTGATAAGGTTGAATGTCTATCTTGGATGAGTAGTCTCTGTAGATTCCCATGAAGGTTTCATTGTAAGCAATCTCATACATAACTCCAAGATCACCTGGTTCTTCGCTCTTCACCAATATTGAATGTCGCGGAACTTCTTCTTCAATACTTGGATGCTCAAGAAGATCCATATCAATATCAGGCTCGGGTTTCCTGATATTAGGTTCATCATCAGAGTCACTAGTATCGACATCCCCACTGTAGATCCGCATATCAGATTCAAGAGGGATACCCGTAGTATCAACATTTACTCTTCGAGATAGTGTTTGTGCAAATCTAGGTATCATCAAGGCTTGTGGGAGCCTTAGAGATTCCTCCCTTCCGACGAAGCGAATTCTCGGTCGGATAGCCGGTAATCCAGCAGCAATCGGTATCCGACGAGGTCGTCGTCTTTTGCACCTCCTCCTATTTGGAGGTGGTCGGATAGGAAGCGGTATAGGAGACTCTTGATGGGCTTGGGACGTAGGTGTAGGTAGTGTTAGAGGGAGGGGTTGTGGCTGGCTAGCTGAAGACTCACCTTCGCAAGTAATGGAAGGCAAAGTAAGGCGGGAACGTTTTTTGGAGGGTGCCATTTTTGTCAATTTCATGATTTGTTTGTATGAGTGAATGATGTGCACTATGAAGAAGGAGAAATGGTGTATATATAGCCAAAGTAAAGAACAACATACCTTGGGTTCTTACCAAATTACCACTTGACACTTGTCATAATATGGGCACCTTTAGTAATTTCTCATGTATTAAACATAAAATGAAGAGTTCAAATGATTAATCATAAAGTGTGTATATTAGTTGTATAGTAGTAAAAAAAATAATTAATCATACACTCCAAAATAATTTTATTCTAAATGGTTGAATCTAAAAGGATAATTTTACTAATCACGAGTGAAAATTTAATAATGATCTATCAAGTGAATTGAAATTTGAAGCATTTGACAAGCAATTACCGATAACCATAGGTGTTACTATTAGGAATATGCATAAAGCTATAACAATTTCTTGTATACACTCTGGCGATACATTTAATAATCAAGTCGAATGAAGTCTTTAGATGGTTTTTATCATGCAAATGTTATAGAACATAAAAAAATACTAAACTCAATGAGAACAGGCCCTGAACTCAGCTAAACTGAACTGAACTCAGCTGAACTGAAATGAACTGAACTGAAATGAATATTTTATAAGAGAAGGAAAATACTGAACTGAACTGAATTGAACTCAGCTGAACTGAACTGAACTGAAATGAATATTTTATAAGAGAAGGAATGTAGGAGCTGAATTAAACTGAACTGAACTGAACTGAACTGAATTAAGCTGAACTGAACTGAACTAAACTCAGCTGAACTGAACTGAACTGAATTTCAACGTAAGAGAACAGGCCCTTATACCTAAAGGCAATGTTTACACCATTACACCATTACCTATACTGACTTTTTTTTTTAAAGGCATTATTTATACCATTACACAATATTTTTTTTGTAAAAAATGTTTCTACTTATACTTTAAGGGCCTGTTCTCATTGACTGAATTCAGCTGAACTGAACTGAACTGAACTGAACTCAGCTGAACTGAACTGAACTGAACTCAGCTGAACTGAACTGAACTGAACTGAAATGAATATTTTATAAGAGAAGGAAATTAGGAGCTGAACTGAACTGAACTGAACTGAACTAAACTGAACTGAGCTGAACTGAACTGAACTGAACTGAACTCAGCTGAACTGAACTGAACTGAATTTCAACGTAAGAGAACAGGCCCTAACTCTCCTACTCATAGGTAAATAAAATATTAATATTATTAGTTTGTAAATAATATTGTAAATTTATTCGAATATTAAAATCATTACATGGAAATGTTTGTCATATGTGAAATTAAATTTTGACTGAATATTTATAACCATCAATTCGCAAATATTTGATTTAACAACAAATTGGAACTTTAATAATTCGCGTAACAAGGTACTTGCAATATTAAGTGTGTAATATATTATTAATTCAAGTTAGATGTTGTTTTTTTTTTTTATTAATAAAAAAAAAAAAGGCAAGTCACTTTAAATACATACTAATAAAAAATAATATATTAGTCACTTATGGAGCTGCGTGCACAACACTCCTTTACCCCAATGGGTACTTTACCACTTTCACAATAGTCAAATCAACTTAAAAATTACAATGCTTACAAGCTAGTAAGAGTTACTTTTATGTAATAGTTAATTTTATTTTAAAACAAAAATACAAAGTATTAAAAGAACAATTGAACACAAAGTTCAACCTTTAATAACCACCAACAGAAGTAATACGATTGTAATAGCCGCCCACTTCATATAGCCTGCTCCGACGTTGTTATTTGGCTGCGGGTTAGTCGGCTGAGATTGTTCGCCACTTATGAGGTTAACATTACCTTAAAAAATGACATCTGCAGGACTGATCCACCTGAAATACCCACAAGCAAGACATCAAAAGTATGCCCTTCTCGGATTTGTAACTGTTGTTGAAACTCGGACATCAGTGAATCTGGGTGGGTGACAAGCACACAAAGGTGTGTTCAGCACCACTGGGGAAGGAAGAGCATTAATTACTTGCCTAGGTCTCATCATTAGTTTGGAGTTAAAAAAAAAAGTAAAAAAACCTGAGCTATTGTGTGTAGGTTTGTAATGGATTGTAGATTTGTTGGTAAAAACTTCAATTTATAAAAGGATCATGGTTGGTAATATTTCGACACTTATAAAGGTCCTTTACTAGATGTGTGACACTTGTAAAGGGAGATGTCATACTTAAAGTTGTGATTGGATATCTGAAAAGTAGGACAATTTGTACAGTTAGACTTCAACACATGAGTTTAGACTAGAACTCCACCTAATAGAACTCCACCTAGAGCTTCAACTAGATTTTTAAAATAAATTTTTAATCAACCATTAAAAAAATAAATTCTTAAAATAATTAAAATATTTTTTGCAAAATGTAATTCCTTGAATTTGTAAATATTTGTTTAGATTAATAACCCGCAATTTTTATTAATTTGTTATTTTTTTAGATTAATAAACCTCATTTTTTATTAAAAGTACATAATAAATTTGAAAGGGCTAATTATTTTGTTAAATGGTTCTTTTCTTTCATTACATAACTAGAGGTAAAGGTCAAGAACATCTTGTTTTTTAATTACATATTCTATAAATTTAAGTACTACCCTAGCAATTAGACTACTTGAAAGGACTTTAGACTAGATATTGCACTTCTCAATTAATTTTTTGGTTGATTTGACAACACGTATTTGAATACATTAATTACATGTATGCGTACATATTACTTCCAGAAATATAAAAATTAAAATAGATAAAGATTAAGTATAAGTACTAAAAAGAGTGTTGATTTGACAACACAATGCATGTACATTTTCAAGGTCAATTCAACTTGCAACAAAATCTTTAAACAATCATGTCTTCCTTTATCAACACTTCATGATCAATTCACTTACATATTTGGTTTTACTTTTCTACATAAAAACCATCATTACGAATAATATACAAGCTTGTTAATTTTTATTAATTAATGATTTAGAAAAACTTTTATATTTTGTATTTGTATTTTTTGCTTATGATATGTTATACATATTAATTAGTCATAGTGAACATTTCATGTACTTCATTGCTGATTAATTTTGCTAATTTTGCATACAGTGGAAACTTTCATAAAAGATGAAACTCATTACTGAATTTTGCTGATTAGTCATACTTTCATTACGTTTAAAAAACATTACTTATTTGTTGAAAAATCATTATTTATATGTTAATAAATCATACCTTATATGTAAATCATACCTTAAGTGTTTAGATTGAAATGATTTATGTTTAAAAAAACAATAACAAACGAATGTCATACTTAGATTTATTTGTGACAAAATTATGAACAATTAGACTTCTAAAAAGGACTGTAGACCACAATAACACTCCACAATAGCAATTTTCATTACTATTTAAGTAAAAGTATAGTACAACATATATCAAACCAAAGGGATTATTTAGTACTATTAAATCTTTTTTGATTTGACAATACAATGCTCTTGAATTTAATAAGTGATTAGTACTACATTTAAAAGTAGTACACTTCATAGCAAATAAAAGAACACCTAAAATAGGGTGTAATAAAAAAATTAAATAAAAAAACGTGTAAAAGATTAAGGAAAAAAATATAAAAAAAAATAATTACATAAAAAAAAAAAAAAAAAAAAAAAAAAAAAAAAAAAACCAAAACAAAACATTTACTTTTCTATTATTTAGACTACATAATTGTTAAAAGTACACACTACAAATTGTACTTTTCAATTTCTTAAGTTGTGATGTAGACTATAATTCCAATTCCAAATACTTTTAAAAAAGGGAAAAGAGATGTAGACTAGAAAATGTCCATATGACTTTTAAGTGGTTGTGATTTAAACTACATATCTCAAGATGTTGATTTGACAACACTCTTCCAAAAACCAATGCTTTATTTCAATCTTCTCCACAAATTATCAATCTTAACAAGTAAGTATTCACAAAAATTGGTTACAAGATTTGTATTAATATTAATAAAATCAATTGCATTTTGTACAACTAATCACTAATGTCATTGGGGACAAATTTTGCTACAATTAAGCTATTAAATCAAATTATTCATTTACACGGGGGTAGTGCAACTAAATTAACTAACCAAATGGAGTGATAATAGAATTAACATATACACTTTTTAAAATGAAATGTTTTTCATACACCTTATTAAATTTAAATTTGTCATATACGATCATTGTTTACTTTTAACACTCACAATATTATATACTATTAATGTCATACCCAAAGATATATAGGTCGTTAATAACTAGTAAATTCTTAGGTATTCCATACGGACTTACGGAGGACAATATGCAATCTATACAATATACAATATATTCGATAATACGTAAAGTAAAATGTAACCAACTTAAATGGAGTAATTTTATATGTACCCCTTAAAGTAGACTAGGATTGGGTTTGTATTAGACTACTAGGACATGGTGTGGACTAGATGTTGTACTTGTCTATATTAAAAGTTTTGACATGACACTACTTAAAGGGTTGATTTGACAACACAATGCCAATACTTTGTATATTTTGCAAAATCGAAATAATATTGCAAAGCCTAAGATATTTACAGTTTCATTTTCAAACCCATAATATATATTTGGCAAAATTTCTGATAGCAACAAGTTTTTATTTGGAATAAAAAAAGAAAATAAAATATAGTATTAATATGTCATATATTCCCATATTATACATAAAAGAGTAGCATTAATAATACTAAGTGCCTACAAAGTTTAAAAATTTTAAGTTGTACAAATTTAGACCATATCACATTTTGTAATATTAAAATAGAAGTACAAGTTATAAATCTTTAGACTACAATAACTAGGTGTTGACTAAAATTGCAAGGATGGTAGAGGCAAGTACTGATTGGACAACTAACACTCTTACAAGGTGTTTCAAGTCATAATTCTTACATTGATTGGACAATGCAAGTGTTACAAAGTTATAATGCATAAACACTATTATGGGAGAGTAATTAATAGTTACTTTTTTTAACAAAACATTAAAGAGCATGTCCAATAGCTTGTCACAATGTTCATCAACAAATAGCTAAATTGAAGTACATGGAATTTTCAATTTTGAGCAAAAGAGACAAACCAGTCCATTTTTCCTACTGAAGCCTAATGGTAATACATGTAAAAAATGGGAGGTTGTTGCCGTAAAATTCCACAACAACTTCTTCCTTACCCCAGATATTTTTTACTTGAATTAGATCGGTAATCCCCTTGTTAATGAAACAAGTAATGATTTTATTCCAACCATCACGTTCTATTTGCAAATTAGCATCCCACTGATTGTCTCCAAATCGCAAAACAGCAGCGGTGTCATCGGGGAAATCAATGAAGGGCTCCCGAGCGAAATCAATTGGTACACTCTCCAAATTAACGTAAAAATCATAACCATGTTTCAAAAATTTAATAATATGAGTCGGCTTAAGACAAACACATTAAAACTTAGATTAGTCTTTTACCAGTACGCCTAGATGCATGTATGACCTCGTAAAAGTTGATAAAAACCACGGTCTTTCTTCTTCAACCACGATTGGGTTATCATTTGGGGCTACGTCTATAGGATCTGGAACCTCTACACCGGCTCTGAACAACCTCACACGAACACATGTTTTATGACATAAATAAATTTTTAGGACATCACCTAGTCTTATGTCATTTTGAGACACAAAATTTTCCCAACCGTCTTCTAAAGAATACTTCCACTTGGATCCCAAATCCACGATCCGCAGGAGTACATTCCACGATGCGTTACCATACCCCTTAAATACCTCTACATTTCCATTCAAACCTTGCATTTCTTCAATTAAATTACCCGGAATACGCTACAAGGGGTTCAAAAAACAAAGACTATCTAAAACAAAAACAAAGTAAAGTTGTAATAACAAACAAATGCTACATAGTTTAAACACTTACAACGCCAGCAAGCCTTCTTTCGTTCACCTCCACTTCAAAATTTGGGTAATTCCATGTCGCCTACAAAATTTTTGAAATGAGATGTTAAAAATTGGATGTTAAAGATGTAATACCTAACACATCTTACAGAAGATTTAGAGACGAGATTATGGAATCAAAAGATTACCATATCAAAATTATTGCTATCACTATTATTAAACTTTAAAGATTTGTAGCCTTTGGTAATTTGTTGATAATACCGTAATGCTTCAAGTTTGAGATTTGTTCATCCTCCTTTTATAGGCTAGAAAGGTAAGTGACGACGATACCCATCAATAAAAGATTCTTGCGAATAATAATTATGTGGTGTTGCTTCAACTAAAAAGTACGAAAATAAAATTTGTCGGTTTCCGAATACTAAGGTGTGTAAACTCTTTGAATGAGCGTATAATAACACCTTAATTTGTAAAATCTCCTATACCACTACAAAATCGCGCTAAGTTATTAATTTCAAATTAACATAACCTACTATTTGAAACATTATAATTTGCCCCATAAATAATTTAAAATGCACTTAACCATTCCCAAATTGAAATCCAATGTACTTGAAATCCAATATACTTCAATAGAGGTGTTGCCTATGTCATCAATGACAAGTCACATCCAAATAAGTACCTTTTATAATTAACAATTTCCTTTCTAATTTAAGTTCCAATGTAAGTGTATTGGTCAACTAATTTTTAATGTATGCCAATTGGTCAAATAAGTACCTTTTATAATTAAAAATTTCCTTCCAATTGATTTTTTTACCAAAAAAAAGACAGGTTTTAGGAGTTTCTATGTTTAGAAACTTTAGTGTTTCTAATTTAACCAAGTATATATATATCAATATATGTAATTTAACTTGGAATAACAATAGCATAGAAAGTATAGTGAGTTAAATTACTATTTTAACAATTAATTTATATATCACCTACTATATTACCTACATTTTAGCAATATATTTTTATCAATTAATCTAATTATAATTAACCATAAGCACAAGTACTTAATAATAAATAATTACTTTGTAACACATACGATATTACACAAACTTACTAAATAACATAAAAGCATTTTTAAAACATATAAAAGGGGCAAACAAGCTATCCAAATTAGGCCCCTAAATTAACAAAGTTCTAATAATACCACAACTTAACAAAGTTCTAATAATAATAGGATAACAATGCAAGGATCCAAGCTTAGCTTAATACAACACCCAATGGCTTCCTCAAAATACAACCAAAATACAACATCATCAACCCAAAAGTACTCCACAGGTCCACTTAATTGCACGCCATTGGACACCATTCTAGCTCATTCACCTTACTGCTGGGGGATAGCCCTATATTAAAACATAATTTCTTAGTTAAAATAAACTACAATAAAATAATATAAAGTAAACTAAATTATCTAAAATGAAATAACTGTTGAAAAAATAAATCAAATTGCTTTAACGATCACCTGAACAAAGGCTTCTAAAATGCAAAGATGCCCCGGACCGTGGTAGTTGGTGTGAGTCTGAACTGCTTCAGACCGCCACAGCAGCGCTGCCCCTCCTTCAAAGGAGTTAAGCACGGAGTGAGAGTAGCTATAATTACCAGATAGCCTTGCAATCATTTCAACAAGATTACCAACACTGTTTCTAATTTCTAAGAGTATGACAATATCAAGATGATGAATTGAAAACATGAAGTTGAAATTCCGAACAAAGGAAGGTCGACCCACCCCACGCACATTCCAGCAAATAAGCTTAGAAGAAGCAGGCATTGGATGCATGGCATTTCTTCGAGTGCACCGTATAGGTTGAAGGACTGCACAAGTATAGCTTGGCACTTCGAGAGGAAGAGACTCAATGAGATAGAGATGTAGATAGCGTGGTGCAGCGGGGAGGTACACTACCTGAAAAGCCAATGAAGGATTGTATATGTAAGAATGTAAGATCAAACTAGTGCATTTACATGTGCATGTGACAAGTTTGATTGTATAAATTATTAAGTGGCCTTCCTAGTGTTCTTATTTTTTATTTTTACCTTAAAAATAAAAGTCTAACTTTAAAGGCAAAATCTAACTTAAAAAATGATATATATGATTGTTTTTACTCTATAAGACTATATTAGTAAATTCTAAATTTTCATAATTAAGTGGCCTTCCTAGTGTTCTTATTTTTTATTTTTACCTTAAAAATAAAAGTCTAACTTTAAAGGCAAAATCTAACTTAAAAAATGATATATATGATTGTTTTTACTCTATAAGACTATATTAGTAAATTCTAAATTTTCATAAGTAGTTGTCTAACACTCCAACCATCATTTTAACATGACAACAATTAGATCATACCAACTTTGTAACTAAAAATGTTTGTTTAAAAATTAATGGGCAATGATTGTTTAACAAAACAAATGTATATATTATTAAGGGCAACTGTGTTTGATCAATTGTGTTTTAACTAAAAAGGTGATGAGGAGAGTTTATTTAATGCATTCCTTTAAGTTGGGAAGCTTAAAGTTGAAGGTAGGATTATAAAATATACTTTAATTATTTGGATTATAAAAAATGAGACTTCATCAACATTATACAAGTCCCATCTAAAGATAAATACTACTATATAATTAACATTATACAAGTCTATCTAAAGATAAAATTAGGGAAATACCAAGCTACTTTAAAGTATGAAGGATGTTGAACTTTTTGTTTGTACCTGAAAAGCATCACAGAATGAAGCCATCCGGAGGCGCAAATCATCATCATGCATAATAAATGAAGGGGCCGCAAAGTTAATAACAGGCTCAGGGTCTATTAATTGCATCAAGAAGGAGGGCAATAGGGTTTGCGTATCCTCCTTCTCTAGTGCTGAAATGAAGTACCAGTCGAGCAAAATTTTAAACTTCTCGTCCATTGCAATCCAATCGTTGATAGAAGGGAGGTGGGCTGCTCTGAGTGGACCACCAGCTCTAGGAGCCATTTTCAAGTTTGAAGGCTCATTGTCGAAGCGGATTGAAGGGTTGTACACGGCCTTCCATAGGTCCTTAATTTCAGTGGGGGTTGTTTTTAGGTTGGTTTGGGTGTAGTAAGCCATCTAATTCATGTCAAACTCGGCATCCAAACCACCTTGAGGGGCGGTGCAGAAAATTAAAACAGGGCTACCTAGAGGGGTGACGCCTAATACAGGTAGAGCCATATTTGGTGAGTGGAAGTCGATTGCGAAAAAAATTTTATGAAGTGTGGAGCAACTTTAATGGGTTAAACATATAGCACCTTTTAAAGATTTGAAGCCCAATGGGAATGTGACAAGTGTCACTTATGTATGGCTTTGTATAATAATTAATTATATAAAAAAGTATTATAAGTTTGATGCTCATTTTTAATGTTTTAATTATTGGACAATTAATATTAGTACAAATTTTTATATATAAGTATATTTTTTTTTTATCATTGATAGTTGTCGATAATGCTAGAATGAATGAATTTCCGGGGTTTTGACCGTGTCGTGTGTTGACCGAGCTTTAATCGAGTCGATCTCAAGTACCTTGCAATTACAACTTTGTTGACTAAAATTCCTAATTTTCTAAACCATCTCTTCATTCTCTTTAATTATGTCATTTGATAAGTATATATACATTTAGACTATAGTACATAAATAATATTTATTTATTAATAAATAATCTATAATAAAATTTATTTATCATAAAATTTTCATCCTTTGTAAATATTATATTATAAGAAGGATTTCAATATTCTTACGAGCTTTCGAGTTGAGTTATGAGCAACTCGAATTGACTCATGAACATTTCGACTAAAACTATAAATCGAGTTGAGTTCACTCAAATCGAGTCTTTACCGGGTTTTGACCGAGTCTAAATCAAGTAGCTCTCGTCCCATAAGCACCCCTTGTTATACATAACTTGATCAAATGAGAAAACTAAAACTTTTTCAAATTTGAAAACTATAACTTCGTGCTTCATAATTAATAATCTATTGAACCAATTATAAGGAAAAAACTCAATAGTATCTCTACCCATCTGGAATTGACCCGGCCCATATCTGACTCGAACTCGATAAACCAGGACCCGAATTTGATCCGAATCGGAATTTGACCCGATCCGAGTTAAAAGGATAATTTTGATCCGGACATATCCGACCCGAGCAGACTCGACCCACACTCCATCCGGTTATCCGAATTGACATCTCTATGTATAACTAGTTCATTTTATAACTAGATCGGCTTTAGTGCTCGATCGGTAGTAAACATGTGTGCATAATTAAATCAATATCAATATCAATATAAATCAATACATATATTAAAACTCATGGCAAGACAAGATGTTTTGCCATGTGTCAACAATTTTGCTCTTTTGGCATATGATGTATTAATAGCATTAATTATTAATGATGTCGTGGCCAAATCATACCATAGCATTAATTATTGAAAAACTCTATGCATTAACTTTCCCTTGAATTGGACTATAACTCCTTGAATTGGACTATAACTCCTTAATAATTACATAATAATAAAGTTTGTAAGAAATTAAAAATTACTCCATTTTTATTTTGTGCATTAACTCATAACATTGTAATCATAGAGGGAAAAGATTTTTGTGCATTACGGAGTCGTATATATTTTGACATCAAATTTTATCATATTTTTATGATTTTAATGTATAAAAATTATTCTTATAATCAAACCAACCCAATCAACAAACTAATAAGCTACCATATAAAAAAAATTAATAATAAAAAACAAGACCACCACTTAATCTCTCAATACAAATAAGCCAAAATATATATAGTTAGATTAAAGTAATAAATTTAGAATGACCCGGGTCATCGCCCAAGCCAATAACTAGTTTCATTACTTGATTTTAATATTATCATTATAGTCAGCAGTTTGTAGCCGATTCGTTTTTAAGCGATCCAGTTTCCATTTGGGTCGATTCGTTTCGGACAGTTACACGGTCTCGGTTTGACATTTGACACCACTACTCTCAATTAAAGGCTAGTAATTAAAACACTTATTTTAAAAACACAAAACAAAAAAAAAACCAAAACAACAGTCAGTCAGTAATTATAATTGAAATTCAAATACTTTAAAGACGATTCGAGTGTAACAAGTTCTAAGTGCATCAACTGTTAAGTATCACATGTTGTAACAAAAACAATGATATCATTAAATCCCATTACTCACCTACATTAACCCCAATTGAATTCTTACTTTTAAAACCCTATATCACCTACACTACAACCTTCTCGACTTCACCTTTTTGCAAATTAACCCCAACCTCATCTTCATCGAATTTGTGCTCCAATCAGGTAAGTACCAACTTTTATCACCTACAAATTCGTTTTTTTTTTATTTTCATATATTAAAGTAGTAGTATTAATAATATTTCTATGATCTGTTGATTAGTATTCTGATTTACAAATTTTTTGCGAAATTGGGTAGATTTTTAGATTCGAAATTGGGAGCTTATACACATGCAGCATCTTAATCAATATTTTTTCTTTCGATCAATTAGGAATTATTGATAGATATTGACTTTGTATGTTGTCAAAAATCCCAATTGAATATGGGATCTTAGATTTAGGGATAATACTAAATACGTTGGATGCAATGCTATGTTTTTTTCGGATTGTGGTTGCGCTGATTGAAATTTATACTCTATTATGTGTAATCAAGTACTTCTAGAGCTAGAAAGGGGTGTAATTTGTTTAGATCTCCAAAAAAGTAATCACTCTACTACTTTCTAACAACCCTACCTGAATTTGGCAATTTCACCTAGAATTACATATACATTTTAATATAGTAGTATGTCAATATGATGTCAGGTACTATAACAAGTTAGTTTATACTCGTTTAGGATAATATGAGTGCTTTGTGTGATTTTTGTCCTGCTCTATACGATTACTTTGTTCATATGCAAACCTTATTCATAGTCATTGTGATATTATCCTTATTATTATCAACTTATTACTGTGTGATATCTGTCCTGCTTAAGCAGAATTTATTTGGCTATTTCAATTCCATTAGCTACAGAATAATAATCATATATGTCCTTGTTTTTTTTCCATCCAAATGCTAGTGCCAAATCAAAAAATATGTCGGCTCGGTGTTATGAATTCACAATCGATAATCATCGGATGTTTAACAAACCGGTTAGTATCCCACTCATTACTTGATTTAATATTATGTCTTAGGTCCTTAGACATTGGGTGAACTTACTTGGGGCATGTTTAAACTTTGTTAGGTAATTCCAAAACGAATGAACAAGGAATTGCAAGAAATATGGAATAAGCAAGAGGCTAGGAAACATGATAAGAAATATGCTAAGGGACACAAATGTGCTGAAAGAGGTGTGTTACGTCTACACCGGGGTACTGAGAACAAAGAGTACCCCGTACGGTTGAGTTATGACTCTAAGGGTCCAGGGAAGGCAGAGATTTCTTTAGGAAAGGGTTGGAAAGAGTTTGTCACCTCTAACAAGTTACGCTATTTCGATCGCATTCGGCTGCTATTAGAGTACACGGATGACATGTATTATCAGGTTCGGATTTGACGTGGGGAAACAGAGATTACAGTGAGTGACCCGCATGTACTAATAGAGAATGACGGCACAATAAGTGATGTGGATGAAACTGAGTACGTGCCTATGGAGTGCTTGTTCGTGCCACCATCCTTCATATTCTTATACAGCAAAGGATACCATGGGAAACCACAAATTGTAAGTTCATAATTATTATTTGTTTAAGTAAATTAAAATAGATTATGTTTATTGTTTACCACACTTTTGAACTTTATTGGATCATGTGTATATGAAATTATTAACTGATAAACTGGTTTAAAAATCTATATAATACAATCAGTTTAAAATGTTTTAGCTCTGACTGCTATCATTTGATTAGCGGTAATCATATCTTCTTTATTGTTTATTATAATTTAGATAATATTTTTGTTAATTAATCATATCATGATTAATTCAGATAATGTATCCCGAGTATATTAGCTTATTTATCCTGATTAAAATAAATCACATATCCTGATTAATTATATTATTTGTATGGTTTACCCCTATGTTCAACCTCAATGTTACCTTTAATCTAAGCTAACTAACTTGCTTTAAATTTACGTGTATTGTTTAAGTTGTCATCTCCTTTTTTGATTACCAAATAAATTGATGCGTGTGGTACGCAGAACGTTCCGGTATCCTTTGCTCGAAAACATTTTGAGGGGCTTGAAGACCCCACAGAGCTTGAAATATATGGCCGCCGGACTTGGAACGCGACCATGCGATTTACCTACAGGAAAGATAAGAAGATTGCTACGTGCACTATCCGGAAAGGAGTTCCAGAAATGGTTGAAGGTGAAGAGATTGAAGTTGGCGAAAAAGTTCTAGTTGAATTAGATGGTACGGATCCAAAATCGGTCCGTCTTACTATTAGATTCACTTGATAGCTAGCAATCTGATGTGGTTTTAGTGTAACATGCATTACATGGGTAGTTTGATCCTTTATTAACTATGGGGACCTATGCTTTTGTTAATTGTGCCATTGTGATTCCATAATCCATTGGCTAGGTTATGGTTACTTTTTGTTAGATACAATGGATTAATGTCTAGTACTTTAAGCTACTATTTTTGTTTTGGAATGTAATGATGACACTATCCAACCCAAAAGGTTAGGACTTTTAATCTAATGATTGTGTACTATTGATTAATCAATAACTCGAACCCCTTGATTAAGCATACTTTAACAAATCATGATCATATATAGATCCCTTGATAAATAGTTAATCTACAAAGTGTAGTTTGAAGAATAATGTAAATTAAACAAAAAAGCATTAAAAAAATAGCTGTGGGGTTTCAAACCCTTGATGTTTGGGTGGTAGAAAGAGTTTTGATTGTGGTAAATTGTGCCATTGGGACAGTCTTTGACCGTGGTAAATTGGCAACAAAATAATTATGTATATCATGGTAAAGTGGACTGCATAGAGTTCTTATTTTAATTTACAATTTAGATTTACCAATAAATTTTATTTGTAATATGATTTTTAAAGGATATACTTTAATTATTTTAACACTTCTAAAAATATCTTTTTTTTATTTATTTTGTAAAGAACAGTCGTAGCCCTCAAGTCTCAAGTATGTATGATAATTTGTTTTTTTTTTTAATTTTGTATTTAAATTTTTGTTAAAAAATGAGCCACAAATCCGTGGCATTGTGTTGTCTTGGTATTGAAGCTTGCCTTTTTATTGTCTTGTGTTGGTAATGCAAAAAGTGGCATTGTGTTGTCAAATCAACACCTTTGCTACTTTCAAATCCAAACTTTAAATACTAGCAAGTAAAACATCTAGTCCACATCTTGTCCTAGTAGTCTAATATGCAATCAATCCTAGTCTACATTAAACTATACACTAAGTAACTTGTAGTAATTATTTCGTATTAACAGTACGTTTAATTATACAACATAAATTTGGCACTTTTTTTAAATGCTTAAATTTATAGTAATTTTCTTGCATTTTTTGTGGAAGGATAAATCAAATATTTTACATAGTTTTTTATATTTTACCTTTGACCGAGTCTTGTATTTACTAAGCTCTGGTGAAGTGGAGCTCTGACTGAATTTGACCGACTCGAGCTTTGTCCGAGTCGATCTCAAGTAGCTTCCAATTTGATTGATCTTAGTAAACTCGCAAGCTACTCGGGTCCGACTCGGTCAAACCTCGACTCGAGTGAGATCGACTCCAGCTCGGGCTCGACTCGAACTGTTAACGAGACGAGCTGAGCAACTCCTTACTCGACTCGAAAAGCTCGTGAGATACTCGATTTTTAAAATACACTATGGAGTATTATATTTGATAAAAAAAAAACTATTTATATATTTAAAAAATTTCACTTAATTTTCTTATCCAATTATTCCTATAATTAATGGCCCAACTTACTCTTATGCTTCTCCTAACTGCTAGTGATAAGTGAAACATATATTTTAGATTAAAAGATTAAACTAAATGTTGGCTAAAAGAAAAAAAAAAATTGCTTTAAATTAATAGGATAATAACTTTACCCTGGGAAAAAAAAAATTCAAGTACAATTCGAGTTTGAGCTCGAGTCGAGTTTAAGTAATATGTTTTCGTGTTCGATTCGAGCTCCATTTTTTTGAGCTCGCAAGTTTCGAATTCCAGTCGAGTTGTAGTTTTGTGTATTCGAGTTTGAGTCGAACTTAGCTGAACTCGAGCTCGACTCGCATCATAAGCACCCCTACTCCTTGTAATCTGTTTAACAACTTTTCATTGTCCTTAATTTTGTCATGTAAGATTACATGAAAAATTAATAATTATTAATGTAAAATCTAAAATAATATCTTATTTGTTTTGTTTTTTAAATAAAAAGATCTTTATTTTGGTACAAATATAATACTATATGAAAGACTTCAAGCTTGTTACGAGCTTTTGGGTGGAGTAATGATCAACTCGACTCGAGTCGTTAATGCTTGAGTCGATCTCGAGTTCGAGTTTGATTCAAGCTTTCTCGAGTCAGGTTTTGACCGAGTTTTGACCTATTCCAACTCGAGTATTGACTCGTTAACATTTCAATTCAATTCAATTCAACCGAGTCAACCTCATTCGATTCAATTTTTGACCGAGTCAAAGTCGAGTTACACGCTCTTTGATTACATTGAGATTAGAGTCATACTATGACAAATAGGATTTCAATAGGACTTAAGTGAAAAACCTTTTTAATTTGTTTATAATTATCAATTTTTTTGGTAAATAAAAAAAAAAACTTACTTTAGCATTTTATGTGACGGTTTTCAACGAAATACACAATACGAGTTACCATAAGGGGTATTAACAATAATAGAGGTTTAACAATTTTTAAATTATTGTTCTTGTTTCAAGGGATCATTAACATACTTATGAACATTGATTTAAAAATGGAATTAATGTGCATAGTTTTAATTTTTTGAAACAGTCTTTTTAAGGGGACATAATTAATTGCAATTAATAATTTTATTTTTTTTCCCTTAAAATTGTATTTATTAAATAAATAAGATACTTCAACTAAAAAATAAATTAAATTCAATAAAAAGAAAGATCAAAAACGGATGTGAGATGATTATTACATTAGATTCTTTTTTAAAAAAAATTAAAAATTTAAATTAAAAATAAGAACAAAAATTTAACCAAAATAAAACCCTTACATAAGCCTTTAATTTACGGTTTACTATGTAAAAACAAAGAGGCCCCACATGTTCTCACTTACCCTACACTATATTTAATTCAATATTCACTTTTTCTCACTCCAAGCTCTCCATCTTCTAGCTCTACTCACGCCATTTTCGGTCTAAGGTAAGCTTCTCTAATTTTAATCCTTTTAATTACATGATTTCAGATTTTTTTGTTTATATAAAATTTATATTTTTGCTTCAATTGTTGGCTGTTGAATTTCGATTTTTGCTTGATTTGTTGGTTGTAAACGTAATTCATGTATAATTTCAATTGTTTCAACTAAATTTAGAAATGAAATAGGAATTAATTAAGTAAGGGTTATTTCAACTAAATTTTTATGATTAAGAGTGTACTCGTTATGTTAGTAGTGGCTTTTATTTTGAGGTAATCTGTATAGACTAAGGGTTTCATTTGTTATATGTTGATTTGATGTGGATGGATATGATAGTTAGTGGTTTTGTATTATCATGGTCATTGTTTTGTAGTGGTTGAATTATGTTAAAAATGTAGATATTATTTTTGTATTATCATGTATATGTTTGAATCATTTGTTATATTTTAGGATGGATAGTAATTTTAGGATGCATATGTTGGTTGTTAATTGATAATGGTGGTTGTTGGGAGAGATTTGTCTACTCATTTAGTTCCGTTTTGGGAATAATTGGCTTTTGAGATTTGTTAATTGATATGAATTGTTGTTGTCTCTGTTTTTTGAGGTTTTTTTTTATATGGGAAAAATGTACCAAAACTGTACCTTTGGGAAAAATGTACAAGAACTGTACCTTTGGGAAAAATGTACCAAAAATGTACCTTTGGGAAAAATGTACCAAAAATGTACCTTTGGGAAAAATGTACCAAAAATGTACCTATGAGAAAAATGTACCAAAAATGTACCTTTGGGAAAAAATGTACCAAAAAATGTACCAAAAATGTACCAAAAAATGTACCAAAAAATGTACCTATGGGAAAAACGTACCAAAAATGTACTAAAAATGTACCAAAAAATGTACCAAAAATGTACCAAAAAATGTACCAAAAAATGTACCAAAAATGTACCAAAAAATGTACCAAAAATGTACCAAAAAATGTACCTTTGGGAAAAATGTACCAAAATGTACCTATGGGAAAAATGTACCAAAAATGTACCTATGGGAAAAATGTATCAAAACTGTACCTTTGAGAAAAATGTACCAAAACTGTACATTTGGGAAAAATGTACCAAAACTGTACCTTTGGGAAAAATTGTTGTTATCTCTGTTAATTGATATGAATTGTTGTTGTTGTCTCTGTTATTAATTGATATGGGAAAAATGTACCTTTGCGATTATGTACTATCAACTTCGAATTCAATGGATTATTTAGTGACCAAAACTTAGTGTTGTTGTTTTATATTTTAAATTATGTCACTGACTTGTGCATAATTTTGGTTCATAAATATAATTTTGAAGTGAACAAGGTGAACCATGTCGTGTTGGCGCTATGAATTCATCATCGACAGTAACTGTCTCTTAAGAAAAGTTGTAAGTTGTTGTTGAGTGTTCGGTCTGTCTTGCTCTCTTTTGGTTGATTAGAATTCTTTGATAAGTTTATAATGGATTTGTTTTTTTGGTGGCAGACGCTTCCTAAGCGTATGGCCAGGGAGGTGAAGGAGTTATGGACTAGACATAGGTTTCAACCGGGAGTTTTGTACTTCCAATGGGGTACAGAGAACAGAAAATTCTCTGTTAGTGTGAAGGAACGGATGAGGAGCACCGGTGAAGTTGAAACTGCTCTGTGTGAGGGGTGGAGCAGGTTTGCTAGCTCAAACAACTTGCAACTTGGAGACCGACTACGATTTGTGCTACAGGTGGTAGATGTTATCTTGTACCAGGTTCGCATTTGGCGTGATGATGAAGAAATAACAGTTGCTGGCGCCAATTCCATTGATTATGTGCTCAACCCCGTTGAGATGCTTCATCAGCATGATCCGTTCTTCCATTGCACGTTCACCAAAGGCTACATTGACAAACTCGCAATCGTATGTTTTCACTTTTAATCTCTATTATTGTGATTCTATTCTATATTTATTTTCAATGTACCCTCAATTATGTCATTTAAAGTAGTGTGTGTTTATAATTTGTCACCAACTTTGCCATTTTGGGTGTTTGTTTGTTAAGCTTGTTTATGGTTGTTAAGCTTGTTTATGATTTTAAGAGCTAAGGCATTTTGGTGCCTTTAATCTACTTATGTGTGTTAAACTCTTGGACTTACGTTACCTAAATCATCCATTATTTTTCAAAATATATCTATGCCCTCGATTTAGGGACAATAATGGTGCTATAAAACTCTCCTTATCCATAAAAGAGTGGAAAAATACATGAGATAAAAGAGCACATATTTAGGGATTAGAATAGAAAGATTTAAATTCATGACTTCATATTATGCTAGAAAGATAAAAAAAACCCAAACATCAAAAGCAGAACTGTGATTGGAGTGGACTGATAAGTAACAATGGGCTTATGTGAATTGTTGTCTATTTGTCAGCCCAATAGTGTAACTGGATTTGCTAGAGGCTTCATAGCTATATCTTTGGTCTGAATTGCTATATCTTTGGATTATATTTTTATTTGTCAGCCCAATAATGAAATGAAATTAACGAAGGAAAATAAAGGAGATATAATTTAGCCATGAATCCATGATAATCTTTTTAGCCATGATATGAAATTAACAAAGGAAAATAAAGGAGATATAATTTAGCCATGATAATCAATTTACTATGTTGGGCTACAATCTTTTTAGACTTTGAAGTGAAAACCAAAATCCAAATAAAGGAATGTTGATAAACTAAATGTGGTCTCCTCAAAGCTGAACTCAAGCATATAAATTCTAAAGTACCAGCAAAATGTTGGGCCTACCCAAGCCCATGTGGACAGACCGAAGCCCAAGTCTGGGACTATGTGTCAGGAACTAAATTGATTTTTAATTTTTCTATAAATTTTTTTTTAGGTAAATATAATAGTATTATGTAAATCTATAGGTAATGGAACAATGTAAAACTATTTGAAACAGTTTAATCTAATTTACTATGCTTAATAATGAAACTCCACCCAAAACAAAAGGTACTGATTTATGACCACACAAACTCAAGGCCCAAAAACAACTAATATAATAAGGCTTTAATCTAAGAACATTATATTTGGGCCAATTGGGCCTCATCATTATATATGTTAATTGGGATGATCCACATTTAATAATAAAGCAGAACTAGCATTTTATTCTATATTATTGTGACAGAATTAGTATAATGGCCAAGTGGAATGGTCTTTTGACATAACTTGATTATTACTATAGGCCATTATGATTGAGTAAACTAACTATATTAATAAAAACAGGCTTTAATCACCAACAAATTTTTTTTTTTGTTTTTTTCTTAAAAAATTGGTCCACAACAGGCCCATGATTTGGGCTGGGCTATATGTCAGTATTGTTTTATGTAATTATTTCATTTCATTGATTTTCATTTGTGACTACTTTGATTTCAATTCATTAGTTTTCATTTGTCACTACTTTGATTTCATTTCATTAATTTAGAGCAGCTTGAATAAGCCTTTGGAATTGTGTTTTATATGCAGAACATTCCTTTGGACTTCGCTCGAGAGTATTTTCATGGAGTTAAGGACCAGACTCCAGTTATCCTGTATTTGGATGGTAAAACTTGGGACGTGAAAATGAGGATTGTGTACAAGAGATGCAACAACAACAGCAAGAACAACACAGGGGCTAGCAGCAGCACCAGAAACCGCTACAACAACAAAATCATTACCAAATGCGAGATCAAGCATGGGATGCGTAAAATCGCTGATGCTGTGAAGATTGAAGAAGATGAGAAAGCTGTGGTTGAGTTGGCAGATATCAATCCCATCTACATGGTCATGTTC